>NC_072010.1:10204397-10513897 GCF_027791375.1 Indicator indicator
CTCTGGAGACTTCCAGTGCTTCAGGAGAAAAATGAATGGACCTGCTAGAGTGGGTCCAAAGGAGGGTGTGATGATGATCAAGGGGCCGGAGCACCATCCCTGGGAGGACAGGCTGAGAAAGTTGAGGTTGTTTAGTCTAGACAAGAGAATTTCTCCCAAGAGACCTTATAGTGGTTTTCCAGAACTTAAAGATGCCTACAAGAAAGATGGACAGGTACTTTTTATACAGGATTGCAGTGATAGGATGAGGGGTAATGGTTTCAAAGAGAATGAGGATAAATGTAGATTAGATATTAGGAGACAATTTTCCTTATATCCACTTACTTCCATCCTTCCACTGTGAGGTTTGTAAAACACTGAAACAATTTTCCCAGAGAACCCCCACCAAGGAAGTGGGATCCTCTCCCTGAATGCTTGTGCCCTGAATTTTTTTAAAGCTAGGCTGGATGGGTCTTTGATCAATGAGATCTCATGGAAAGGGACTGGAACTGGGTGAACTTTAAAGTCCTTTCCAACACAAACTGTTCTATGATTCTTTGATTTTTTTATATCAAATCAAGAAATTTGATGACTAATTCATGGAAAGGAACTTTCTTAAGGATGATTAAAATTTTTAAGATTTTTTTTTTCCTGAGAGATCAAAGGTGCTGTCAGTGATTAAGACAGAGGGTGGAGATGGGACTACTGAGAAAGATACCCCTTAAGAGTATTGTCCTTGTCTCTAATCATCCATCCCCATAATTTGCTTTGTCTGAGCTCTTCACTTTCCTCTGAGCCTCTTTGGAGCTTTTCCTTCTTCTCCAAAACAAGGCTCAACATTCAAAGGCGTGACATTCAAGAGTGTATATCTGTCTTCATTAGTTTTAAAGAGGCCTCCCTACCATTTAACATAACTAAGCTTAACTCCTGCATCCACAAATCAGCTTTCCTTTGCCATCTTTTTCCCCTTAGATGTTCAATTTAAAGACACAGTTTCATCAAGTCTTGCCTTAAATCATTGGTAAATTATCATATTCCCTGTGAATTTTTGCATTCTACAGCTCTAGATTGGAATTTTTTATTTGTTTGCCACAAGGAAGATGTGGTTAAAACAACAGTATTCTTTTCTGCATGTCTGGTGAGGCTGTGTACCGTATGCAATGAAAGGAACAGGCTGATTGCCCCTTTGACTAGTGTGTGTTCCAAAGCATAACATGTCTTGTTGTGTCAGTGTGAGCTGAAATTCCCACCCCCCAGCGACAATAACCAGGCTAGCTCAGTCTGGAAGCAAATGAAAGCTGTATTTACAAGCAAAATCTACAATCTATGATGAAACGCAATGAATATGTACAAATACACAAAATTCACAACATTTACAAATATATACAATCAACAGAAAAGCACAACCAAGCCCCCTTTGCTTCCCCCCAAAGGGGACCTTTCCCAAGGGGCCTCTCTCCAGACACCCCTGGCAGAAAGCAGAGTTAGCTAAAGCAGAAAAAGTTGTTAACTTAGCTCTCCAAGGTCAGTGTGTTATCTTCAGCCAGAAGAGAAGAAGAAACAGCAGCCAGACAGCCCAGCAAGCTGCCCCCACTGCAGACGCAGAGTGCCCACTTTGTTTTGAGTAATAGTTCTTAAACATTTCTATCTATCCAATGGAAGTGTTTAGAACAATCAGTATTTTGCTTTCTTACACCCAATTGTGACTTGTTTACACTCTTTCACTTTCTCTGCTTGAACTTTGCAAGGAAAAATTAAAAAGACAGTTTCAAACCATCACACCTGTGCTATTTATTTTTACAGAGTAGTCAAAAGTTGCCTCCTATAGATAGTTCCCAACCCCCTCCAGACATGTTTTCTAATAGATGGAGGCAAAGACCTTTGTAGCCTATGCAAGGCAATGAAAATCTGTTAGTGGTACAGTAGGAGGGAGACAGAGCGAAGTATGTGCAAAGGATCTTAGACTCAAGCTGTGTTCAGAAACACTGTTAATGAATTTTGATGTCAGTGTAATTCATGGGCTTAGTTTCTGTATGACCAAAAGATCTAGAAAGGTTGGAGTAATGTTTTGAATTCCAATGTCAATTGTAATTTATCTTATTTAAAATAGGAAAGCCTCCTTGCTGGGTGATCTGAAGAAAATTCTTCACTGGAAATCAGACATGATAATAAATCACTTCTCAGTTTTCTCACATGAATAATTGTGTCTTGTTATGCAATGCCTGCAAGCTAATTTGAAGTTGAGACCAGAAATACAGAAATATTCAATGTTTCTCCTTCCCAGATTCGCTTTTCAGAGAGGCAAAAGCAGTGAGTAAGAAATCAAATAATATACTGCATAGTGAAAGAGCAAATATCTAACATGGTAAGGCTTAGCAAAAATAATACCGCAACACAACAGGCAGCATAACAAATAGTGTGATTGGGGCAATGTCACCTTGAGTTTCAGTCCCTCCCTCAAAATGTGTCATACGGAAGAAAGAAACCATAGCATATCTCACCTCCACAGTGGAAAGGAAGTGACTGCAGAATAGAAAAGGTACTTTAAGCACTGAGTTATAGAAGAGAGAAAATTAATATCTTTGTTAATTTTGGTGGACGTGTAATTTTTCAGTCTGATCAGTTCCCTGGCCATTTTGATTGCACAGCCCTCAAATATATGTGCCAAGAAAAGATCAAGAGTGTAAAGAGGCCACAAATAAGCAGCTGGTTGAGGCCAGTGCAGGACTGCTTCTGATGGCTGTTCTGGCTCGTGTCAGCTGAAAACATACATCAAACTGCATCTGAACTGTTGCCTGCTCTCACTTTGGACAAGCTGTGAGAAAGAGTATGACCTTTAGTTGTAAACACAGAAATCTGCCAAGTGATTTTAGCTTCTGGAATATTACAGCATGTGGACCAGAGTCAGGTGGCCTATTCCACCTAAAGCTTTCCAACAGATGTTTTCCACCAGTTGACTAGATTGTGTCCTGCTCAGCACCTTGCCTAGCTCTTCTGAAGGGCTACAGTATCAAAGGTATCACATTCCCTCTTCTGACAGACTCAGGAATACTGGTGAAATAAATATTGCCTTGGTATGTCTCTATTTCCACTGTCAGATTAAATCCATTAAGTTTTTGATAGCTTCAGAGAGTCCTCTACAGTGCTTGCAGAGAGAAAAATGGTTTTTCAGGTGAGCAAGGGCAGTTTTAAGTGTAAAACAGACATTTTAACTCTACTGAATATCCAGCAAAACACCAGGATGCAGCATGAAAGATAGTGGTGATGTGTTGAATGGCCTAGTGGTCAGTTTCTCTGTTTTGCACAATGTGGAGCCTTTTCCAAATATATTACTTTATGCTTAAAATTGAAGAGGATAGCACAAAATTTATTAATTATATGCAGGAGGAAATTGTCATTTCTGGGTTGTGTTTGTGGCTGGTTTTGGGTATACCACTGAATGTTGAAGAGTTTAAAAATATCCTGATTCTGGAAGGTTTATGGCCAAAATATCATTAATAATATGGCAAGAAAGGAAGTTCTACTTATCTTTCTGAATCATTAGAAAATCAGGATGAGATTTAGTCCTTCATCTTCTCAAGAGCTGCTGATTTCAGCTCATGATTTAAAAAGTGTATACCTTGCTACTACTGAGCAATCTAATTCTGTTTGTGCAAATCTGATGTCAGTTAATTAAAAGATTTTATCTAAGATATTTCCTCACACATGTAAAAGTCCTGTTAATTTTTATAATAAAAGTAATTATGACTGATAACATTGCATACCCAAAGACTTATAATCAGAAAGTAGATAGCCTTGTAGTCCAAACACTAATGTTTTATCTAGCTAATCTTGGTTCTAATTTAGATTACTTAATGACTTCACTATTTGTGCATAGGAAAATTCCCTAATCTTTATAGTAGAGGGGAAGTTTAGACTGGCTATTAGGAAAAGTTTCTTCACTGGAACGATTGTCAAGCATTGGAAACAGGCTGCCCAGAGCTGAGTTAGTATCTGTAGAGGTATTTAAAAGATGTGTAGATGTGGTGCTGAGGCACGTGGTTTATCAGTAGGCTTTTCAGTACTGGGTTAATAGTTGGACTTGATGATCTTAAATGTCTTTTCCAACCTGAAGGATTCTATGATTCTAGAAGAGCGAGGATGCTAGTGTTACCTTAGTTGTCCAGGGTATCCTTTATCCTTCTTTGACAGTTCTAAGGTTTCCAGGGTTTGTTTACTTAAGCTTGGACAATATCAGTCTGCAGTAAAATTCCACTGCCTCATTGCATTTACACTGTATAATGTGAAGAAAGTTAACAAAGTTAACGCACTTTATTAATATAAAAACTAATTGATATAATAGGGAAAGCAATTTTCATAACAAGGAGCTGCATGTTTTGCATAGTCAGTGGAGGGAACAGGCTCATCCTTTACAAGCTCACACCTCAGATTTTCTGAAGTGAGCTGTGAAGGTGCCATTTCCTTTCTGTTGACAGCAGAGGACAATTGTGAGTGTATTTCTACTGACAGTATCTTCAAATTAACTGAATACCCTTGAATATATTTCTATTGCAGAGTATCTGAGCTGGTTCTTAATGAGACAATGGACCTTAAAGGTGGCTTCTTATGAGCAGCTGCAGAAATATAACTGTAAATCTCAGTCCTGTGAAATTCTTCTCCACTCCCCTTTGTTTGCTATAGAAAGTGCTAGGTGCTGTGTGCCATACATGCAATATGAAGAGTGGCTGAGGGAACTGGCATTGTTTAGTCTGGAGAAAAGAAGTTTGAGGAGAGATTTTATTGCTCCCTACAGCTACCTGGAAGGAGGATATAGCAAGGTGGGTACCAATCTCTTCTTCCTAGTAACAGGTGATATGATGGGAGGAAATGGCCTCAAGTTGCACTAGGGGAGGATTAGTTTAGGTATTAGAAAAAAACTTCTGTACTTGAAGGAACATCAAACACCAGAATAGGCTCCTCATGGAAGTGGCTGAACTTTCCTCCCTGGAGGTGTTTAAGAGATGCAGAGATGTGGTGCTAAGGGGCATGGATTATCACCAAACTTGACAGAGATAGATAGTGAGTGGACTTGATGATCTTAAGGGTCTTTTCCAACTGAAACCAATCCATAATTCTAATATGTGTATCTTCTTTCATATGCCCTTATAGGCACACACATTTTTACCCTCAGGAAAAATAAAGTGTAAGCAAGAGTATTTGTTATCATCTAATAAATCAAAAATCTTGCTCTTCTATTTATTTATTATATTCCTGTAGTGCAGATTACTATGAAATGAAATTAATGAAAATCAGATTACAAGAAATCAGGCAGTGGGATTCATCTGACACAATATTAAACATTCACAGTGCAAGCTGAAGTATTCATGTAAATTAATAATTTTCATCTGCTTTCTCTAATGCAAGTAAAATGAAAATAGGCATGTCTATAGCAACTGGTGTGAATGGTTTCAGATGACTTCTTTTGCATTGACCCATGCCTTCCAAAATGTGGTGAAATGATGAGATCCTTAGTTGTTTTTCTTTTTCGCTCAACTTTTGACAGGTCAACTCCAATACACAAACTCCACAGAATATTATATACTCCATAAAGTGTGTTTGTCAGATCTGATCTATGAACCTCATAATCTTCTGTATCACAACCCTTGCTCAACATAATCTGCCTGCTGCTGGGAAAAAGGTGACTTTGTCCTTTTCCCTAGTTTCCTCTCATGAGATTCAAGTGCTGTAATGTTTGGAACTTGAGCACTTTGGAGGATTTCTGTCTCCAAAATTATTACCTGAATATTTTTGAAACAAGTATGACTTTACCATGTCTCATCTGTTACGCAGCTCTTGGGACTTTCTCATGCCTGATACTTTACAGGAGATTTGGAAAGTTCTGTAATGTATTTAAGCATCTCTATAAGATAGCAGCTGTTGAACATCTTCCTTCCTGAACTTCAGTGATAAATGGCTTGTGATTCAAAGATAAGACTGATCAGTCTTCAAAGCTTGATTCTGGGTGCATCTATACCATGCATCATGCTGGACTAGCCAGAACATTTGCACAGTATTACACAGTGCTTGGCAGAGATATCCAACTGGAGCCTGCAAACAAGACAGCATTAATTCATCACAGTACATAAGTTAATTGCACTGGTCTGTTGGCAACACTAATTAACCAGGGCATAGAGGCACACTTACTTCTGTTTCCAGAACTAGCTTGCCTGACATAGCTGATAAATTTACACACCTTTATGCTGTGCCTAAAGGAGATTTGCCCTGGAATGTCCTTGCTCATAACGTGTGTCGCTTCTTAGGTAGCCTCTTTAATTTCAGTGTGTTATTAACTCCATTAAAACCCTGTAACAAAAACTGTGTTGGTCTTGATGTTACCTAAAAACCTGTTGGGCAGTGGGGAGAGTCACCTATTTTCCTTAGAGAACCACATCTAAGAACAGATTACATCACACAACAGTTAACCGTTGTAGAGACAATCAGTGACTTTGAAGTAACAAAACTTTTACGACCACATTCAGATTGATTCAGTTTACTGTATTATTAACCAGACACAAAACTAAATGTATTAGCATTGCAGTAAGTTAATAATCTAGTTCTATTTAAAAAGGTGGACTGGATATATGTAAGGATTAAGGCACTGTTGTGCAAGGAACTGTCTGATTAAAATAGAGAGTTTTTTTCTTAAGGGAATCTGTACTTGAAGAGACAGGAAAGATAAAAGAGAAACAGAGATTGATGGTGAAATAACTCACCTAAGATCACACAACACACCTGGATTTTATTTTGCTTCTCCCTCCAAATGTTCCCCGTCTTTCCTTGCATTTTTTTTTTTTTGCAAGACACTAAATTAATTCATTCATCTTTAAACTCCATGTGAATTCTTCGACCAGGAGTAGCAGTATAAACTTAGGGATTAAAAATCTCCTCAACAGCTACAGGAATAAGTAAATTCAAACTCACTTGTCAAATACAAGCATGTTGCTGGGCACTCAGACAGCAGAGGCCGTGTGTAGATTGTCTCCACATCACTGTGACTGCTTTAAAAGCAAAACACATAAACTTGAGTCCATTCAGCCATTAAGACCCATAGAAAGCTTGTCATGTGAAAGCTGTGGAAAAGCAGGGAAGAGGAATAGAGGCAAAATCATATTTGCTTTATATTTGAACATAATTCAACTTTGTGTCTTTCAGAGCAATGAAAATCATGTTGGCTTCTCAATGTCTGGCTCAGCAAGTACCTTGGAAATATTCCTGAACCTTCCTCCTATTGGCTCCAGCCAACCATAGCAGCAAGACTGACCCCATTCTGTGTATAGTATTTTAGGAACAGTGAAAAGCAGCATGTTCCCTGGTGATCAGAGTTTTATTCTCTTTGAGAGTGATGGATTTAGTGAGAAATGTATGTTTATAAAGGTGAAGATATCACACATGACATGGAAAATCCTGAACATCTGATCTTGTCATAGAATTTTTCCTATTCCTTGATTTCGTACAGCTGAAGACCAAGGGGGAGTAAGTAAGTAGGAGTAAGGGAGCAACTGGTGTCACACTTACAGGGTTAAAAAAAGAAGGAAAAAAAAAAAAAGAAGTTATTTTAAAATGTCAGAATAATCTCCAAATGTTAAAATGCCCTAATCATGTAGTGGAATAAGTGCTGTCACTTTAGGAAAAGGCTGTTTTGCTGCCAGAACTGTGCCTGTCACAAGCCATCAAATATCATTTACTTACCTCCATACAGAGGTCAGTCATGTAGTCTCAGGTGACTATCCCGTGTCTCTCGAGATAAAGAAAGAGAAATTGCAGTGCTACCAATGCTCACAGCCCAAATTAGTTTTGAGAAGAATTATTCAAGTAATGCTAACAAGTAAATATTTTCCCATGGTCTGGATGAATGTAACTCTTTCTCCTACTCTCACATTCATGTTAATCTTACCCAAGAGAGAAAGGGAAAAATTTCTTCCAGATTCTAGATTATATTCTGGCTGGTCATATAAAAAAGGCACAATTAAGAGAAGTGTCCCTTGCATTTTCTGAGAGAGGGAAGAAAGATAAGGTAAAAACAGAAGAAAGCATAGACAGTCATGCTTTGGAAGGATATTTGTTTGTGTGTGCTGCTTCTCAGATGCAAAAAGATCACTGTCCAGTCAACCAGTCGACCATCTTTCAAATCCACTCCTTGATCAGTCTGCTTAGTTTAATAGAGATTGTTCAGACAAATTAACGTACCACTTCTAATAAAATTATGTAGCATAAAGAACATGCAAAATAATACAGTGTATCTGTGTATTTGTATATATATTATAGATTCACACATATTTGTTTGTGTAAGAGATTTATGCATCAGAATCTAAGTGCCTCCTGTTAACAGTCCTCAGATTAAAGGACAGCTTATTTCTAAAAGTTTATTCTTAAAGTAGATTTTACTGAAGGATAGAAATATTAAGAGGTCTCCTTATTTTGGAAGCCTTTAAAAAGGTCCTTAGATGGTCTTAATTAGACCAGATTTAATGCTGGGCGAAAAAAAATCTGGCTCTTAACAAAACATGATGTCTTATCTTCTATGCACTTGACTTCCCATTAACTGGGCCTTCCCTAACCTGGATGTCATCCACCAGCCCATTAACTGGTTTTCTTCCCTGCCTGATGCACTTGTCACATTTCACAGCAGTAAGGGTTCAAAAGTTCATTAACACTTCAGTTTGCATGGTCTTAGATCTTAATAGCCACAGAATCTTGTAGTGCAAGTTTATTTGTGGATTTAACACGATTATGTAGTTAATGGAGAGCAACTGCATGCACATGCAAAGCAAACTGCCTGAAGCTACTTTTTTTTTCTACTAGAAACTTGAACTTCCAGCTTTCATTCAGTTCTGATTGCCTAGAGCCCATGTTCACACTTGTTTGCCCTGAGGACAACTGTCTACAGACTTCAGGTAGGAGCTTTGATTTTCATGATTGTCTTAACTGTGAGCTGCAATTCTTATCAGTATGCTGAGGACTTTGCATGGCTTTCTGGCTGCTCTGTGACCAAACCCAGAACTGAACAGAATATTCACAGATCTAGAGCTGCAATAATTCATACTAGGGCCAGAAGGGGCCACCAGACCCATACAAACTGTAACTGTATTAAGGTCTCTCTCTTCTGACAGATATCAAATTTCATTTGAAAGACTACAAGACAAAGTGTATCCTTCAGTAATATAGAGACATTATTGCATAAGATGTTTCAATGCTTTAATTAATTTCACTGATAGAATATTATGTCTTCGTTCATACAACTTCTGCTTTCAGGTGCCAAAACTTGTTTACCCTCCTCCAGTAATGCTGAAAGAAAAAAAGGCTCTTTCCTTCATCCAGTTCTTTATATGCAGAATTCAGCACAAAGTAGAGCTCATTTAGCTTTACATTGCAAAACTGCTTTCTAGTCTGGATAATTTTACAAGGATCCACTTGAGTACCAGTATTTCTGCAATTTTCTTGACACGGACAATATAAACCAGGAAGCTATTCTATAGTATAGGCACTACTGTGCAAATATAAACCACAGCTGAAGGCATTCCCTGTTCATATGTGTGGGATAGTTTTAATTCTTCAGATCACAAAGGCACTGAAAGCTCACAGTGAGGTGAGAACAAAAAGTCTTTCTTTAATGTCTTTCTTTCCTGCAGCCTCCAGTTCTGCAAGTGTAGTGTGATGCTTCTGTTCCTATAGTTAATCCAGCTGTCTGCATTACTTCTGCCTCACCAAACTGCTGCCAACTGCAAATTTCACCAGTGTATATTTTCTGCTACTTTATGGATCATTTATCTTCACAACACCTTTCTGGAACAGAGATGCTCCTTTCCCATTTTTGAAAACTCTTTGAGGGAACAAATGTCTCATAAACAGAGACTTGATCCAGGCTTTATGGGACCTCTGTTGAATAACTCTGGTGAATAATGGGGCTGCCAAGGCAAGATGGGCAGGATCAAAGATGGAATCCAAATGGCTTAAACCTGTCAGGGATGATGTGCTCCTAGGTATCTGGTGTTCAGATTAATAGAAAATGTAGGTAAATAGAAAAGAAGGTAAATATTTGGAGAGTCTAAGTAGCTAAGCAGAGTGTCAAGATGTGAAGTCAGCCTAGAACAAGGTTATGAAAACATACAAGATTTTTGTGGATCTATCTTGTGTACCTTGATTTTATTATAGAGCTGGGGAAAATTCACTTAATGGCTAAATCAGCAAGAGGCATAGTGGCTCAAGTGACTCACTGTGCACATCCACATTAATTAATAAGTACACAGGATGTCATCACCAGACCTCTGCTCATTTCCACTGTGTAATTTTGAGCTCACTCCCAGGCTTTGTCTTTTTTAAACTTTTCTAACTAGCTTTATGAGGGCTGTGACTGAAAACTATTCTCAAGTAGTTCACTACATCTTACTCCTCAAACTGAGTCAGAATAAGATCACTTTAAATTGTGTCTTTCTGCTATGTCCAAGTCTTAAATGTTTTCCCAGAAAACTTTGCTCCCTCAGATAACTCAGAACATGCAACAAATGCTATCTGGCACTGTGCTATGAAACCTCGAGTCTTATGGGCTGGTAACACTAATATCATATTAATTTAGAAGATTTAAAAGCGAAAAAAAAAAAAAACCACCAAACAAAACCCCAACAAAATGAAACCAACCTGCTTCTATCTTTGTACTACCTCCTAGGGCATGGTAGAGTTACAAACAACTGGTAAGTACTATGCATGCATCTGATCCCTACCACTTAGCCTCTATGCCAGAAAAAAAGGTCCTTGCTCCTGCTCTATCATATTTGCTTCCATCCAAAACTACAGAGGTCCACTCCAACACACTTATTCACTGTGGCTTTTCCCCTAACCATTTGTGTGCTGACACCTCTCAGAAAGAAAAAATTCTCCTGTAGGGAATCTCAGCTTCATTTTTTAAAATTTTGGTAAATTGGGAGATAAGTTATCCACATAATTTATTGGGTTTGAGTGCTTCTAACAGTTTTCCAAAATGTCACTTGGCTCTGTTTTGGGCAGTTCCAGTGTTCTCCCTCTCTTGTCTCTCTCATTCTCCAAGGCAAATCCGCAAAAATGGGATAGTCCTAAGAAGTGATAAAGTAAGCTAGTCTGTGCCACTGTTCTGAGGGACAGAGATCTTTTCCTTCATCTTTTTTATATTGTTTTAGCAGTAAAAGGCAAAATTGAAAGTCCCAGAAGTGATATATTGTTGCTTCTCAAGTTGCGCCAGGGGAGGTTTAGGCTGGAGGTGAGGAGAAACTTCTTCACAGAGAGAGTGGTTGGCCATTGGAATGGGCTGCCCAGGGAGGTGGTGGAGTCACCACCCCTGGAGGAGTTCAAGGGGGGATTGGACGTGGCACTTGGTGCCATGGTTTAGATAGTCAGGAGGTTTAGGGTGACAGGTTGGACTCGATGATCTTTGAGGTCTCTTCCAACCTTCTTGATTCTATGATTCTATGATTCCTACCCACATTAGTGCCTGTGTCCCTTCAGTGTTGGCATGCATCAGGATCTTTAGATGCTCTAGTCAACCTAATTGTCTCTAGGCCTGTAGCATGACCTTCAACCTCTACCTGAACCTGGAGGTGATGGGGATCTGCAGCTTGCCTCTTGCCAGGGAAAGGGCAGGAGTGAAATGAGCAAGCACACTGACAATCTGCCTGTAGCTGAACAGCAAAGGTAGTCAATAATCTATGTCTGTCTGTTTACACTGCATTTTCTCTCTTTACAGCACAGTGAGGACTTTAGAGAAAACAGTAACAAAATGGAATTGTTCAAGCAAGTGTCTTCTTTAAAGGGATAAAATGTGACTATGCTTCTTGGCAAGTTGTAGAGAACATTTTCGCTTGAAAAGTAACCAGTTTGGAACCCTAGAAAGTTGAAAATGCAGGGTCATATTTTTCAACTGCTGGGCTCCATGGAGCTCAGCAGGATCAGGCAAATATCAGGGCTACTGAATTACATCCTCAGCCTGTGTCTAGCTTTCCACTGGGAAATCTGTATTGTACTTCAAGGAGACATATAAAGAGGTGTATGTTCTGTCACCTTCCCCATCAAGTGATTAATACACCACCAGCATAATAGCACATGCACATGACCCTCTCACGATCAACAGTAACACTAGCTGGTGTCATCTGATCAGTATGTGTACCTCTAGACACAAAGACCAGAGAGTGATTTGGGACCTTCATTGAAGAAGGTGTCAGGGACAGGACTACAAGGCAGCAAAAGAACTTCTTTCACCTTCCCTTGTTTGAGAGGTTATGGGCACAAAGCACTGGGGATCCCACCACAGCTTAGCTGAGTTGTTCTCAGACCTGGTCGCTCCATCCCAGTCTCAGCTATGGATCATGCTGTGTGCTGCAGTTAACTGGTCTCCTGGTTTCATGGCTTCTATTTCCCAATTTTCTTGTTCAGAAGACCTCTAGAAAGTCATTTGCCTTAAAGCTCAGTCTTACCTCATCTGTAGTTGAAATCCTGCCCACCCTCAAAACCGTCATTCCTATCCTTCTGCTTTTCCCTCTTCTCCCTCAGAAGAGTGCCAAACAAGAAAATGTGTAAGATACAAAGTATGTTATTTTTACTTTTTGTAGCTTTCACACTGTCCTCCATGCAACTGTCCACATAAACAAGTTTTTAAAGAAATCCTAGAATTTCTCTCCTTCCTCCCTAACATACCTTTCGTCTTAAATGTCAAGTGAGTCTTATTTTTCTTCCTAATAGCAGAATCACTACTGCCAAAAATATTCACAACACTTATGCAGCCACTGCGTGGTTATCCACATGAAGAATTACTGCAGGACTGTGCACGTTAGCCTGGAGAGGTCAGTCTCCACAGACACAGTCATCCTGACAGTGGCATTGCTTTGGCATGTGTTAGGAGCTCCTCATTTAAAAATGCTAGCTGACGTGTTTTAATTTCCTTTGAGCTTTCCATTTCTTTGATGAAATGAAAGAAAAAAGGACAAGTTTGGGGTTTTTAAAAATCTGTTTCTGCAGCTTTCTTCTAAGGTGTTTGAAAGTGTTTACAAATGTCTTTGTTTCAAGTTTTGGGCACAGAACAGTTCATTAACTTGCCAAAGGCCACAGAGGAAACAGGTGGCTAAAACAGTCAGTTTCTTTATTCCTTTAGCCATTACCCAGACTCCATCTTCTCTTTCAGATCAAAATCAGCACTCATTAGTATAATTGTTACAAGAAGAGACAAAGAAACATGATGATAGGGAGGCATTAACATCAATACCCAAACTACCCACCAAAGTTTCCTTCACTGATAGTAAGCCGACATTAAGGAAAAGCTTTTGCTTTTCCAAAGTTTCCTTTTCAGATTTCTTCTTTTATTGTTGTGGTAATAAAATCTGAAGCACTCGTTTGTTTTAAATTATATTTGTCTTGTTAAAAAAGAATAACTATTTCTGCAGAGAAACAGAAGAGAATGAGGGCTAGTACATTTCTAGATTTTTTTTCTTTCCTGCCTGCAACATTTAGCCTGAAAATTAGTGTGTTGTCTTGGGAGAAAACAGCTGCAGGGCTGAAAAAGAGTCCCTGGGATGAAGTAAAGATAGGTTGTTGGAGAGCTGCCAGGCAGAAAGGGACCTGGGGGTACTGGTGGATAGTAGGCTGAACATGAGCCAGCAGTGTGCCCAGGTGGCCAAAAAGGCTAATGGCATCCTGGCCTGTATCAGGAATAGCGTTGCCAGCAGGAGTAGGGAAGTCATTGTGCCCCTGTACTCAGCACTGGTCAGGCCACACCTTGAGTACTGTGTCCAGTTCTGGACCCCTCAGTTCAAGAAAGACGTTGAGTTGCTTGAACGTGTCCAGATAAGGGCAACAAAGCTGGTGAGAGGTCTGGAACACAAACCCTATGAGGGGCCTGGAGAAGAGGAGGCTCAGGGGAGACCTCATTGCTCTCTACAACTACCTGGAGGGAGGCTACAGCCAGGTGGGGCTTGGTCTCTTCTCCCAGGCAACCAGCAACAGAACAAGAGGACACAGTCTCAAGCTGTGCAGGGGCAAGTTTAGGCTTGATATTAGAAAGAAGTTCTTCACAGAAAGAGTGATTGCCCGTGGAACAAGCAATATCCCATGGAGGTGGTGGGGTCAATGTCCCTGGAGGTGTTTAAGAAAAGACTGGATGAGGCACTTAGTGTCATGGTCCAGTTGATTAGTTAGGGTTGGGTGATTGGTTGGACTTGATGATCTTGGAGGTCTCTTCCAACCTGGTTGATTCTGTGATTCTCTCTCACACCCTAGTTCTAGTAATGCAACTGATGTATACCTGCAATAAACCTATTTCTATTGTGTTTACAAGGAAAGCTATAGCTGTGTCTTTTTGAGGAGCTCAGCCTTGTCATCATGTCTGATGTGGTCTGAGAATAGTGGTGAGGTTGAGTTACTCAGCTTAAGTAAGAATTGCTTAGGGCAAGATTTATCTTCCCTAGTTTAGAGATGTTTACAGGACAGTTAGTTACTTCTGAACTCAACCTCCGTACTCCTTTTTAATGTCAACGTGAGAAACAGGCACCTTTGGAGGCTGATTCACTTCAACTATTTGAACTAATTTTTTGTCAGATTGCTCTCTGAGCTGATTCATCTCACTAATGTGGAAGAAAATGATCCAGTCACTCTTCCTTGGTTACTTCATTTCCAGGTTAGCAAATTAAATTAACTCACAAACAGGTGCCAAGAGGAGAGATGAAAATAAGTGAGAACAGAGATAAATGGCTAGATTAGGGCATCCTGTTTCTTTGACACGTAAATTCTGTTTGTCTCCCCATCTCAGTGGGCATTTGTCTCACATGTTTATGAAATAACATAGCTGTTTCCACTGAAGAACATAAATAGTTTGACATAAGCAGTGTTGTTTCCAAGTCAGATGAATGAGGAGAATGGATAGAGTAATGCAGTTGTTACAGCTGAGATGAAGGTATGAATGAGAATGGGGATTGGTGGTGAATTGATTTAATGACAATATATGTAAAATATGGTTGTAAATAATTTACATTTGGCATATTTGTCTGTTTAACTTTTGAAAAGAAAGGAGTAAAGGAATTATTGCAGGTTCAAAACCCTACTCCTAGTCAAACTTTCATTGAAGAAAAGAGGGCAATTTTATTTAATGTAAGCTGAATAATTTATTTGGAAAGATAAATATTAATGCATTTGTTGAAGTGATGAATTAATGAATTAATATGCATTTGACAATTGGTTTATAAAAAGCCTACTTAGTCAACTAAAAATATAAAATAGATGTATGCATAGGCAGAAATACATCTACAGAACATTTTCTTGATGGCACATCCAGTCTTCTGTATCTCAGCTCTGAAATACAGCCACACACCTACGTGGCCTTCATTTTAGAGCTGGCAAGTACCAAAGATCTGTAATTTCAAACACCTGAAAATCAAAATTAACTCTGGAAATTTAACATAGGGATTTATTCCACACCAAAACTGACATCAGAATTTTTTTCATGGCTATGAACATAACTGAGTAACTAAGACCAAGCCTGGAAAACAATCCATCTTGAAAGTACACCTCCCTCACAGGGATATTAGAAGAACTAATTTGACCTAGACATGTAATATGTATCAAAGTCTTTAGAGAAAAGGTTGTATACATTCAGAGTTCTATTGCAATGAGCTAGCTGAGTATGCTGAGAGTGCCATTGTCATTTTAATAAAATTAATTTAATGTGAATTAGTAAGCAGTTGCTGAGAGACTGCTGTTTCCACTCCCACTTGTGACAGAAACCAGATCTTAACAACGTTTTGTAAGATATATAAATGTGATAAAGATTGCATAAAAAATGTCTACAAATGAGTTGCAAACCAAGAAGCAGAATGCTTGAATCATGTGTCTCCCCTAGGCTTGATTTAAGCTAATTCTGAAAGAAGTTTCCCATAAAGAAGGTACAGAAGTTTTCAGACAGAAACAGTTTGTAGTAGGCATTAGTCAGGCTTGCATTTTATTTGCCCTCTGTTAAGGCTATACTTACATGAATGTTCATTGTCTAAATCTAAAAGTCAAGGCACAGTTTTGATGGGATGAACAGTTTAGATAGTGTGATTAATTATATTCAACATGATCAAGAGGTAAATCTGGATTGTAAACAAAGGATGCTCTAGGAGACCAGAAAGAAAGGGTTCATTGCTAGCCAATGTAACACAAAAAAACATGATAGATGAGATGACAGGCTGGGCAGAGGTAGAAGTCTGTAAAAAGAAGACAGTAGAAAAGTCAGAAAGTGCTTTAAAAGGTAAGCTTTACTTAGCCTAAGAGAGGTCCTATGTCCAAGGCACAAATGCCAAGAGACTGCTTGACCCAGGAGGATGGGAGCACCTCTGAAAAGGAGGAATACTTTTCCTGCTTGGTAAGGAAGTAATTTAAGACAAAGAAAGACAGTGGGAGGAAGAAAGATGTGAGATCTGGAGTCAAGTATAAAGCCATTTTCTCTAAAAATGCCCTGGCTTTCCACTCCCTACATCCATGAAATAATTCCAGAGCTACTGAGCCATGCCACCTTCTTCTGCCTGGCTTCCATCCTGCCAAAACTGCCTTATTTTTTTTTTTTAATTCAGCACAATTTCAACAGGACAGGTGGAACCTCTATTGACTGCAAACAAGCTCCAGGCTTGGTAATGGTGGTTCACTCTGGTAGATAAAAGATACTGGGATGCTGGAGGGCTTGTTTTTTCCTGTCATCAGACTGCTTAGACTGTTGATTTAGTTTTGAAGTCTGGAGAAGCTGCATTGATAAGGAGAGGAAACAATCACTGTATTATCAAATAAAACAAAACAAATTATTTCTTCCAGTTTTGAAAGGTACTACTGAGGACACTGTTGTGGTCGAATGGGGAATTGTTTATTAATTACCTTCACAACAATAATAAACAATATGGTAAATGGGTGTTAATAAAAATATTAGTAGCCCTTTGTTAATGAAAATTGCCAAAACTCATTGAATAGGATCATTGTACGGTTGGAACATATATTTGCAATGGGAACATGCAGTCTTAGGGCAAAATACAAACTATTTATGCAAATTAGGAGGAAATAACTTGGAAGATAAGATCCCCAAGAGCAGGTAGCACTCAATTAGAGTGGGGGGTGGGGGGGCTGATAAGAATCTTTAAACCCAAAGGGCAATGAATTAATTACTCACAGCTAGTTTTACCCACACCAGGATGCTGCTGCTGCTGCTGTGTGAGAGTTTACTACATGGTGCCAGGCTCATGTGGCTTCAGCAGACAGCAGGTGGTTAACAGCGCTCTTCACGACAGGCGCTTGCTTGGTTCCTGGGTAAACTGAGGCACGGCACGATTCTGGTGGCAAGGGGAAGCAGACTAGGTGGATCTGGCTTCTAGGCTTGTGGCTTCTCCTGCTTGCATGTGTATGGCTTGTGGCTATATCCCAGGCTCTGGACCAGGCACTCAAGGCAGGTCAGGGCAACTCGAGGCAGCTTCTATGGGACGGGCCCAAGTATGTGTGAAAGCAAGGTTTGAGCAAGGCTTGAAGCATCTTGCCAGAGATCAATTGGTCCAATGGGGCACTGAAGCTAACCTGTAGCTGCCCAATGGAAAGGTGTTCTGCCAGGCTATAACCATAAAAGGCAGAAGACCTTGTTTCTGGGGAACTGTGGTCAGCTTATGCACTCTCACCCCAGAGCTCTTGTTTACCAGACAGGCAGGAGTCCTGTCCCCTTTGTTCTTTTTCCCACATTGCCCTGTTTTTCTGCAGGAAGGAGAGGAGAGAAAGGGACCCTGTCTAGATATCTTAAGGCCTGTCTGGGTTTGTACTGGGCTATGTCATGGCCCTACCGTGACAGGCACATAGTCTGCATGAGGTAGTACGCCCCCTAAGAAGCTATCCATCTCTAGACAAACAGAGTTTGGCATCTATTTTACTGCAAAGTCAGTATTGACATGCTTATTTTCATGAACATACAGTCTACAAACGTTGGTCAGGAGCTTTCTTGTGACCCAATATTAAAACACCCTCCATTGCTCTCTACAAACAGTTCTACTTTCCTCATTGTTTTCCATAGTGTAGCTTCAGCTGTTCCTCACATAGCTCTCCTAAAAGCTGAATATTCTATTCAGAAGAGCTTGTTTCTCCCTCTAATGCAGGACAGGAGTTTCTGCTCAAGGTTTAGGGCACCTAAATTTTGGGTGAAATATTCAAGTCACTTTGTCTCACAAAGGCACGCAGACAGTAGATGTAGGTAATGACTGTCAGATGCTCAGGTAATTTAGAAGTAGAAAGAATCTAGGTGCTTCTAAGAGTTGTTTTTAATGTACAAACCCTGTTTCAATCCCTTTAGGACCCACACCTCCTGCAGCCTGCTTCCCAATGCAGTATGAGTCAGGAAATGGACTGTGCAATTGAATAGCCCTTGCATTGCCTCTCCTCATCAGCTTTTTACATATGGCTTCTACCAAACCTGATCAACTCTCTTTAGAGGCTTTGGGTCCATGCCATGTCTCTTCAGGGACAAAGCTACTGCCCACACTTTCCTCTGAACTGAAAAACCTTTGTAAAACTCTCTACCAGAATGACACCTGGACCCACTACTGGTTCTTGTCTTGATTCTACATGTTACTATTGTACATTTGTTTTAATCTCCTGTGGCTCCTTGTATTTGCGCAGTAACTGGTGCCATTATTGCTGAGCTGTGTAATTACACAGTGGATCTCTCAGTAGCACTAAATGTATAATTACGAAGTTCTCCAAAGTAGAAGGACAAAACAACTGTTCGGTGTTTGCAGCCAACAGAGTTTTACTGTATGCACTTTCCATACCGCTTAGTTTACTGCCTACTTAACTTTCCATAAAGTGTAATTAGGTTCTGGGTAGGGTTGGAAGACACATGGAGTATAATATATTAACTGCACTTCTTATTCATAAAGTAACAAAGACTCTGCATCAAGTTAATGCCAACATTTTCCCTTGGAAATAGCACAAATAATTTGTCACTGCTCATTACTCTCACGCTACTATACTACTGCTGTTTTTTGAAAAGACAGTTTCTAAAATTATCCAGAAGGGCTGATTACTGGTTTTGGTATTGTAATGTTTAAATGGATCAAAACAACTTAAGATCTATGCATTTAACCCAAGCAAATAGAACACCTTTGAGTTTTGCATTTGTCTTTCTGGCATGTATGGATTGTTTTCTTTCCTCCTGAAGGATAAAGGGTACCCAGTGGAATACAGAGAGCACAGAGCCAGCACAAGGCCTCTGTTTAAGTGGGGTACAGACATTTGTCTTTTGAACAGAGAGCAATCTGACCTGAGCCTTTTACCAGTGACAGGAATATTGGCTCTCTGAAAGCAGACAGCAACAGAGGTTAGCTCACATTGCATGAGAGGCTTTCAGAAACTCACTGAGATTTCTCTGTCTAAAGGAACAATATAGAAAAGAGACACAACTGCTTCTCCAAGGTCATACACAACAGCATTGGAGTAGAACCAGGAATAGACGTGACATATCCTAAACACTGTGACAGTGCCAGGTTCACTTGGACATGGTGTTTAGCCTCCATGTAGCCCCTCTAGCCCACCCTAAGCTCATTAGGACCTCTTGCCAAAAGAAGTGTGTGTTCCTGTGAATCTGGCTTGATTCAACAATCACTGGACATTTTGATGCTTGCTTTGGAGACACAGCCAGCTATTCTGCACACACAGTGTTTGTACTCAGCAGGCTGGAAGGGAGAACTGTTCAGACACTGCTTGCACATTCACAGGACTGAGGAAGCTGATTCACATGTAACTTGTGGTTTATGTGAATTGTGGAAATGTTCCTTGGAATTGAAATAGTATTATGTCTGAAATCGTAACTCTTTCCTTCCAAAAAATCCTAGATGGGTTGGCTGAGCATTCATTTTCCTTCTGTTTCACCTTAGTGCATAAGAGGCTTCTAATACTGTGTTATCCTGGGAGCAGCTCAGAGGACAAATTGTGATGGAGAGACTTATTTCCTGCAATTTTGGAACGGAGAATGATTTGTCAGCTCTCTCTCTCTCTTACATTCCCAAATGTGAAGGGCTGGCTGGAGCCAAGGCTCCTGCAGCTCTGTAGCAGATACCATAAGTAGGCCTCCTTTTTCCTCCCCTCTGACCTTGGAGCCATAGACTCCACTGAGAACAGAAGCAGGAGGGCTTTCTTGCATATCTGAACAGAAATGAGAATTATTATTCCTGTGTGCTCAACCATACTTAGCCTTTCACAGAGAAAAATGAGCAACACAAGACTGGATATTCAGTCTTCAATCCCAGACTCAACTCTTTGCTCTCCTGTCATGAAATAAGTGTACCACTGCAATCTGGCTTTCTGTTATAGGAGTATCAGTCCAACATTAGCAAACCCAAAGGAGACTGGGGAAATGGCAACTGACCTTGAAGTGATCTTTTCTAGTGTAAAGAGAAACACTTTGGTGGACTATTCTGAGTTACCTGGTACTGGTCCACTCCAGGTTTCCCCAGCTGCAGTGCCTGCCTTTGCTAAACTAAACCACTTCACAACAATTTGGGAAGAAAGTGCTGTTACACAAAGAGATTCCATTTTAAAATTACTTTCATAAACAGTAAGCTTTAATTTTCAAAGCTGTCAATCTCATCCATTTCATATGTGTTAGGCAGAAAAGAAGACAAAAAAGTAGGGTTTAGATACTCTTTCCTAATACTTTGCTTCAGAATCAGTATTTTACACTCCGTGCTCATTTGTCCTCCTTCTTTTATCCTTTCTTTCATTTAAAAAAAATCTTTTTACTTTTGGATCATGATCTTTTTGCTATTGTTGCTTGTCACTTGAATTCTCACACAAGCAGACTCAGTGTGGTAATATCTCTCTTTACCAAATCTGCATTTCACTTGAACTGAACTAGCCTTTACTTATTTAAAGAGTTAAGCTTCAATTTGGTTAAGACAAGTGCTAAACATGCTGAACAGAAGTAAGCTGTAATTCTCACCAAAACTCTAGGAAACTCAAATGATAAACAGTAAGTTCTCATTTCAAAAGTCTTTGCATAATAGTATTTTTTGATCCTGATATAGAGAAAAAGATACTTAGTTAACTCCCTTTGCTTATCTGCCATCAATCACACTCAAGTATACTGTGTAAGACTCTCTATATAAAGTAAGACAGTCTCATCAATAGCAATTACAGTTCCTTTCCCATCTTCAGTATCTTTGTTCAACAATGGATCTGAAACATAGTCAAAGCTGAAACTGCTACCAGCAACGACATGAGGACAAAAGAACAGCATGAAAGCCTTAGGTGAGCTTCAGTACCATAACAATGATGCTGAACAGCATGGCCTATCGATAATAAGTCCTTAAAATGCAGTTTAGAAAACTAAATAATAGCTTTATCCCTATCAGCAACATACCTAACAACACTGAACTGAGGCAACTATGAGTTTCAATAGCTTCTAATTAAAGATTATTGACTTATCCCATTAAAACCACTTTTATTTTAATAGAGGCTATTTTATTTCTTCTGAAAAGTACTTTATCCACACACTTCTTTTATTTTCAAAATAGTCTCCAATCCAAACCTGAGCATATTTTCCCCTCCCATTTATTTGAAAAACAAAAATTCCTGGCAATCAATTTTAAATTATAATTTTCTGTAAGACCATGTCCATATTGTTTGATCCCTTTCTGTCCTTGTTCTCACACAAGAGTTCTTTGTGTGTGGTTATTTATTTCTCCTAGGCATCTGAATTTTACATTCACTGTGAAAGCTTTACTGTTGGTTAAGCAATGAGTAGTGGGTTTTGCACTGCAAAGTCTGGTTACATTCATAAAATTTGGCCTCGTTCCTAAAGATTTATCTTCTTTATTAATTGTATGAGGCATGGTAAGCTCCATTTTCATCAAATCTCTCAGAAATATTTTCAACATTGCAATCTAAGATGGAATTTGACCAGCATTTGATATCAGCCTCTTAACATGTCCCAAAAGGTAAGAGAGAGGTGATGACAATATTTAATGAGGAATTAAATAGAAGGCAAAAGAAATCATGAAGAAAACACTAGTCAAGTGATGCTTAATATGAGAATCTTCTGTAGGTAAAGACAGAAAGAGATTTGAAAAAGAAAGGGCATGTAACAAAAGAGCAAAATCGGTGCTCCCAACTATGCTAGTTTACAGGACTTTTCTAGAAACACTCAACAGCATATACTTTCCCCAGCTGACATTTCTACCTTGCATGTATTTCCATCTGTAACAGTGTCAGAGCTGAAATCCCCCTCCCACACCGACAATAACCAGGCTAGCTCAGTCTGGAAGCAAATGAAAGCTGTATTTACAAGCGAATCTACAATCTATGATGAAATGCAATGAATATGTACAAATATACACCATTCACAACATTTACAAATATGTACAATCAACAGCAAAACACAACCAAGCCCCCTGGCTTCCCCCTCCCCTTGAGGGGCTTTGCTTCTTCCCTAAGGGGCCTTTCCCCAAGGAGCCTCCCCCCCGCCATCCAGAAAGAATCCCCCCAGACTCCCCTGGCAGAAGGCAGAGAGTCAAGAAGCAGAGAGGCTGTTAGACTTAGCTTGTCAAGGTCAATATGTTATCTGCAGCCAGAAAAGAAGAAGCAGGCAGACAGAAGCCCAGCAAGCTGAGACTGAATGAGTTTTGTTTTGAGTAGTGGTTCTTAAATATTTCTCTCTCTCCAACGGAAGTGTTTAGAATAATCATTATTTTGTTTTCTTATACCCAATAGTGATTTATTTACATTCTTTCACTTTCTCTGCTTGAACTTTGTGAAGAAAAATTAAAAAGACAGTTTTAAAACCATCATGATATCACATTCTTTGCTGGGTTTAATGTTACAAGGGAATGTTCATCTTCAAGTTTCATGGCACAAAATAATCTATGCCAGGCACCAGAAATCAATGGTTCCTATTTTACCTTTAGATGGTAGATGTGCATTCAGCTGCCTTGCTGGCTAGAAAAAGGCCTGTTTACTATTTTTTCATTAAAAAAAAATCAACAAACTAACAAAATAGTCATAAGCCTCATTATTCTGTTCCTCTTTATAAATAAAGAATCCAGGTAAAGAAAATCCAGGGTTCCTCTAATTGAGTTGCAAACTAATTCTAAATTACATGTGTCCAAGTTCAGTGTCTTGTATAGATGACCCTGGCTGCTCTCGAGAATCTTCAAAAAAGATGAACGTCTTTGACCACAAATGAAGGAGTGGGGGAAAGGAAAGAAGGACAAGGAAATTCCAATTAGTCTCATTATTCAGTGCTAGAGATTCTCCTTCTCTCTTCTGTGAAAGCAATAAAGCTATTCTTAAACATATGCTGAAGACCAGTTCAGGCATGGGACATATTTATCTGCTACTTAAAGACTGACAGTATGGGAGGTGAATTCCTTCTTTTATAGTCTTCAGTGAATAGACTGATGCAATCCAATCCTCCCCTTGTGTCTCCCACAACTCCCATCATCATAGAGGGAATAGCAGTAGTCACCGGTCTTTAGGCCTCACGCTGTGTTTCTGTTCAAAAAAGAAAGGATATCAAAGATCATAGCAATATTTAAATAGGGCATACTGGTTTTTTACATTCAGAGCTCACAGGCATCCAAGAAACACAGTGGAAAGGGTAATCCTCTCTCACTGGGTCAGCAGAGACTGGTTTGCTGGCCAGGGAAAGTTTAGACTACTTCAACATAGTGTAAATGACACAAGATCATTTCTGAACAATATTATCCCATGGGGACCAGGCAAAAACATCTCTCATGAATGTCAGGTCAAGTCAACAAAACTTGTAAAGGAGAGATCATCATGAATATAAAGAGTGCAGCTGCAGCAAGATATTTGTCTGGTGTTGCACAACTCACATCTCTCTCACATCTACCTTTGCAAGCACCAGTACCTGAGTCATTTCCCACATGGGAATGCTGTGATGTTCAGTGATATATAGACAGCAGAAATGCTCCCTCTGTCCTATAAAACTTCTTACGGTATTGTTCCACCCCTGCTCTCTCCTGACTTAGTCCTTAGTCCTTGCTTTGCTCAGCTTAGAGAACATCTCAAGTCTTCTAGGATCTCAGGACATAAGTCAAGGAGAAGATCTAGTTCTGTAAACTAGATCTTACTGTTCTTGTTTGGTTTGCTGTTCCTAAACTGATCTAAGGCAGATTGATGCCAAAAATGCCTTTCTGTTGCGTGTCAGTCATCCTAGTCACACAGTCCTGACTTCTCCCCTGGGCTTGCTTTGGTTTAGCTGCATTCTGAGTGCAAGGTGTGATTACCAGCGGGATTATTTTTCACTAGATCAACGAGCAATTTGCCTCACTCTTGGCTACAGAATCCACAAAGTGAAGCAGGATAGCATCAGGACCACAATCCTGCTTGGGAAAGAAAGGAAGAGGTGAGAAAAGCAGGAGTGAGCAGGAGTCTATCAGTAGCACAGTGGGATCACACAGCACATGAAACCACATTCCTGGTCTCAAGCTGGAAAAAGCACACAGGGAAATATTTAACCACCTTTGCACTCCTGGTATCTAGGGTTTACTTTACCTCCACTGTAAGACAGAGTAACCCCCAGGCAGAACTGATTATGCTCATCTGATTGCAGTATATATGATCTCTCCTATTAACATCCCCCTCTTGGCACAGCCTCTCACACTGGGATCCTAGAAAGGCACAGCTGTTTTAACATTGCACGACCCGGTGTCCCTCTCCACAGGGAGCACTGTAATAGTTTAAAAAAAAAAAATCTGACTATATGCTCATACTTTTAAAAGTTCCCTTCTCTCCTGACACAGCAACACTTTTGGGAACAGTTTACATATTATTTAGGAGTCAAACACATATTGAACTTAGTATGAGTTAGATTGTGTAAGTAATTAAAAAAAACCTGGTCCCATAAACATGTATAGGGGTAAGAACTGTAATTGTGCAAGGCCAATGGTTAAGCATAACAGTGAAAAGCAGCAGGAAGGAAAAGAAAAAAGTCAGGATTTTCTTTATTGGCGTCTGAATACGAGAGGGGAAAGAATCCAGGCACAAAATCTGTTCAGTTCAAAATTTTTATTTGATAATATTTGTGGCATCACATTTCAAAAGGAGAAAGTCATAAAAATTGGGGAAATTTAATAGCTTTTATATATATTAAAATTGGGAGCAATTAATTATGTCTAAATATGCCTCAGCAAATGTTCTCTCTAACCTAAAGGAGGCTTGCAGTGTTGGGGTATAAAGGTCATTGGGGAAAGTAAGAACTAAAAACTCTCCTTTGAGCAACAAGGTTCTTGAGTGATCCCATATGTTACATGAACTGCTATTAAAGATGAGAAATAACCAAAGAACAGGTGCTATTGCTGGAAGTGCGGGGTTTAGATGAAACAGTTGGAAGCTCTAATAACTGTAACAGAGCAGATGCAGCTGGGTAGAGTGCCTGGCTGAACAGGAACGGAATCACATAATTACAGATTGGTAAAGGTGGGAAAGGACCTCCTGGGATCATCTAGTCAAACTCCTTGCTTAAAGAAAGCTCAGAGAAATCAAGTTGCTGAGGGCCAAGTCCATGTGGGCTTTGAACACTTCAAGGATGAAGAGTCTGAAACCTTTCTAGGTAACCTGTTCTGGGTTCCTTACAAATAAACACATAAATAAATAATCCAGTCTGGTTCCATTCTCTTTACTCCCCATCTTCAAGTGTGAGTACTCTTGTGACCTTTGCTTGCCTTCCTGTACATCGGATTGTTCCATTTTTGAGCTTGGAGGAGGTGATCCTTGAGAGTTTGCCTAATAATCGTTTCCTGTAGACACCTTTTCTTTTTGTATGTACATTTGGGCAAGGATTTCTTTGACCCTGTTTTGTTTTTTCAAAGTCTCTTCTGCCCAAATCATCTGGACACTTTGCTTGTTAACCTGGCCTGTCCCTTGATTATGTGCTATCTTCTCCCTCTGCTATAACTCAAAATTTACTTAAGGGTTCTATAACTCTATGCAAAGTAATTTATTCAATCAGTAAGATCTTCAATAGAAAACAGTGCTCAATCAATGAGTAATCCAGGACCAACCACACACACAGTACTTTCTCTATGGCATTTCTTAAATTGTAGATTCAGTCACCTGAATCTAACAATAAGATGAGCCTTCCTTTATCCTTACTATTCCTTAAGATATTTTGTATTTCTATTCAGTATTTAGAAATCTGCATGTTTACTTTTGTAAAGATGCATTGCCACTGTGTCTGTAGCAGCCCATGAGAAATGTGAAAAGCAATTCTAAAACCTATGTGAAACTGTTTTGTAAACATGGCTTGAGTCGTTCACAGTTTCTGCTCTGAATTGGTTCTTCTCTTTCCCTGCTCTGAAGACATATACCCAAATCAGAATCACATATGCAAGGGTAGAGTTCTTCCTTCATGTAGACTTCCAGACATGGGAGGTTGAGGGAATATTCTGCAAGCAATGAAAGAGATATGACTGGAAAGATGTGTAGTATCCTGGTCCAGTAGAAGTCATTCTCCTAAGACTGAGATAATTCACTTTGAATGTTAAAAATGAAGAAGGAATTTTCCATGTGGCCTTACAAACTCTTCTGGGTTAGAGAGGAGCCAGTTCTTGCAGTGGCTCTTGAAGGTGACAGTCCAAAAGCACCTTGGTATATATATAATCCAGTAAATAGTCATTATCACAGCAGAGATATGTGTTGTCAGTAAATATGATCACTATGAACCTAAATTAAATTTCAGCTATCAGCAAACAGAGAAAATAGTTGTTTGGATTTTTTTGTAAAGTAAAGAACTTCCAACTGATTTATTTATATCTAGGGTACCTGAACTGAAAATATATCAGCTGGTGACTAGATAAGTCTTTCTCATGTGGATAAAAGTATTCATATGCTTAGATTTTGGCTTAGATATTTCAGCAGAATGGTTTGATTTTTCAGGACCTTTATGGATCTTGGAAAAATCTTGAAAAAAAGTTGATCAAATATGAAAAATTTAATCCATGAGAGATTTTGTTGGTCACAAAGGATCCAGACAAACAGTTCTTCTCACTGAATGCTCTTGCATTTGTTAGTTATTGTCAAAACCTTGAAATATTCATATGTTTATGCTCTGTTAATTATCATCCTTTAATTATTTATAGCAATCTCTATGAATTTCATTTACTGCTAGAAATGAGGAAAAGATTCTTGCTGTGCTCTGTTTCTAGCCAAGTTGAAAAGATAAAAAAAAAATGGTGCTTAGGGCAGAATAGAAAGGAAGAATTATTTCTGATCAAATCAAAGACCAAATGAAATCTGAAAGGAGTACAAGAAAAAGCAGAAATAGGCCACAATTCTGGCCTCTTCCAACAAAGGAATCTTGGGGCAGAGACTTGACTGGAAGCAGCTCAGACTGACCAAAGAGTGGGTCAGGACTATTGCACTGTTGGTTTCTCTGTCAATGATCTCCGTGTGTGCAGGAAGCCCAAAAAGAAATGGGAGAGGGAGATGTGTAACACGGTATGAGTCATTCCATTTGGGTTTCACATTCATACAGAATACCCCAGAACCAAGCTCAACTGGTTATGAATCTGCCAGATTTCACCAAGGAGGACAACCATTCAATAATGAGCCTGAGAGATTTTACTTTCTTTGTACTCTTCCTCCTCCTTGTCCCCCCAACTTGCTTTCACTCCAGTAAAGGCTTTTCTGCCAGAAATCAAGCAGGGGCAATGGCATAAGCACACAGAGAAAGAGTCCAAGAAAGTGACAGGTATAGAGCAACTGTTTCCATGGTTATAAATTCACATCTTTCAGCAGTTTAGGAATTCACTGATCTGGAAACTGCATCTGGGCCAACATTATTGCTTTAAATGTTGCAATAATTTTTTATTGCTTTAATCATTTATACATTAAAAGCCCTATAGGGTCCTCAGCACTAAGTCAAAGGATAGTAGCAACGCTTGCTTTGTTTTGGGAATGCAGCAGCCACAAGAAGATGTATGGGAGTCTCCAGCAGAAAAATCTCAAAACAAAACAAAAAACCCCACACCCACACACAACCAACAAAAAACCCCACAAACTTTAAGGCAATATTCATCTGAAGGCTTTTAGGGATGGAAGAACAAAAAACCAGAAACAACAACAACAAAAGAATTAAAAAAAAAAAAAAGGAAGAAAACCAAACAACTTTTTGCTGCTTCACAAATACTGTGCCTGTTACAGGATATAAGAAAACATTTAAGCAGCATGTAAAATAACAGGATACAACACATCATTATAGGAAAATATTTGGAACATAATGTAAAATTGCAGCGAATCCCATCCCTCCCACCACTCACTCTGTTCCAGCCATCATCATAAAGATATTTATTCTACATAAAGGCAGTCAATTCTTGATTTTTCATAAGTGCATTAGCAGCCTTCACAATAATCTGGACCGCATTTCCTCCCTAACACCTTAGGCTGGAGAAAAGTCTACAGAAAGCTTATACTGCCTATATCAGGCCATGTCAAACTGCTGAAGAAATTAATTTACAAGACTTACTAACTTGAAAAATGGGTACATGGAATATATTTCTAAATTCTAAATAAGATTTCTACTAGCTACATCGTTATTTTCTTGAAAATACCCTATGAACTCTGATTCCAGGTTACTGAAAGCTGATTCTAAACACATATTTCTAGCCTTCTCCCCTTTTATCAGGAATGGGAAGGACAATTTCAAGATAAACACTGTGTTCTACTTCAAATCCTTTCTTATAGCTCAAGATTCTCAGCACTTAAGCTGTTTTGCAGCATGGTGCTAGAAGTGGTAGACTAGGAGTGACCAAATTATGCAGTCTTCCTCTTTACATTTCAAGTGTATCTGACTAGATCCTGCACCAAGCTGTTATAGAAAACTGGATTAATATGGGTTTATACTTTTTATTACCATTGACTTGTAATTATCTTCTTTTTCAGCATCTCCAAAGTTATCACAGTTTTAACTCAGTACACAACAGGAAAATGCAGCAAAAGGTAGTTACATGGGAAAATCACAAAGGTGAGAGAGTTATTGATCTTCAGGTTCAAGAATCATTGGATTTAGTAGCACAAAAGTACACACAAATGATGCCAAACATAAGGAACAACCTACATATTAAGACTTTTCAGTTGGAAAATAAGGCTTGAAAGAAGACATCTTAGATCTGCAAAGTCAGCAGTGACATGGGAAAAATGGTAACAGTGGATTGATTGCACATTGGCTTTCCCAATAGAATAAATAGGAAAATTATATGGAACAAGTACATGGAAAGCACTGTTGTGTTTCTTCAAACGTATTTTTTCAACCTGTGGAATTCCTTAGCCCAGGATTTTGTAGATATTAAAAGATATGTATACACTGGACACTAATGAAAATGAGTAAGATCATTATCTTTTCCTTAATTCACTATTTTCAAAATAAAATTCCCAAAGGACAATCTGTTGGAACAGTTTCTTGAGAATAATACCAAAACAATACCAGGAAGGAAGGAATTCAATACCTACATCAATGAATTGGATGAAGGGACTGAGTATACTCTCAGCAAGTTTGCTGATGATAAACTGTGAGGAGTGGCTGACACATCAGCAGCCTCTGCTACCATTCAGTGAGACCTAGACAGACTGGAAAGCTGGGCAGAGAGGAACCTCATGATGTTCAGCAAGGATAAGTGTAGAGTCCTGCACGTGGGTAAGAATAAAACCATGCATCAGTACAGATTAGTGTCTGAAAGCAGCTCTGCAGAGAAGGACCTGGGAGTCTGCGTGGACAAGTTAACCATGAGCCATCAGTGTGCTGCTGGGGCCAAAAAGACCAATGGCATCCTGGGATGCATTAAGAAGAGTGTGACCAGCAGGCCTAGGGAGGTTCTCCTTTTTTGCTGTGTCCTAGCGAGGCGACATCTGGAGTATTGTGTCCAGTTCTGGGCTCTCAGGTTCAAGAGAGATAGGCAGCTCCTGGAGAGAATCCAATGGAGTGCTGCAAAGGAAAGAGAGACCTGGGGCTCTTTAGCCCCAAGCAGACTGAGAGAATAGATCTTATCAATATTATAAATACATGAAAAATAGGTGCCAAAGGGATGGGGCCGATCTCCTTTCAGTGATGCCCAATGATAGGACAATGGCCAATGAGCACAAACTGGAAAGCAAAATGTTCCACCTAGACATAAGGAAAAACCTCTTTACTTTGAGGGTGCCAGAGCACTGGAACAAGATGCCTATAGAGGTTGTGGAGTCTTCCTCTCCATAGATGTTCAAAATCTACCTAGATGTGTTCCTGTGCAACCTGCTTGAGGCAAACCTGCTTTAGCAGGGTGGTTGGACTAAAGATCCCCAGAGGTCATTTCTAACTCCCTCCTGTGTTGCACAGATTCCACTCAACTATATAAGAATCCTTTAACTTAGACAGAAGTCATCAAACCTCCATTATTGCTTTGTTTTTGAAACTGACAGGAAACAAGCTTTCTTGTGCTAAATAGTAAGTCACAGTACCATTGGGACAACTGAGGGTTAACCTAATTGGTTCTGCTTGATTTGGGCAAAAGGAAGATGAAACCCAAATTTTCAGCCTTATTTGCTAGATTTATGAAATTTGGAATCTCTAGGGCTTTACCTTTGAAAGTACTCATATTAGAGGTAATCATCATTTGTAGTGCAGCAGTTCAGTAAAAATGCAAGAGGAGTTAGAACAAAAAGCCATAGCAATCACCAGGAGTTCAGCTCCCAAGTGGGATTTTCTTTTTAAATTATTTTTATCAGTTTAAATTGGCAAACTAAGTATTGCCCTTTAAGCAGATAGGTTTCCAGTGCTAATCCAAGTATTTCTTCACAAAGATTGAATTTGAAATTATTTTCTTACGGAATTATAGAGCCATAGATATAAAGACTTTTTCATAGGTAATTCAAATAAAGCAGTGTTCAGTGTTTTTCTATCATCTCAGTCTTTTCTTAACTAAACATATTCAAGACGGGGTTTTCCCCTGTAGCCAGTGTAGCTGACATTGGTAGTTGAGTAATTTGTTAAAGCAAAGAAATTATTCCTAGGAAAAAAAAATATTGATTTTATTTTTTAATTTTTCTTTTTTACTTCTTAGCAATCAGAACAAAATTTGCACTTCACAACAAGTGCTGTAAAGTTCTTTAGGGTCAACACTCAAGTTCTTTTAGCTTTAATTTCTAACAGACATTTTGTTTTCCAGAAGCATGTGATAAAAGCTCGCCTAAGACTTTGGCTTTCTCCCAGAAAAAAGGAGCAGTATGGTTCCTAATGATATTTGTCTGTGCAAACAATCAGTATTGATTTCTTTTTTTTCAATACAATGTGGAATGACACTCATCCTTCAGAGTTTCTTGATGTTCCAGATGGGAATTTTATCTAAAACTAACCCATGTGTGGTTACTGAAAGTGTCAGGATTCACGATACGGTCAACTAAATATTCTAAAACAATGCAGAAATATTTTGATGTACCAAAAAAAATAACTGTAGGGGGAAAAAGTGTCTTTGTAGAGCTTTCTAGTTATCTACCTGCTCAAGCATTTGCTTGTTCTTTGAAAGGATAAATGAGTTTGTAACATTTATGCTAAAGTCACAAGTGCAAATCCTGTAGTCCCACATTTTAAGAATTCCACTTGCAACCTCTGTCTTGTATTTTTCTTCTCTTACCACAATATATGGGTGTGTTATATACTATCTTCTGCCTGAACACACATTCAGCTGAACTTCTTCCTTTGGTCATTTCTCATTGAAAAATCTTGTTGCTGTTTGTCTGACTATTTTTCACAGTAATTGATTTTAATATTAACAATTTTTATATTACCTTCACTTGCTCAGTCCTTCCTTATCAGTACTTTAAGTGTCTTCTATTAGAGTTAACCTTTTTAATTTACTCTAGTTAGCAGCCTTGTATTCTGTAATTCTTCTAGCTAAACTCATTTCCTGTCAGTCACTACAGCGAACACTTTTTGAAAGTGCAGATGGATTAGATACATTTTCTTTGCCTAGAAAATCTGTAAACTTATCAAAGATATCTATTAAATGAATTTCATGTGATTTATTCCTAGAATGATTCTCATTTATTCATCTGAATGGGATTAATAAATTTTACTTTTTTACAAAGTCAGAATATATAAACAAATTTTGTGTTTCACCAGAAAACCTCTTCATATTTGCAGCCCAATTTGTCAGCCAAATTTGAAAGAAAAACTGATATCTAAGAAGCATGAACTGTTAGCAAGTTTTGTGACAGCTTGTGGGTGGGATTGATACAGAAGGGACAAATCTATTTTAAAAACCACGTTATTGAATCTGCTCCTCTCAAAATAATCTGCTCTCTCCTTGATAAAAGATGTGTTTAAGCTCATAATTTAGCAAACCGAAATGTCACATGCTGTTGTGACTTTCACAAGCTTCTATGCTTGGGGCAATGACTGAGTTGAGAACCTTAAAGAAATACTATTTACTTTCCACAGAATCACAGAATTATTGAGGCTGGAATAGACTTCTGAGATCATCAAGTCCAGCCTGTGACCCAACACCACCACACTGACTAGATCATGTCACTAAGTGCCACATCCAATCTTTTCTTGAACATCTCCAGGGACGGAGACTCCAGCACCTCCCTGGGCAGTCCATTCCAGTGTCTAATTACCCTTTCTGTGAGGAGGTGCTTCCTAACATCCAACCTAAGCCTCCTCTGGGGCAGCTTAAGCCATGCCCTCTCATCTTGTCACAAGTTGCCTGGGAGAAAGCCCGACCCCCACCTGAATCCAACTTCCCTTCAGGTAGTTGTAGAGTGTGATAATGTTTTCCCTGATCTATTCCTCAACCAAGGTGCTTCTTGGACAATCCAAACAATACAATTATCACTATTTGCCTTTTGGCTGGAGAGCTATCTGGCAGAAAGGGACCTGGGGGTTCTTATCGTAAGCAATTGAATATGAGTAAGCAGTGTGCCCAGGTGGCCAAGAAAGTCAGTGGCATTAAGAAAAATTTTTTCCCAGAAAGAGTGTTCAGGCATTGGAATGTGCTACCCAGGGAGGTGGTTGAGGTGCCAAACCTGGATGTGTTTAAAGATCATTTGGATGTGGTGCTTGAGAATATGGTTTAGGGCGTGAACCTAGACGTAGAGTAGGGTTATCGGTTTGACTTGGTGATCCTCAAGGCCTTTTCCAACCTGAATGTTTCAGTGATGTTTCTGTGATGTTTCTGAAATCAGAGCCTTCACTTTGAGATTAACTTTTCCTCTTCATCCTTTTGAAATGAATGAAGAGATAAACTTGCAATCTCATTACTAGAATTGTAGTGTGTGGTTACCTAACCTATAATCCCATAATTGACTGTAGCCATATTACCTTTTCATGTCTTGTATGCATTGCCATAACAATCTCCTTGGGAATTAAAAACAAAACCAAAAATAAACTACAATGTGACCTATGTGTTTGTGAAAAAGCTTTTTAACCTATAAACAATCATGATTATGTGATTCTGTGATATTTCTCAGTTCTTCCTATATAGTTAGGGAACTCCAATTAAGTAACACTGATTTTTTTTTATCTCTTCTCTAAACTTTCTCTGTCCTTATTCCCTTTGAATTGCCCTGTAGGTTGTCTTCATAATCTGTAAGGGAAATCCAAATGCCACATATTATTCAACAGTTTATTCTTGCTTTAAACTAACATTACAAAAAATTAAGGTGAAGAAGAAAAAGAATGAAGAAAAACAAACAACAACAACAACAAAAACACCCATGATCCAATTTAATATGTGAGTGACATTTAAATAGGCAAAAAGCAAAGATATTATTTGATCAAGATTCAGAGATGATTTATTACTTTTTTTGTGATAAAAGCCAGAGGCTTTCATCATGTATGAATGTTCCATTGTGCTGAATGCTTTACATTGCATAATGAAATATCAGGTCCCTTCACTCTTCTATATTAAGAATTTGTTAGAAGATAATGTAAAGATTATCTAGATTCTAGCTCTCTATGCTAGCCATAGGAATCCTCAAACTTTACTGACTGCTTTGGTTTTAAGACTCTTCTAATTAACAAAGCGCTGACATCTAATAAAATAAAAGACGAAAGGTAGATATTGACAGAGGCAAGAACAAGAGAAAATGAAGGAAACCTATGCCAATCTTAGTACACAAGGCACTGGCATTCATCTTACCTCACTCCAGATAGCTTAAATGCCCAAAATTGAAATCTAAGGTTTTCTTCACAGCCATTCAAAAGAAGTCAGCATATCTAGACTGAGATTCGTGTGAGTTGTTTCAATAATTTCAACTTCAGTGTGTTGTGTGTTAATTACACTGTGCATGTGGCCATATTCTTTTTGCAAAGCAAGACTAAAATGACATGCCTGGATCAAGGGTACCTATACGTTCACATATATGTATATTCTGTATAAAGATCATATGCTGGAAGGATTTGCATGTGTATTACTGAAAAGCAATTCCTTTGGGGTGTGTTATTTGGGCAATTCTATCTTCATGCAAAGGAACTCTGTAAACAGTATACATACAAGTTTGGGCTGGAATAGAGCTAATTTTCTTTGCAGTAGCTGCATGGTATTATGTTTTGGATTTGTGAGCATAAACTGTTGATAGCACACTAATCCTGTAGCTATTGTTAAGCAGCTCTTGCACAGCATCAAGGCCCTCACTCTGACACAGTAAATAAACTGGGACTGCACAAGAGTTTAGGAGTAACGCAGCTGGGAAAGCTGACTCCAGCTGACCAAAGGGATATCCCAATACCTTATGATATAGTACTAAGTAATAAGAGCTCAGGGAAGGAGGAAGAAGGGACATTCAAAGTTATGGCATTTTTGTATTTGTTATGTGTGATGAAGCCCTGCTTTCCTGAAGATGGACGAACACCTGTGGCATACAAACACTTGCCTATTCATAGGAAGTAGTGAATCAATTCCTTATTTTGTTTTGCTTACATGTGCAGCTATTGCTTTTCCTACTAAACTCTTCAATCCACAAGTTTTCTTATTTTACCCTTTTGTCCAACATCCTATTGGTAAGGGTGTGATCAAGTGGTCATGATGGGCTTAGCTGCCTACTGGGGTTAAATAGTATGTCAATTATCTATTGGCTAACATGCAAATGATGGCTAGAGCATAATAACCTCCTAACCTCAGCATTAGTTCAGCATCCTAAAAAGCCACCCAAATACTCTCTGTTAGCCAGGCAGGCATCTATCCAGAACAGAAGTGGCCTCTGCTGGTCAATAAAACAGATATCCCATGCTTCTGAATTGCCATTTTCTACCAACTCTGTTGTCAGCTCCTTATTTTTTGCTTGGGGATCTTATACTTTTCAATGCTGATGTTTCCTCCCTTGAATTCTGCAATCAATCCCCATATCAACAACCTCCCTCTGTCTCTAATTTTACTTTTGTTATCTTCCATGGCTCTGCTCTACAGTTATTCTTACAATTCTTTGTCACAGCTTAGCAATTTTCTCTGAAGTGTGAGCCAAGGTTGCACAGCTGGGCCACATAAGACCTCAGCCTTGGATCCTTGGAGCACAGAGAGACAAAGCCATGGGAAGAAGAAGGGAAAGGTTACAAAGGTTTAAAGAGTTGAGAACATAGAGCACTCTTCTAGAAGTAACTTGAAAGGGAAGATGGAGAAACTTTGTAGATGTGCGTGTGCTGTTTCTCCTATGTGTATAACACAGCTTAGGTGAGAGCAAGAATCAGAAAATTATTTGTCAAGGGTTAGGAATGGTAGCTTCCACAGGCTGGGGTGTGAGAAAAAAATTAAATGGCAGTTTGTGTTTTTTATGATGAAAAAATAACAGGAAAGAGGCAAAGGAAAATATAATAAGGCTAGAATATGAATTTTGCTTCAGTATTTTGAAAGTAGGAGGTGGTCAGTAGAAAGATTGTTCTGGTGGTAGAGATGTAAATGCAAACTACCTAGTTTATGCCTACAGAAAACCGCAGTTCTTTAAAATCTTGTTGAAAAAAGTGGTCAGCATTGAGCAAGAAGCCTTTCCAAAAGAGGGCAGTTATACCGGACTCAGTGAACAGTGAAGATTATATGCTTTAAATGCCTGAGTTCTTGAGAGTTCTTAAGAGAAAATATCAGTAGGCACAGGACATCCAGTTATTTCATCTGTGATGAATTTAAACTAGGAGATGACATTCATGAGGCTGAAAACAATCACTTTCACTTAGATTCCTTAAAGTCATAATGCTGATGTGTGACAATGCTTGTACTTCTGATGGTATGCAGGAAAATGCTTATGCACTTCCCTAACCTCAAATATGTTCTCATGTCTCCCTTGGCGCTCTTGTCAGCGATCTGCAGCAACTTGTCCTGTGATCCAAATCTGGGACTAAATGTCTTTGAGGGCACAATTCCTTGTTCATTTAAATAGGATATGCAGGGAGGATAGTAGTGAGAATAAGATAAAAACTGCAGAGGGAATGGACCAAATCAGGGCTTCCAACCTAGGAAAAAAAATAAATTAATATTCTGTGTTCTGCATTGTACTTTATTGCTGCCTGATTAACATTCTTTTATCATGCTTTATGAGAGAGACTAATGTGATTATACTTTAGCAGTATTAGTAGAAACAAACAAACAAAAATTTCAATTAAAAATTTTGCTCATTTGATAGAATGGAAGATTGCTTATGTAAGGTACAAACTTAATACTAAGATATACTGGTTGTCCTTAGGAATAGCTTCACAGTGCTTGTAAGTATTTATTTTGCAATAGTTCATACCCCAAAAATGAACAGACAAGGGAAAAGAAGTCTCTTATTAAAGATAAGGCCACTCTCAATTGATGATTGAGTTCAAACAGAACTAATTATACAAATAAAGACTGGACTGGTAGGTTGGATATGTTTAGGTTGCCGTGCCACAGAGATATTGGAGTTCATTATGGACAAGAATGTTTGCCTTTAGGTGTACATAATGTAATGTCCGTAAGGATATGCCTTGTTTCTTGATATCTCTGTTAAGAAATAAAATAGTATGACAGGAGCAAAAATAGTTTTTCAGGTTTTCCTTCTGAAATCAAAGCTTAACATTTTCCAATGTTTTGGTTTTTTTTTTTTTTTTTTGCTTCCATTTCTGGTAGAAAAAGATGCAAAGGAATTCTCTAAAACAGAAAGATGGAGACTTTCTCCTTCACACCTGCCCAACAGTCTGACTTACGTAGTTCCTTCTCTCCCTGGGAAGGCCTGCCACAGCAATGTCTGACCCACAGGTGTAAGTGTAGAGTGACAATGGACTAGAAATCTCTTCTTTATGAGTTTTTCCACTTTGCATGTCATACTTAAGTATTGACACCAAAAGGGGAAAAAAAAGAAAGAAGGCTTCTATAGCACTTTGGAACACACACAAACCAATCCTTGTAAAACACTTGCAAAGCAAAAGTTGATCTACTCTCTGTGAGAAAATTGGAAGAGTATGAATTGGACTGACTGGAATTTAAATCCATTCCAGAAGACCTGGAAGTCCAGAAGACCTAGAAGTCCAGAAGCTATAGCACTCTTCATGTGGCATTACAATCTTACCTTAAAGATCATATATAAATAAAAATTAAAAGACATTTTAATGTAGCTTTCCAAGAAGTTGCATTAATTTCTAGGTTATATTACAAATTCTGGATTATAAAACTGGATTCTTTATATATTTTTACATATTTGCAGAGTGCAAACAAATTTGGCATAGCCTCCAGAGAAACAGAATACCTTTAACTGATAAATAGATTAATTTATATGAAAACGTCCTGTACTAGTCTGACTGGATAGGATGTACCTCATTTAACTCAAGCCATCTGAGAGCTAGTTGTTTAATCTAAAGTAATCCTCCTCTAGGTTTAGTGGAGAGAGAGTTACTTTCAGGGGCAATTTCTCCTATTCCAGCTTGGACATTTATTTTATAACACTGTGAATCATACCCTTGAAGTGCTTATCAAGCAGCAGAGAGGAGTTGTTTAAGCTTGCTTCTTTCTTGATGGCTAATGACAGGGAAAATTAATACCACAGCGTGAATTTTATCACCATCCACTTCTAATTGTGTTAACAGTAGCTTCTTTGTCATTCAGGCTTCTTCTCCACCTGCAATTCCTGGACTTATATATTCTAGGAACAAGACCATCAGCCCATTTCTAGCAAGGGCCTGTTCCTGACAAACAAGGGAAGTTTGCACTGCAATTGAGTGTTCTGGTGGACCTGTCAGGTGTGGTCATTACCTCAGATTTAGATAGCTCTTGAAGATCTCACTACTGCAGGTCAAGCCAAGAATTAAAATAAGGATCTTATAAAACACTTGCTATAATTTGCTTCCAACTGCATCTCTGTTCAAAAGAGGGAAGGTAATGGACACTGATTTCTATATGATCAACAGAGTTACACGTTCTTTTGTATTAAATTAAATGTCAAAGTGTGATAAAATTGTTGCATTTTATTAGTCAACATCATTCTCAATAGGAAGGATTTCCCTCATCATTTGTGGATTGCTGCTTTACAATTATATCTTAATTGACTTGATCACCAACTCGAACACTTAATATTACCGTATCATTAGCACATTTATTATTCATCTAAATTATACAATTACAGCAATTAAATTGGTTGCCTTTTAAACACTTGGTTCACTGCTCTTTAATTAGACGTCTATGAACTGAATTACACGGAAAAGGTGCTAAATCTTACAACTGTAGTGAAGGGGTTTATTTGCCATATTATTCAGGACTGATTTAGATAAATGTCATGTATTACAACATGCTGTCTCCTTGATATTTTCTGGTTGTCTAGTGATTTGGAGAATACCTATTAAATAACACGGTGGAAGCTTCATTCTTTTTTTCATCCTGGCATAGGCTACCTAAAAAGGGAGCATAAATATAATTAAGCAATTCCAATCCAGAGTTTAACCTGCAATATATTAAGTGCTTGGTGTTTTTTTTTTTCTTGCAGAAAGGAAGATCCTGATTTCATGTTTATAAGCTGTGTGTGCACCTTTGGTCCTTGCCTGCATCCTCCCAGCTGTTAGCTTTTATGCATGCTATTGTTTTATCTTAAGAAATCAAATATCTAGTGTGGTAAAGCAAGAATTTTCACTTAAACGCATAGAAAGAAACACATGGTTTGGTAGAAACCTTTCTTTTTCCATGAATGCACCAGCCCAGTGTTTGCTTTCAGTCAAAAGAGCAAGTTCAAAGAGCAGAGAACAAAACAGGAAATATAATTATGTCACTGTATAAATCCATAGTTTGTTTATATCTTAAATTCTGAGTGCAGCTATAATCCCCTGATCTCTAAGAAAATAACAGAATATTTAGGGTAGAATGATAAAAGCTGTAAACCTATGTTTCCTCCCGTATGAGAAAAGAGAGTCACTAAGGATTTTCAGCCTGGAAAAGAGATGATTCAGGGGAGACATACTACAGGCATATAAAATTATTAAAAGCATGAAGAGGTTGAATAAAAAAACATTATTTGTTTTGTCTTCTGATACAAGAGAAATAGTAGAAGCTATTAGTCCAAGTTAGTCAGAGCAAGGAGCCCAACAAACCAGAGGAAATGGTTATTCATGAAAGGACAGAAGATATATGAAAGCTCTTGGTCATGAACAGGTGGAAACAAAAGGGTTCAGAGGAAATGGAAGGAAGTGGAAGAGAGATCCTTTATTACGCAGTGTAGAAAGAGGGTTATTTTTAATAAGGAATTTTAATTTACTTTTTTTTTTTCCTACAAAATCTGTTTGCACAATCTAGCCAGAAAACAAACAAACAAATAAACCCCAAAACCCAAATCAAACCATACACAAAAGATTCTCCAAACAAGTAAATTAAACCAAACATTTTTGCTAAGGAGCACAGTAATGTATTTTAGATGATTTATGTCCTTTTCCTCTTTGAAATAATCTGTTTGGACACAGTTCAAAATCTGTGATGCATCCTGACTTCTGTCTTGCTTGGTTGCTTGGTTATCCAGTCTGTAGGAACAGTCAAAATAGGGACATAGGACCCCTGAACTGCATTGCCTAAAAACATTTGTGACTATTTCTCAGAGAGTATTTTTTGTTTCTCTGATGGAATTTTATCTATTACAAGAAAAGCAATTTAAAACATTCACCACCTTTTAGTCAGAATCTTCAGCTTTTGATATGTTGCTGGAAATTCAGAATTTCCAAAGATTCAGATATCTGACAAGGTGAAGACAGAAGCACAGGCTAATATCTGAAGTGCTGAATAAGACAATATCCAAGACACACATGGTCAACCAGAACCTGAGGTACTGTTTTGTTTTGGGTTTGTTTTTTTCTTTCCATATTATCTTGAATAATCTACTTAATCTACCCCATTTCCCTTCTCCTTACATTGAGCAGGGATAATATTTCATTATTTCCCATGGATATGAGGGGACAAAATCCAATAATGACTAAGAAGTGTTCAGGTCTTATGTTGATGAGGATCATACAAGTGCTTAGCAGGATAATACAGTATTCTGGCTGTGCTCTTTAAATGAAGCTATTAACAATTCACAAAAGCCAGTGATGAATTTTAAGCAATGAATAGAACTAACAGTAGTTAATTTCAGTAAAGCTTTGATAACATTCTCAAACTGCAAAATGAAAAGTATCAAATCATTAACAGGGGAGTTAATTAGAAGTGACGCAATAACAGAGGAACCTTGATAGGTTAAATCACTATATAAAGTCTAGTGACACAAAGATTCTCAAAATCAGGTTAATCTTTCAACTACAGAATAAGAAAAAGTCTTCTTTATTAAATATCTTAATTGGGACTTATGCAGTGTTACAATAGCTATAAGGAGGTGCATTTCCAAGAACCAAGCTGTAGCTCAACTGATCACATATCTTCCCACCTTTTTAGGGGAAGAAAAAAAAAAAAGACAAATCCTTTCTTTTATGAGTATATTTACTGCAATTAGAGTACTTACACAAATGTAGTTAAGCATATGCATGTCAAGCCTTATAAAATATATCTAAATTCAACAAGATTTGGAAGTGTTTTATGACTCACATTTACAACTAATAGCTTCATTAATATAATGGATGTAAAGCTACATAGCATTAAGATTTTAATTTGTTTCCAATAGATATATCTTGAATTCTACTCATATACGTCACTGTCACTCAACTGGTCATGTGAAGAAGAGATCTTCAATGCATTTAGAGAGAAAGAAAATAAAGCTTAGAGTGTATCAAATGTTATCTTTTCTTAGATTTAGACATCTATCTAGTTATCAAACATCACATAAATAGTTTCAGAATCTGTAGATTAGTCCAAGCAAATATTAAAAACATCAACACAACTGAGGTGATTACACGCTCTTGAAAATCTCAGTAGATCTCAGACTCATCCCACTTCTTTAGCTGCTGGTGTTTATACTGGGAGCTAATTCCCCTTCTGGCACATGCAGCCATTACAGAAGTGTCTTTCTCTCTCCTAAGTTCCCTACTAAGATTTTGATGATCTGATCCCATTTTTAGGTACCTTGGTTTTATATCTATGATCATCTGGAAGGAATAGAAACCTATCTTTACTTCACATAGTTCTATAGATAACTTATATTTGCTCACAAGTTCTTTGCTTTCTTTAGATCACAGCAGCTGCCATAACCATGTAAAGGTGTATACTTTCTCAAATAGTTTATTCATGCAGCAAGGTTTTATTTGAATTGAGATAATTGTAATGTCTCAAGTTTTAGTTTTCAGTGTAGTGATTGGTATGGATGAACAGATAAAACCACGAGTGTGCTCCTATCTGAAAGTGAAGTAATATGTAAAAGCATGTGTGGGCTTGTTTCCAGTACAGAATATTTTGGCAGTGATGCTGTCATCATTCTGAGTTGCTTTGTATTCTATCTAGGGCCAACAGCTGTGTTTGTTCATTTGCCTTGTGCTATTCAGGGGTCACAGTGACAGGATGGTATCTCCACCTTTAAAAATTGTCGCAGAGTTAAGCTACATAGTGCGGTCTCAAATCTTCTCTTTATTCAGAGTGAGGCAAAGTTCAGGGGAGCTCTGCAGATGAAGGATACTTTCTGAGTATATACATCCTTAAAAAGACTATTATGCATAAGTATAACCAGAAGTTAGATAAGAGCAGAATCAGAAATCTTCTCCCAAAAATTTAAGAACGTGGTGTGCAGTAATCCAAGCATGCTTCTGCCACCCATCCATAGTGTGAGCCACCAGACACAGCTTCATCAGGTAGTATGATAACAATGGCCAATCCAGAATAGCAATTCTAATACAGGCTTCTTCCAAGATCTATCTCAAACCTAACGCTTATTCAGTATGCAAATGTCTGGAGAGACACTACAGGATCCCCTAAAAAACCTAAATTCTACCCAAGCACTCTCCTCCTGTGACTATTCAAAAGCAGAGTTTTTAGTCTGCCACAGGGTTTTCAGTTGATACTTTTTTTCTGGTCTCATTAGATTTGATCTTATTAGGGGTTTTTCATACTTGCTACTGTGATACATGGGAACCATTTATACTTGTTGCATTTGCATGTTCAGTAAATAAAAATTACTGTCCTTTGAGTGACCTTTTGGCCTTTCTATGCTTCCTCCAAATGATAAAAACAGCTACCACTCCTCTGGATTGGCAGAATTACAGTGTGAGATGTTTGCTCTTATCAAGCTACTCATCTTTCACTGACTTTCCCACCCATTTTACAAACTCCACTCGAATACTGTCAGAATAAGACAAGGAGGACTTCTTACCTCAGGCAGAAAAAGTTGCTCTCGCCTTCCAAGTGTGCACAGATGTATGACTGCACTGGTGGATACCATCAATGCATAGCTTGAAGATTCCCCTCATTTATTTGAACTGTATACCTCCTGAGCTTCCAGAGCAATGAAATGAATTAGTTTAAAAAGAGGGGAAGCAGAATCACTAATCTGTCTGTTTCAAACCACTTTCTCTATTGACTGCCTGAAGTCCTACAACTGATTGCTACATGGAAGTCCTCTGAACCATCATTCCAGGACATGCCTCACTGCCTACAACCACTGCTAGAGAGATTGATACATACAGACTCTACCCACAGAGTCTACATGGATGGATGTAAAGTGCAAAATGACTGGATGAAGTGCCCCCCAGTCCTGGGTGGAGGATGGGAAAATTGTGTCTCTGTGTTGACTGGCAACAGTAAAACAAAGAATCCTCCAACCCATTATAGTGTTAAGTAGTATGTAAAATGGACAAAGGACAAAAACATTATTTTCCTTGCTTTCCATGGCACATGTCTGACAGCATTACAGGTCTCTAAGGACATCTAACCTAATGATCACACAATGTTTTTTGTGATTCAAGGAGGGATACGAAAAAAAAATCAAAGGATAAATAAATAGCAAAATGTCTTTAAAAAAAAGAAAAGGAAAGGGGAGAAAAAAAGGAAATTGTGGGGATACGAACTTTCTCAAAGCTGAGAAAGAGAACATTAGAGTTTAAGCGTACCCTGAGAACTGGCTGAGATGGTATTTGTCATAGCCAACAACCTGTCCAAGAAATGACCAAGAAGGATCTTGAAGTGTTGCAGATGAAAAGACAATTTGGAGAAATTTTCAACATCATGAAAAATACTTAGATTACCTTTTCCCCAGGCCCCTTCTCATTTCACACCACAGCTCTCCCAGTCCCAGAGATGCTTTCTATTCAGTCCTCTAGCTGTTGCAGCATCATTTCTTTCACACATAACATTAGATACAGCAGCTTATGCGTTTCCACCTTTGAATTTTACTTACCAGTGAAATCTAGTGAATCTGGATTCTAATTCTCATGGTTCTTCAGCCTTGGCTAGGCAAAATCAAATAAAACCAGGCAGGTGAATAAATATAAATTAACAGCACAGCTACAAAGTGATATTAAAGAATAATTGCAATAAAATTCCACTTGACTCCAAGCATCTCTTTATAGAGACTTTCCAATATATCCCACAGTGCATCACAGAAAAATCTCACAACAACTCAACAGGAGGGCAAAAAAACCCCACTACAACCTCACCCACATGGCAAGTAATTCATGTAAGAGAAGTCTCTATAGCCTTTGAACAAAATCAATGCAAAGTAATACTCTTTTTTTTTTTTTTTCTGCCCTAATAGACAAGCTCTCTATGATAAAATCTATGTCTATGTTCCGGAACTTCTTTTTAGGTTTATTTGGTTGGCATGTTTCTCACAATAGTTACCTTTAGCAAGCCAAGCCTGTCTGTAAGCATAAGATATAAATTGCCACAACCCCACCTGCCATTGTAGTAATTTTTGACAGATTTTTTTTGTCAACGAAGGTTTCAGAGTGTACGGTTTTTTTATTATGCTAAAAATACATTTAAAGGCTACTCAAATAGCTTTTGGCTGGCTAATTACAATACAGCTCTTGTCTGCCTATTTTTCAATGGTAGGCTGATCAATAGGGTTTTGCTCACTCTGTATGGGATGTCTGAAGAAAGAGAGAGCATCATCTGTACAGTAAGAAACATCTAATAGAGAGTTCAAAGGGAAGTAATGTGCCTGACCATCTGTGTGATCTTCAGGGGCTCATTTCACTTCTCTAACCCTTCATTCTCCTTCCCACATTTTGTTTCATTTCTCAGTCTAGAGAGAGCTCATTGTGATGGACTGGTAATGTGATTAAATAATCTAGTAAAGCAAATAATAAACAGTAAACAATGTAGTAAAATGTCATTCCTGTCTTGTAGAAGTTCCAGTATATTATTTTAATGAAACCAATGAATAACAATAGCATTTGTTATTAATAATGGAAATTCTACTGCCACTTTCTTATTTCCCATGATAAAGGCTATATGTTTCTAAGTATTTCAGGGATTTTCCACCTAAAACCTGAAAAATAGTATCTAGGCTCCTACATGACATATTTGTTATTGAAAGATTATCCTAAATCCATTAATTCAACATCACTGCCACATAACCAGAATTACATTCATTCTTCCTCCAATGCCCTCTAGGAAAAAAAAAAAAAGAAAAAAAAATCCTTCGTGCACTTAAATACTGAAGCATAATTTGTTATGAGATTTTTACAGGTCCTTTTGAAAATGTGACCTTTAATGTTGCTGTGTGCTTTGAAGCAAAATGTCAAGTTTTTATTATTCATTTTTAGTTAGCATAAATTGCAATACACTGACAAGGAAAGTTACATTTTGACTGAGCAAAAAAAAAAAAGTTAAATTTCCAAGTAAAATGTGAACAATTGCCTAAATGAAGGGGCTGTCAAGCTTTAAAACACAACAACTCATCTACTGGGTTAAAGGCACAGACTGCCTCCTCCTAGTGCTGCAGTAACCTGTAAATCACCTATGGCAGGGGTACATGTGGTTGATTGACTTTAACTGGGCTCTACCAAAATAACCTTTCCAACGCATCCATTTTACAGAGTGAAGTAGTTGCCTATGCTAAAGGCTAAGGTTGCACATGCTAAAGGCTAAATAAAATCACTGAAGATTTACAGATAATGTGGTGTAGACATAGAGCTAGAGAGAAGTATTGGAGCATTATTCCTTACAGGTATAATAGGTTCATAAATGCAAACAATAACCAACTAGCACTGAAGACCAGAAATATTGATTTAGGTACTTGTAGGCCTCTGTTTGGTCTCTTCTAGTGACTAGAAACTTTTCAAAGTACAGGAAAAATCCCACTAAGGGCAATTGGTGAGATGTGCCTAACACAGAAAACCTCCCTCAAGCCTGAGGCAGCCTAAGGAAGTCTATTGTACTGAAGCATGAAGCTTCATCTCTTAAACATTTTTATTAAAGCAGACACTTGCACCAGAAAAGACACAGTATAAAGTAACGATAAAATATGTTCCAAATTTTCTCTTTGTCACTTTACTATCCTGCAGGAATGTTTACTGAAAGATAATCTTGCTCTTCTCTGTAATCTCATTGGCCACAACATGCCTTCAACATGTTGAAGAGAAAATGCTATCTAGATATATGGCCTTTTCAGAGAGGTAACTCTGTCTAGAAATATTCCTGACTGCTTAAAATCCATGCCACAATGAGTGGCAATGAACAACCTCTGGCAGCCCTTAGCCCTCCCTTGAATGCTTCTGTGGAGGAGAAACTCAGCAGTATCCCATTGCACATGTCCACGTGGCTGCAAAATAAGTGTTCATTTAGTCCAAAGTGTCTGACATCATATTTACTGCACATTTGTGATTGCCTATGAGGGCCTAAAAAACATTGGTACAAGCTCAAATCTTGGCCTGTCATTAATTCATACCACAAAGACAATAAAATTGCTATTATAGAAACCCTCTAAATATGCTGAGGAGAGGAGGAAAAAAATCTGTCATACAGTGCAACATATCAAACGAAGGTGCATTGGATGTAACCTTGCTTTTTTCTATGCTTGGTTCCATCCAGCACAAGTTTTCTCCAGGCAAGTGGCCTTGTCTTGAGTGTAGTTGCTCAAGACAGGCTATTGTTTCATCTTCCCATGGGCTGTGCTGTTCATGTGGTGATTACTTTACTCCTGATGTAGTTTAAATATTTCATAGGTTAATTCTTCAAGCCTGAGAATTATATCAGGGAGGAAATAAGGATTTCCCTACATGTGAGTGCATTCATATGTATATTTTGATCAGAATATAAGGATAGAAGGAAAACAAATTACTTTTTTTAAAAATTCACTCTAATTCTTCTCAATTTTTTTTTTTTATTTGCAGAGTAGGGGGTAAGAAGGAACACTGAATTTTTTTCTTCTTTGTTACCATGCAGCTTTCTTAAGATGACTGTTTTATGGCTGCAGAGTTTCAGGTACATAAGACATTCATCACAATCTGTCATCCTGTTCTCGGCATTTGTCTTCCTGTCAAGCTCTTTGACTTTAAGGGGGTACCACATTCTTACAGACTACTTTATAAAAATGAAATAATAATAGCAATAACAATAATCATAACAATAGTAACAGATAATAATAGTAATAATAATAGTAATAATAATAATAATAATAATAATAATAATAATAATAATAATGCATTCTTATTCAGATGGTCTGAAATTTCCTACCAAAGAAAGTGTCATCAAAAAATATGAATGTGATAAGCCAGAAATAATAAGTGTAAATTGGCTCAGATTTGAGGAACTTATAGTGGATTCAAAGCAAGATTTCAAACAAACTATTGTTGAAGTCATGGCAAAGATGATCAGGATACAAAATATCAAACACTAAAAGCTAGGACCTCTGTGTAGACCTGACAAGAAGCAGTTATTTTTATCTTTCAATTGCTTTTTTAGTTTTGAGAATGCTGTTGGACATGGGGTCAGGATACTTGAGCAAAACTTAAATTACAAAAGAAAGAAAAGAAAAAAAAAAAAGATACCTTTACAGAACTAGAAGTTTCATCTTGTCTCTGTCTATCCTGCCATTAAGAAGCTTTGCTGCTGCATGGAAACACTCAAGTTCTTACTGAAAACAATCAATTTTTGAAGACAAAGAATGAGTGTAAAATGAATTTGCTACAGTGAATTCTTCCAGACTTCAGATTTGCCCTTTATATCACTCAGCTCAACTTGTTCAAACATTATTAGACCTATGAAATCTGTACAAGCAATCGTCATATTTCTTTAATGATAAATGCCAGGAAGTGTTCATCAAGAGTCACATGAATGCAGGAAATCCTGCTGTCTTCATCTTTCTTTTAAGTTTCTAAGAAAGGCTTGAAAACATATCTGGAACATACCTCATTAACTGAGACAAGAAAAAAAAATAGAAAAAAAGGGGCAAAATTCAGTAATATACATGAAAAAATTATTTGTATTGGAATTTATGTAGCGTTCTCATTAGTAAGGTGAGGAGGAGGGAAGACAACTTGTTTGCTTCATGGGTTGCTTGTTTTGCCTGTTTGTTTGTTATTTTTGTTTTGTTTTCACATGGCCAAGAATACTGCAGATGGAGTAAAGAGACATGAGGATAAAATCACTTAATAAATTTGCTGTGTGTTTGGCAAAAGGCAAATGGGCACAAGCTAACCAGCAACGCATTCAGGTTGAGAACTAGATGATCCTTCCAGCTAACAAAAAGAGTGAAGCTCTGGAACATTTTTGTCATAAGGGCTGAAAAACAACATGGTTTTGAGGCAGGGTACAATTAGCTTGTAAATGAAATCCTGCAGTATGGCTGCCTGGGATAACAGTGAGCTGGCTCCCACACAGACCTTTTCAGTCTTCTGCCAGTGACCTCATAGTGACTCCTACCATTCCAGAATTACATCATCTTTTTTGGTTATGTAGGACTCATCACAAAAGGTCTTAGGTTTTTATTAACATTGGAGCACTGAATTTGTACATAGAAAATTGGAATTATATGTTTCTGCATCCATCTACAGATGCTTGTATGTGGACAGATTAGAGCACTTTAATGCATCATCTATAGCATTTGGCTTACTACCTTTTTCAACTGTGTGCATATTTATGGTATATTCCCTCTAGAATTGTTTATCTGATTTGCTGAGGGGGGGGGGGGGGGGGGGGGGGGAGTCTTTTCACTGTTAACAGCAAATGGCAACCTGTTAGCTGCAATCTAAAAGTGAACCAGGAAAAAAGAGAAGCTTCCTTGTGTCCTTCTTTTCAGGGCAACGTAAGCAGTGTGAGATACTTGTCTGGCAATGTAGAGACATTGTCCTTGGAGGTACAGACTTCTTCAGAAAGTTAGTGTATTCTATGTATGAAAAGGATAGGAAGTTTGCTTCCTACTCTACTAACAGAGAGTTTGGGGTTTGCATTTCTAACACTAAGCTGTGAACATTACATCTGGAACTACTCCAGTCCACCAGCTTTGAGGAAGAAAATGGATTGAATCTGACTGTGTGCAAAAGATGCAGTAGTTCTAGAAAAGAAGCAGACATCAAGAGCACTGATCCTATCTAAATTTAAGCATCAGGGATAGAAACGTAGGTACTTAAGTTTCCTTCTATTTTCAGTGGAGATAAATTGATGAGTAGCAGAGCGTGGAAGCTGCTATTTAAGACAGGTTATATGCACCAATATGCAGTTGTGAAAAGACAACTACGTCATGCTGGCATTGCAGTCCTTGCACTAAGACCATGGTTAAAAGCTAGTAATATGAACGCTAACCACAGAAAGGAATCATAGAGTCGTTTTGGTTAGAAGAGATTTTTAATATCACCAAGTCCAACAGTTAATACAACACTGCAAAGTGACCCCTAAGCCATGTTGATAAGCACCACATCTACACATCTTTTAAATGCCTCCAGGGATGATGACTCCACCATTTCATATTCCAATGTTTTACCATTTATGTGAAGAAATTTTTCCTAATATCCAATCCAAGCCTCCCCTGACACAACTGGAGGCCATTTCCTCTTGTCCTATGGCTTACTGCTTGAGAGAACAAACTGACACCGACCTTGATACAGCCTCTGTGCAAGTAGTTGTAGAGAGAGACAAAATCTCCCCTCAGCTTCCTTTTCTCCAGGCTAAACATTCTCAGTTCTCTCTCCTCAGAAGACCTATGCTCTAAACCCTTTAACAGCATTGTTGCCCTTCTTTAGACACATTCCAGCACCTCAATGTCCTTCTTATAGTGACGGTCCCAAAATGAACAATTCAAGGTGTGGTCTCACCAGTGCCTCACCAGGAGGACAAGCACTTCCCTAATCCTGCCAGCCATACTGTTTCTTACACAAGCCAAGATGCTGTTGCCTACAGGGGTGTCAGCTGTTGCTGTCAGTGTGGGAGGCACTTCATCATCTGTTGTCTGTTTTCTCATCGGGTTGTCTCATACATGGTGAAACCTTCCTCCCTGGAGAGAAGTACAGTCTTATCTTACTGTGTATTGTGATTAATGCAACCACATTTCAATGAAAAATAGAGACAAGGATCTAAAAGGAGTAGAAGGCAACAGGAGTGTATCCTTGTCCAAGTGTCTCTCCTGAAAAGGAACTGCTGAATCGTGCCCAAAACAAAAGCATTGTGTCCAAGCAAATGTTGCCACATTACACTCCTGTTTGTCTATGGAGCATCACTCCTACCCACAAGCCCACATCAAATCAGTCTTACCAAAAAAAGCCCAGATCCCAGGCTTCCTGCCTCAGAGCTTCTCATACTTTCCAAGTCCAACCCCAAGCCCTAGTACCATGTTTGCCCCAAGATCTTCACCACTAACTTGATCCTGTCTGACTGGGGAGATATTGTCTGACTAATCTGATAGTCTTCTATGAAATTATGGCCAAATGGGTAGATGAGGGAAGAGCAGTGGATGTCACATATCTTGACTTTAGTAAAGCTTTTGATACTGTCTCCTATAACATCCTCACAGAAAAACTCAGGAGATGTGGCATAGATGGCTGGTCAGTGAGATGGACTGAAAACTGACTCCACAAGAGAGTTCAGAGGGTCATCATCAGTGGCACAGAGCCACCTTGGAGGCCTGTGGCCAGTGGTATTCCCCAGGGATCAGTATTGGGTCCAGTATTGTTCAGTATCTTTATCAATGACCTGGATGAGGGCATTGAGAACACCCTCAGCAAGTTTGCTGATGATACAAAACTGGGGGGGTTGGCTGACACCCCATCAGGCTGTGCAGCCATCCAATGTGACCTGGACAGGCTGCAGAGCTGGGTGCAGGCTGTGCTGGTTTGAGGCCAGCCAGAACATCTCTTGCCCCAAAAGGGACAAAAGAATGACACACACAAACGGATTGGAGAGTGATGGAAAGTTTAAATGGAAAGGCGATTGGTGAAACTACAGAAAAACTACACAGCATAGTGGCAAAGAACATCCTAAAGCATACACAGTCCCTTACATAGTACCCAGAGGCTTCCCAATCCTTCCCTCCTCCCACCTGAGGGTCTACCCAAAACCCCCAGGGCTCCTTCTTCCCCCTCCCACTGCTAGGCAAGTCTCAGGCTGGCCAGGTCTGGGACTGCCCCCCCTCCATTCTCCTCCTGGCATTAGGCCTAGTCAGGCCTAAGAGGCCTTGAGGATACTCCCCCAGCATTACCTGATAAGAGATGACATCTCCCATGGGAGCAGAGAGGGAAGAAAGAAGAAGAGGATGACTCTGCAGATGGCTTTATAGGGCGCAGGATTTATGGGTAGAAATACGCCGTTTCCTGTGTCCACCCCTATTGGGTGGGCACCCAGGACACCAGAGGTGTATCTCATGCAGCAGTGGCAGGGGGCACCCAGCCCAAACTGCCACACTCCACCCCTTATTTCATACCCATAATTCCTGCACCCAAAACATATCATCAAATTAGAACAGTCCTTAGATGACATGTCTGGCAAAGTCCAGGTCCTCCTGGGCGTCCTTCCGAAAGGTCTGTCCCTCAGGCTCAGGTCACAGTTCATTCCAGCTCTTCTCCCTCATCCTGTGGAACCTCCCAGCGACGCAGAGTTCATTCTTCTGCACGGTGAACTCTTCATGGATCCGATAGACATCCTGGCCACCCAGAAACAACCTCACAACTTCTCAATCAAACATCAATCTCCATCCACTCAAGCAGCATGTTTCCACCCCTTGGGGCAATCGAGTCAGAACAATCAGGCTCCTCGACTCGACTCCTTCCACCCCTTGCAGGCAACAGCACACTGAGACTTTTCAAAGCTGCACGGACCTTTCCCAAGCCCAGTGCTGACCGCTTCCAGCCGCGGCCCGAGGCTAATACGGATGCACACCACGCACAGGCACACCGCTCCCCCTGACCGTACGCATGCCGAAGCATGGAGGCATCCAGCTACACAGCCCTCCCCCGGAGAGGGAGCGGCTGCACCGCAACCCGCCGAGAAGAGAGGCGGAGCCAGGTGCTAGGCGCCATTTTCGGAACGCGTCCGAAAGTCAGGGGAGAGATAACAGCGAGAGTCACCGTCACCTCTGCAGCCTCGGTACAGATCCAAACCGCCGCCACCCCTCGGGCCACAAGAGCGGCTTTTCCAGCCAAAGCTACACTCGCTCCCTGGGCCCCGGAAGCAGCTTTTGAACTGGAGCCACCGCCCGCCTTCTTGAGTTGCGGGAGCCACCGCTCACCTCCCGCTGCGGCTAGCCCCCACCGCCGCGGGACAAGCCGACCCTGGTCTGCTTCCGACTGTCCCTCCCCCTTCCTCGGCTCCGCGCCGCTCTGCTCGCCGCTGGCGCCGTGGGGAGCAAAAGGGAAAGGGACAGGCACCGCATTCTTAAGCTTTTCCCCCGAGACAAGTAGCTACAAAATCACCGCTGCCGCTTGGAAGGGCAGACGGGATTCTACGCCACTGCTATGCACCAGGGCGTCCCCTCGGAACCCATAAAATGCTCACACGATCGCGCCAGCACAAAGCCTTGAGCCCAGCCACCAAAACCAACAACTCCCAGATACCATTTCAACTTTTCCACCTCTACACTTCTCCAATCCAATTCGCAGAGTTCCGCAGCAACCATCCTCTGCTACCAAAAATCTGTGCTGGTTTGAGGCCAGCCAGAACATCTCTTGCCCCAAAAGGGACAAAAGAATGACACACACAAACGGATTGGAGAGTGATGGAAAGTTTAAATGGAAAGGTGATTGGTGAAACTACAGAAAAACTACACAGCATAGTGGCAAAGAACATCCTAAAGCATACACAGTCCCTTACATAGTACCCAGAGGCTTCCCAATCCTTCCCTCCTCCCACCTGAGGGTCTACCCAAAACCCCAGGGCTCTTCCTTCCCCCCCCTCCCACTGCTAGGCAAGTCTCAGGCTGGCCAGGTCTGGGACTGCCCCCCCTCCATTCTCCTCCTGGCATTAGGCCTAGTCAGGCCTAAGAGGCCTTGAGGATACTCCCCCAGCATTACCTGATAAGAGATGACATCTCCCATGGGAGCAGAGAGGGAAGAAAGAGCAAGAGAATGACTCTGCAGATGGCCTTATAGGGCGCAGGATTTATGGGTAGAAATACGCCATTTCCTGTGTCCACCCCTATTGGGTGGGCACCCAGGACACCAGAGGTGTATCTCATGCAGCAGTGGCAGTGGGCACCCAGCCCAAACTGCCACACAGGCAAACCTCATGAAGGACAAGTACAGGGTTCTGCATCTGCAGAGGAACAACAACAGGCACCAGTACAGGTTAGGGGCTGCCCTGCTGGAAAGCAGCTCCACAGAGAAAGACCTTGGAGTGCTGGTGGACAGCAAGCTCTCCATGGGACAGCAATGTGCTCTTGTGGCCAAGAAAGCAAATAGTATCCTGGGATGCATCAAGAAGTGTGTGTCCAGCAGGTGTAGGGAGGTTCTTCTACCTCTCTACTCTGCCCTGGTGAGACCACACCTGGAATACTGAATCCAGTTTTGGCCTCCCCAGTTCAGGAGAGACAGAGACTTGCTGGAGACAATCCAACAGAGAGCCATGAGGATGATTAGAGGACTTGAGCATCTCCCCTGTGAAGAGAGACTGAGATCCCTGGGGCTGTTTAGTCTTGAGAAGACCGAGAGGGGATCAGACCAACATGTATAAATATCTGAGGGGGCCAGGCTCTTTTTGATGGTGCACAGTAATAAGACAAGGAACAATGAGCTCAAACTCAAATATGGAAGATTTCACCTCAACATGAGGAGAAACTTCTTTACAGTGAGGCTGACAAAGCATTGGAACAGGTTCCCCAGGTGGGTTGTGGAGTCTCCTTCTCTGGAGACTTTCAAAACCCACCTGGATGCATTCCTGTATGGACCACCCTAAGTGATCTTGCTTTGGCAGGGGAGTTGGACCTGATGATCTCTTGAGGTCCCTTCCAGCCTCTGATACACTGTGATACTGTGAATCCCAATGTTTTCCCTGTACAACCCTCAGTAACATCATCCCAATATCCCTACACTTCCAAGCTCTCACTGCTCTGACTTAAATCCCTTCCTGTGCCAAACTCCCAACCGCTCTGCCTCAAGCTCTACTCCCTCTGTCCCCCAGTCACATCTGCGGCTCTGTGGACCCAGGCCAAGTGCAGCAGCTGCCAGGACTTCAGATCTAGCACTGCATGTACATCTCCTCTTCCTCCCTCCTTCTTCTGCCTGCCTGTGGTCGCTGCTGCCCTGTTGTTGCCCACTGCAGCCTGCCAACCCTGTCCCTTGCTAAGCTTCTGTTGGAAATTCCCAAACCCCAGACACAGGCTGCATTTGTCCAAAAATCTGCTTAGATGGTGCTCCAAGGACAGAAAAGGAAGACATATCAGGGAAACCCAGGCAGCTGATAGCTCTACTCCTGTGGGGAGGCAGCTCTGTTTAGTAGCAGCTAAGGATTATTGTTTTAATAATAGAACTCAGCCCTGAGAATTAATTAGCTCTTATAGCAACATATGTCAGCTAGCAATAGCTTTCAGTAGGCACTCGTGAGCATTGTCAGGACTGCAGTTTTGGTGCCAGAGTGATACTCTACTCCTGTTTGCAGTACTGTAAGTCCTGCATAAATCTCATTGTTGATCTTGGTTTTCTCTCATTCTACTGAGAAAAAGAAGTAAATATTTGGGCCAATTTTCTACCTGTTCAAAACATACTGTCTGTTTATCTATTCCTGTTTTACGTGACAATTTTCATCTTTCCACCCCAGACTTGTCTGTAGAACGATGAGTAAGCAGTAGTACTGGTGCTAGTCAATTGCAGCTCCTGAATTAAGATTTTATGGCTGTCTGTGTCACTATGTTCAGCACGCAGCAGAATTTGGCATCACATTGTTTTCTCATTTGTTTGGAGGCAGGAGTCACATTCATTATCAGGAAATGTAATTAAATTGAAATATATTATCTGTGAGACCCCAGATTGGTTTTAATCACCAGTAACCTGGTGAATGCTATTGTTTAAATGAACCTTATCTGGCTTGTACCATTGATAGGGAAGCCTTGGGCAAACAGTGTATTGTTATTAGGTAGCTTTATCATGAATGAGACAGAGGAAAAACCGTCAAGAGATCTTTATTTCTCCAGGTGCATTTCTAACTTGTATCTTCATTGCTATGCCTATGGGGTACAGAAAAACATTCTCCCAATTATGAATCCAACTTCAGTAGCCACCACATGCCTCTGTGAATGCTGTGCCAGACACTGAGAACTCAACTGTGTGAAGGACAGGTTAAAAAAAATGAAAAGGCTTTTGTGTGGTTCCTTTACGTCTGATTTTTAGGTCCATAGGTGACTGTCAAAACAAACCAGTCCTCCTTTTGGAGGGATGTGACTGAGTGCTGCCTTTAAAGGAGGTGTGTTGATCTCCATGGTTTTTTTCATTCTACACAGAAAATGGCAAAACATGCTCAACTTTCATTACTCTCTGGATCCAATTCTAATTCAAGTCCTACCACTCATTCAATTTTTTTTTCTACACTTCGTTTCTGCAAAGCCCTGGAAGTGGGCTGGGAATTTCTATTAGAAACATAGCTTCAGAAAAATCCATCTTTTGAAATGTTTTAGAAAACCACCCTTTTTGTTTCATATCAAACTGTCGTTTTAATCAGCACAAAGTTTCCTTTTTTCAATTTTCATCTCATTTTCCAACTTGTAAATAGACAGGATCATTGTGTGCGCTTCACTTGCAAGATATTGTTCCTTTCAGAGCACACGCACAAAAGGGAAACTTTTTCCTCCCATTTTAATTTAATTAAAAGCCCAGATATATTGGAAGCTTTGAGCTGATCCAGTGAGAAGAAGACTGATCAAGGATATGTTAGCACAGCTGAGGGTAGCAAGGTTACAGCCCTTCCTTCAGCGGTGAACGGAAGTGCAGGCAACAGGTTAAAAAGCTGTCCCTTGGTTTTCACAAAGCAGGTTTATTAAAACTAGTCAGGAAGGAGAAAACAGGACTTTGAAGACAAAGAGATCTTAGAGTGTTCAGATCTCCAGAGGTGAGTGTACTTACATGGCCTGCAATCATGCAAGCAAAAGAGAAGGTTGTGATGCTCACCTAATGGCATTAAGGGGAAAAAAAAATGCTGCCTAGGTTCCTTTATCATTATCTCATGCTCCTTTCAAGATATTCCCCTCTTAGAAGTAATTTATCTCAGAGATTCCTAGAGTAATCCCAAACTATGCTGGCCCATACTTAGCCATTTACATCTCCTCTGCAAACTGTATGGCTCCTTAAGAAGCCACCATGATTCTTCTCAGTTTCACTGACTGCCTCCTTATGAGCTCTTCAGACATGTTGAATGTAATATGTGCTCGCTAACTGAAAGTTGAATTACCTTGTGTTTGCTAGAATCAAGAGCAGTGGTATAACAATTAGCACATTTTTAAATGATTCACAGTTATTTTTAAGTTGCAGAAATTTAATCATGTCTACACCCTATGCTACTGGGTTTTACTTAAGGATATTCAAAGATCTAGGCCACAATTCACTGCCTTCTCAATGCAAACAAATACCTGGTTGACACAGAGCACAAAGACAGAAGATTCAAAAAGGAGAGTAAATGATACTCTAAGGCTGAAAAATTCCATTCATCTGCATTGTTTTCCTCTGCAGACAGTATCCATCCTGAATTTCCGTGGGAAATTCAAGAAACATAGGTGGTGCCTTAAGTTAGTCAGAAAATAAATTCACAAATGTGAACGTACATTCACTACTTCTGTCAGCAAACAGCTGTTACCAGCACTGGTTAATGTTCTTAAGACTTTACTAGAAAGTTAGGATCTTAACAGGAAAACTTAGAGAAAGTCAAATTAATTCAATAAATAGGTTGAAGCTGGCAAAAAACTGTACTATCAGAATAAATATTTTAATGGTCTCTTCTGACCTTTAGATGTAAGAAATGTCATACTCAGGGTTACAGAAAGCTGCAAAATTTTTCAAAAACACTTTGAGCACAAAAATTTGATTCCAAGATCTCTCAGGCTCTATACTGGATCAGGATCAGGTGAGGCAAGTATGCTTCCCCCAGCTTTTCAAAGCACTAGCTGGAAACCTATGGGCAAACAATATGAAGAGAACTCCTGATACATTTTTAACAGAGAGAAACATTTTGAAATAAAGCACAGTTATAGAAGGCTGAAGACTGCTTGTAAACTTCATCTATTTGTTTGGAAAAGCCATCTGCAATCAATATAACTCTTGCTGACATAATTTGTCCTGATAATGTAGAATAACAGCATTTGTTAGCAGGGCTGTCAAGCAGTGTGCCAATATTCAGCTTGGCCATATCAGCTCCACCAATATGGCTTTTGACCACACCAAAATCAAAATCACAGGAAGCTGAAACAAATAGCACAATAAAGTGCATTTTTAATCTTAGAAGTTGAAAAATGATGCTACAAAAAAAAAAAAAGTTTATTTTTTCCAAATTGTGTAGTATATTTGCTCTGTTACAGGAGAAATTATTTGTTTCCTTTTTTAGTATATTTACACTTTGGCTTGTTAACACAACAGTGAATCCAGCTTGAGTTCCAAAAAGCTTGTGCATTCTTATAGATACAATATTTATGTTTTCTATCCTTTCCTTACACCACTGTAGTTCCATTGTTTTCCTTGGGACTCAAATTCTCAAAGCAAAACTGTACATTTGTGGTCATAATTGCACAGCCTAACTCTGGTCATCCACCTTCTGACAGCTTAGTTGAGAAGCCAGGCTTTGTCTCTAGTGAACAGAGGGAGTGAAGCTCTTCCAGTGGGCAGTTCAAACCGTGGCCAGAATCATGTGCCAAGATGTGTTCTGAATGTCTGGTTCTGTTGAAGCATATTTTTCCTATCAGGCTTGATCTTCTTCCCTCAGTTTTCTTTTTATGGAAACCAAGGCATCAAAGAGGATAAAAGAAACGTAAAGGGAAATTGTATCACTGTTATGGTAGATGCAGACCTAAGGCATACACAATATTAGGGAACACTGCTGTGTTTGATTATGAGGAAGTAGCCTCACTGGATAATGCATAGGCTTCTTCTCTAAAATGTCCTAAGGGAGAATCTAGTATCAGTCTCCTGCTGTTAGTTGTATGTTGGGTTTTTTGTTTGTTAGTTTGTTTGTTTTCTGCCAGGAACAAAAGCATATCAGTATTATATAAAGTCTCACATTACAACTGTGTCTTATTTTTATTTTTTTTTTTTTAGTATTTTTGTTAATGGAACTGAGTGGAAATATTAATTAACACTAGAAGAAATATTGATTATTGCTATATGTTTCATAATGAATGTCAACACTTATTTGTATGGACAGAACTCTTTTAATTTACTTCCTGTCCTATAAGCACTTGTTCAGAGTATAGAGAAAATCTGCCAAATGAAAGTTATTCACCTACTACCTATAGTAGGGTCTTAGAGCCACTTTGAAGGGGTGCTGCACTCAACAGTTGTGCTATGTAAATTTGCAAGCATTTTAATTCCATTCATCACTGATTTATCTGCCAATACATGATCTTTTAGGTAATCTATGCTATGCACCATAATTTACTTCAATCTAAGTATAGATTTTACTCCTGCTACACATCAGTACTGTGTTCAGACTGTACTGTACCTCCTATAGAGTCTCAGCACAGTGGTACACATGAGCCAGCTTCCAGACTAAGAGATGCTTTTCTAAAATATTATCTCAAATAGACCTCAGCTACAAAACCCTCGAGAATATCCTCACTCAAAGTATGTAATCTCTACTTTGCAATTGATGTTGATTTGTCAAGATTAAGTGTAAAAGACATCTTGCTTTTCAACTGGCTGTGGCTCACATAAAGTATCCCAGGTTTAAAACATCAGATTAGAAAGGTATCACAATGTCAAGTCATACTAAGACCTCCTTTTTTGGGGGGGAGAGAATCCCAAAAGCAGAAGATTTATTTCCTTAGTGAAGATGACTGTAAAAATATTAGAAGACAGTAGAAATTTGTATTTTCTATCAGTTGCTGAAATGCTTAAAAAATGACTAAGGTTTTATTTTCAAGGATGCAAATACTATGTTCAACACCTGTAAAGGCAGCTGCAAACCAATGGAACAGTATGACACTAGAGACTGGGACAGAGAGGCAAACATCCTTCATTTTCAGAGCATTTCACCTATTCAAGAATAGCCCCATGCCCCTAAATTGTCCTGGTTTAATCAGGTTATCAAACAGATTCTTGCAGCTTGAAGCCAATTGCTTTTCCCAATCACCTCAGCAGCAAGCATACAGCTTCGGTTTTCTGCAAAGCCTCTAGGGTACCCACAATGCACCTTGTATGGCTGTCACTCCGACTACTGTTCTGTCAACAGCACCTTCATGCTGGGAATGCTATTTATGGAGCTTTCTGAATTTTTCATGGGGGCTTACACCTCTGTTTTGGCAGCAGTCACACCCTGAAAATTAGCAGTATCACAGCTGTCTGTACCAATTCAGTAGGCAATTTGCACAGGTGCTCTTTGAAACAACTTTCCTTTAACATCAGGCTGCAGCCTATTTGGATGTAGTTAAAAATAAATTCACCTCAATATCTATCATTTTGAAAGGAAGATTGTTCTCTTCTTCCTTTTTTTTTTTTGTTTCGTTCTTTTTGTGTGTGTGTATGTAGTTTGCTGTGGTTTGCCAACCAGATCCTGGGCTGCATCGAGAGAAGTGTGGCCAGCAGGTCGGGGGAGGTGATTCTCCCCCTCTACTCAGCTCTGGTGAGACCCCACCTGGAGTACTGCGCCCAGTTCTGGAGCCCCTATTGCAAAAGGGATATGGACATGCTGGAACGTGTCCAGAGAAAGGCCACCAGGAGGATCAGAGGGCTGGAGCACCTATCCTATGAGGACAGACTGAAAGAGTTGGGGCTATTCAGTCTGGAGAAGAGAAGGCTCCGAAGTGACCTTATTGTGGCTTTCCAGTATCTGAAGGGGGCCTACAAGAAAGCTGGGGAGGGACTTTTTAGGATATCAGGTGGTGATAGGACTAGGGGGAATGGAATAAAGCTGGAAGTGAGGAGATTCAGGCTGGACATGAGGAAGAAGTTCTTCCCTATGAGAGTGGTGAGAGCCTGGAATGGGTTGTCCAGGGAGGTGTTTGAGGCCAGGTTGGATGAAGCTCTGGCCAGCCTGATGTAGTGTGAGGTGTCCCTGCCCATGGCAGGGGGGTTGGAACTAGATGATCCTTGTGGTCCCTTCCAACCCTGACTGATTCTATGATTCATTGTTTGATTTTTTTTTCTTTTTTCAGTCTGAAAGCTGTTTTCTACAGTAAAAAGAAAGAGTTTATTCTTTTGTTGTGGAGAGGTTGGTGCTGGTCTCTTTTCCCAGGTAATTAGTGACAGAACAAGAGGGAAGCCTCAAGCTGCAGCAGGACAGGTTCAGACTGGACAGTAGGAAGAATTTTTTCCCATCAAGAGTGGTCAGGCACTGGAATGAGCTGCACAGGGAGGTGCTGGAGTCACCAACGCTGGAGGAGTTTAAAGGTGGTTTGGATGTGGTGCTTGAGGATTTGGTTTAGGGGTGACCCTTGCTGAGTAGGGTCAGCAGTTGAACTTGACGATCCTGAGCGTCTCTTCCAACCTGAATGTTTCTGTGATTCTGTGATTTCATGTAAAGGTTATTACTATGCTCTTTCCCTTTTTACTTATTCAATAATCTTTATTAAGAGAAACACACACACACAGATCACACAGAATGAATGCCAGGGGACGGAAGAGACCCCAATAGATCATCTAGTCCAACCCCCCTGCCAGAGCAGGATCAGCTAGACCAGGTCATACAGTAATGCATCCAGACAGGTCTTGAATATCTCCAGATAATATCTCTCCTTCTTGGCCACAAGAGCACATTGCTGGGTCATGGTCAATCTTCCATCCAATAGGATCCCTAGGTCCTTTTCCCCTTCTCTGCTCTCAAGCAGGTCAGTTCCCAAATTATGCCAATCCATGGGGTTGTTCTTTCCCAGGTGCAAGACTCTACACTTGCCCTTGCTGTATTTCATTAAATGTCTCCCTGCCCAGCTCTCCAGCCTGTCCAAGTCTCGCTGAATGGCAGCACAACCCTCTGGTGTGTCAGCCACTCCACCCAGTTTGGTGTCATCAGCAAATTTGCTGACAGTGCACTCTGTGCCCTCATCAAGGTCACTGATGAATATATTGAATAGTAATGGTCCCAGTACTGACCCCTGAGAGACTCCACTAGATACAGGCCTCCAACTAGATTCTGTCCCATTGACCACAACTCTTTGACTTCTTTCCTTCAACCAGTTCACAATCCACCTCACTACCTGATCATCCAGACCACATTGCCTCAGTTTAGCTGCAAGGATTCTGTGAGAGAGAGTGACATTGAAATCAAGATAAACCACATCCACTGCTCTACCATCAGGTATCCACCTAGTTATGTCCTCATAAAAGGCTATCAGGGTGGTCAGACATGGCTTCCCCTTGGTAAAACCATGTTGACTGCTCTTAATGCCCTTGTCCTTGATATGCCTAAGAACAGCCCTAATGATAAGTTGCTCTGCTACCTTTCCAGGGATGGAGGTGAGGCTGACTGGTCTATAGTTACCTGGCTCCTGCTTCTTACCCTTTTTGAAGATTGGAGTGGCATTTACTTTCTCCTAGTCCCCAGGCACTTCTCCTGTCCGCCATGACTTACCAAAGATGGTGGAGTGATCTGGCAATGACCTCACTAGCTCCCTCAGCACCTGTGGGTGCATGCCATCAGGACCCATGGATTTGTGGATGTCCAGATTGCTTAACTGTACCTTAACCCAGTCCTCATTAACCAAGGAAAAGTCCTCCTTTGCTATGCCTTCCTCCTGTGCCCCAGGGGTCATGGGCTCCTGAGGAGAGTCTCCATGAATATAGATGGAGATGAAAAAGGTAACTCCACCTTCTTTGTGTTCTCTGTCATTATGGCACCCACCTCATTCAGCAGCAGGCCTACATTGCCTCTACTACTAGTTAATTAACTACTAACTGAACAGAAATCCCTGCACACATTACTCATCAAATTATCTACACATTCACAGTTTATGCTCAGAAAAGTTAACCTTAGATTTAATATCCATTCTATTTAGGAAAAAAACAATTATGCTAAATGTGCCTCAAGTTGTATCATCAGACTAGCAATTCACAGTGACTTTTCAAATGGCCCCAAACATATACTTGTAGGTAAGTGATCTGAGCCCTAGCTCTCCGCTGGATATACTGGGAATGTAGAAGCCTAGCTCGCATATTATTTCATTTAAGCAGTTAAGCTGAGTCCATTTTCAAACATCTTAAGTAGATTCCAGTAGAAATTAAAATTTAAAGATAATTATTAATTTTGTTATTGCATATTAAGAATTAAAGCTGCTTTATAAGTTACATATTATCTTTCTGCTCCTTTGAAGGTTAAGCTTAAGCTTGAGGGTTGGCCTAGGTGACCTTTAAAGGTCCCTTCATCTCAAACTATTCTGTGATTCTGTGACTTCTGATAGGAAAGTTCCTGAGTAAAAACTCAGCAACTGAGACCATCCTATGATATTTGCCTAACATTTGCCATTTAAGCAAAAATAAATGACATATGCACAGAAATTTAGCACAAGAAACAGAGGAAGATAGATGTGATAGTAATTCAGATTTCATTAAGAGGGTCTATTAAAATTAACTATCGGAAAAAATAAATTATACCATTTTTTAAAATTATTGAAAGAAATGCAATTTAGCACCTAGATATTCATTTACTCACATGTATCCTGCTACTAGATTTCATAATAGGATCTTAATTTTCTCTTGTACAATAATTAAGAGCAAATTTATTACTAATAGTAATTTTCATCGCAGAGAAGGATGTGTGAGTAGGAGAATCTGATTATCTTGGTTCTTATAAGCACCTTTTTCCTCAGAGTTGCACACTGACCTCAGAATTCACCTGGCTGGTTGAATTAATGAAATGGTGAAAGCACAAAATACATGGGATTGGTTATAATATCTGTCACTGCTTGATTAAAGTGAATCTAAGTGCTCTAATGGAGAGTTTGAAGGATTTTTCATCTCACCCAACACTCTCACAGCACTCCGCCTAATGTAACCCGGGAGGCCATGGATATTTTTATCTATGAGGGCACATTGCTGGTTCATTGTAAAGTTTTCCATGTGGATAGTGTGGCAGATTTAAAGTCCCTTCCCACATTAACACCACCAGACTAGCTCAGCTTAGAAGGTCCTCTATGATAAAGTTGATTTCTAGCTTGTTGGGGAGGGGAGGGGTTATTCCTCCCCAGGTGCCAGACTTGTTATTTCCCATTGTTAAAATTCATTGCCTCTTTTTGGAACAATTCTCCAGCCTTTTCAGGTCCTCTGAGAGCCAGTGCAACCATCTGGTACATCATCCATTCCTTCCAGTTTTGCATCATTTGCATGTTTGCTGAGACTGCACCCTGTCACATCATCTAGGTCATTAATGAAGATGTTAAACAATATTGGCACCAGTATCTAGCCCTAGGGTACAGAACTGGTGACAGGCTTCCCAGGTGGACTTTGTGCCACTAACTCTAAGCCCAGTAGATCAGCCACCTTTCATTCCAACTCACTGCCTACTTGCTTAGTCTGTCCTTCATTAGTTTGTAAATGAGGATGTTGTGAGAGAAAGTGTTGAAAGCCTTGCTAAAGTCAAGATAATATCAACTGCTCTCATCTATCCATCTAGACATCAGATCACAGAAGGCTGTTGGGTAGCTCAGGAATGATTTCCTACGCATTCATAAGTATACACTGACTACTCCAAATTTTGGAGAACTCTACAGCTTCCTGAGGAGGAGAAGGGAGGTACTGAATCCCTGGTATCCAGTGACAGGATTCATGGTAATGGTTGAAAGCTGTGTCAAGGGAGGTTTGGAGTGGACATTAGGAAGCATTTCTTACCAAGATGGTGGTCAAACATCAGAACAGTCTCCATAGATGGCCAATGCCCTAAGATTGTCAGTCTTTAAAAGGCATTTGGAGAATGCCCTTAGTAATATTCTTCAAATTTTGCTAAATCCTGAAGTGATCAGATAATTTGACTACATAATCTCTGCAGGTCTCTTCCAACTGCAATACTCTATTCTCTTCTCTTCTCTTCTCTTCTCTTCTCTTCTCTTCTCTTCTCTTCTCTTCTCTTCTCTTCTCTTCTCTTCTCTTCTCTTCTCTTCTCTTCTAATTCTAATTCTAATTCTAATTCTAAATAATTTCCAGGATTATTTGCTCCATCACTTTCCCAGATATCTAGGTGAGACTGACCAGCCTGTAGTTCACTGAATCACACTTTTTGCCTTTTTTGAAGACAGAACTGACTTTTATTTTATTCCAGTCTTTCACTGGAAGTTCAAGAATTCAGGCTAAAATGATGGGATTATCTATACTGACTAGCACACCAGCATGTGTTCCAAGAGAATTCCCTGGCACAGACATGGAGTGGTCAGGGACATCAGTAATGTCTCAAGCCATCTGCAGTAACTGTGTGTCAGGGTCCCACTGTTATTACTGCTCATCATGAAACATATGGTTAGAGCAAGTCAGGGCAGGGAGTGCAAAGTTCAACAGGAGAAGCCTGCAAGGTTAATCCGTGAAGCTGAAGACTGACATGCCACTCAGCTCTGCTAATTACCAACCCTGTTAAAATGCTTAACTAAGACTAGAAGAGAATGTAAAACAAATGGAGACCTAGTTTTACTGCAGTCTTTTTTACTGAAAACAAACAAACAAAAAATACAAAGAGCAGTTCTGAATCACAGCTGGTAACTGTCACTGGGTTTTTTTTCAGAGAAATCTCACTGAATCTGTAAAAGGAATGTTAATGCTGTCACCCTCTCTCTCCCACTGCTTGTTTTCGCTGCTCTCTTCACCATGGTTGTCCAGCAGAAAAGTTAGTCCCTAAATCAGTAACACGCTCCTGCGTTGATGAAAATGTTCATTTATAGCCCAAATGGAACTTTAATGAGCCAAATTAATTAGTTTCTGCTACTAGTAAAGTGATGACAATTTAGAGTGACAAAATACCCTACTAAAGTATTACTTGGCATACAAAGCAATTCCAGAGGAACAGGAAAGCTCCCTCTGGGAATGATAAACTATACAGATTGTACACTTTTTCAAGTTTGTCACCATAAACAATCCTCTCACTTTTCACCAGACATGCAGAGATTTAAACACTTAAACCTAAACAAAATACTGTGACTTTCAAATCTGCTGAGTATCTGGGTTTTCCTCTTGGTATCTGGTGCTAATCCTCTGAAAATGATACTTTTAACAGCAAGTCCTTGAAACCATAAAGCAGAAGTCAGATATATCTCCCCAAACATCAGGAGACAGATACAGTTGTCAATGCATAGTCTTCTAGTAATGTATGAAGTGTCTTAGGAGATCAAAGACTTCTGGATGGGGCTGGCAGAAATGTCACAATAGCTAGGAGAGATGTATGCTCTGCTAAACTGCTGGCTGAGGAAATAAGAATTAATTTGTGCCTCTCAAGTGTCAGTAAATGTCTGGACAAGTGACTTCAGCCCCATTTGTCCAGATATCAAAACAAGGTTGATTGTCAATGCTCATCTAGAGATAGTTTGCTAGAGAAGGTGATTCATCTTGTCCTGTAATAGAGCTAAAAGTTTGGTGGAAAGAATCACAATGTAAGGAATTCCTCTCTTCTTCAGAACATTGGACTGCTAATTCAGACCACACAATTAATGTTTAGCTAATTAAATTTAGGAGGTATTAATGCCACTGCATCAGTTATTTATGACTTGTTTCAGCTTCCCTAGCACAAGTGTTTCATGTTGTTTGACATACCTCAGGGAATCTTGCATGATCTTCACCTGTTGCTCCAGAAGGACATGGTTTTTCTCAGGCCTCGTCTGCCATTCACGTGGAGTATTTGGGGTATGAGAGTCTCACAAATGACACAAGTTCCTGTACTTAAGCAATGAAACCTGGTCTGTTTTAATAGTGCAATGGGAAAAGAGTGCACATTCTCAGTCTACAGGGAATTATTCACCCAAGCACCTGAAGTCAGCATGATAAATGGAGACAGAATGTATTACATGACTCCGAAATGTGCTCCTACCCTTGGACTTCCAGGTCTAATCAACTCTCACAGAATAGAAAATTGTGTATGGCCTACTGAGTACTATCCAACGAGTCAGATATCTAAGCAGAACCGGAATTCCGAAGTCCTGACTTCCAAACCTCTATTAAAACATGCAGCACTATTCAACACAGAGCAGATGCACTAATCATTAAAGATCTACATCAAGACGATTTCTATTGATTTCAGCTATAGATCTGGCTCAATACAAACTATTCCTTCAAATTTAAATACTTTTGTTTTACCTTCAAAGGTCCATATGGCAGACAGGGAAATATTCCATGCTGTATGAAGATTGCTCTTTCTTTTTGTTGCTTGCCTCTTGTTCTAGAGATCGATATTAGAGGTTTGCTCTTACAAGAGTTAAGAGCCCTGTTCTTAGTGATTGAATTATTCCATGATAATCTACCCCCTTGAGCTATTATAAAAACTGACTTCATAATGTTGCATAAATGACATTTGAATATGATGCAGCTGTCTGAATTATAGCATTATAACTACCTTTTGATTGCAGGAAAAACAATTCCAATAATTCTTTTACCATTCTCATTATTATGATGAAAAACCATGCCTCTGGTAAAAAAAAAAAAAAAAAAAAAAGGAAAAAAATACAAACAAAACCAACAAAAAGCACTGAAAAGACGGAAAAGACTTACAAACCCATTTTTTTTTTTCCAAACTAAGGAATCATATCCTATAAATGCCTTTTTTGTTTTTCTTAAGTGAAACTTTTGAAAGCACTCAACTGACATTGTTGTAAAATTCTCTTCTAATCAGATCCAAATCCAGATCATTAACGAGAAAAATCACCATTATTGATGATGGGAGTATGCATTCATATACTACTATTAAAATGTATGACTAATAAGAGAAATAACTGGGAAATACTTGTTTCAAATTACTTTCAACTGGGAAAAAATAGTCCAAACTATAAACTGATACATCCACCCTGCATGCATTAATCTGAGACAAGGCTTCTGGAGATATCTGCACTTGGCCACAAACACGTTAAGGACATTTTCCTAACTGGAGTGAAGGCTGCACAGAAAAAAAAAAAAAAAGAAAGAGTACTCCTTCAGAGCGCTGTCAAAGCTCACACTCCAAAAATGATTTGTTTCCATGTTTTTATCCTGTTCAAATGAAATCACACTTTGCAGTGCACCCAGACAAGCTGTCTGTCAGCACTCAGCAGAAAGCCCATAAGGTAGCTATGTGGACAGGATGCTAGTGGCAGGTGTAACATACCATCTGCACAGCCATCTGGAGACCACCCTTCCTCAGGATACAGACGTAACACCAAGGCCTCATTTTATTTCCACTCATGCAAGAGAAAATTTCAAACAACTCTATAAAAGTCACTGTCCACTTTCCCTCCTTCAAGGTATCATAGATGAAAACAGAACCATGGCACTGACCTAAGCTAGAGAGAAGGGTGCTCAGGTCTTGGCTGAGTTTTGAATTCATCCTTCTAGAGGCTATGATGTAGCAGAAAGGAAACAAAAATCTGGTGACAGAAATAATTTATCACGCCTGTTAATAAATATTAAGTGTAATTAGGCAAGGTGCCTGGAAAATATGCCTCCAAACCAAAACATTTACAGAATAGCCCCTTATTCCTAGAAATCCTCTTCCTGTGAAGTCAGAATATCATATTTCATCAGATCCAAAATAGCACTGAATTTCTTTTTTGTTCTGGTCTGTCTTTGATCCAGCTGTAATTAATATGATATCACAAGATGTAGTAATCTCGAAAAGAAAGAGGGCACTTTCAAGGAAAGTAACTGTGATGCTGGAAGAATAGCAGTATTTTAAGGATATGGCTTTGGTTTTGGTATGTAATATAGTCCAATATCCAATATTATAGTCCAATTCTTTTGTATTTATATCCTTTTAAAATTTATCTGTGATACCAGGAGAGGAAGAAAATCTAATTAATAATTCTATTCTACAAACCCAACAGAAATAGGTAACACATCTAAAGGTTCTAATCCCTTCCCCCCCTCCCTCCCCCCATGTTATATGCATTTTCAATGAAGTTATTTTTTGGCAGTGATGGTGACTCTATGACACAAACACTAGCACCAGCACACAGCACTCCTGGCTTTGTCAGTAGAATCTAGCTGGCTTTAAGCATTTATCAAGCCTACCAATAAATATGTTAATATAACCAGGAAAGTATGCCTGTAATGCAACATTTGTCTAGAGTAACACCTTATTTCTATAAATCTCTTTGCCCTGAAGGTAATTCCCAGAGATTATCTTTCACTAGATCTAAGAGGTCAAATCATCTTCCTTTCTATTATTCTAGGGCTGTTGTGGCAAGAGACCTCATGGGATGACACAGAGACTTATTCTATATATCATGCAAGACTGAAGAGCAGCCTAGAGAGCTCTGTTTTCTGCTCCTCACACTGCACACCTGATGAGATTTTTGCCCCACTAGGGGATTTTGAACACCCAGATGTCACAGACTCTAAACTACACTAAAAATAAATGGGATGTGCATGCGTATTTCAAGACAGTAGGCTTCAAGTTAAAGCAAGCACTTCTACAGAGCTGAGGCTCTGAAGTGACAGGTACCAGCCTTTCTGGGGCCATTGCATTGGCTCTGGATGGATGCCCATGGATACCAGAGACCTGTTTTTTCCTATTGTGGTTACTGACAGTAGGAAAACCCCAGCAGGCTGCTGGGTTTTGTCATGGCAAATAGAAGTGCTGTGTGTGTTGACACAGCATCAGTCTGAGAGTGCACTTCAGGCTACTGCAGAGATCAGGGTGGGGGATTCTTGCAGAATAACAGGAGGGACTGCTTAGAAGGGCTTGTAGTGATAGGATGAGGGGCAACATTCTGAAACTGGAGCAGGGTAGGTTTAGGTTGGACATTAGGAGAAAGCTTTTGACAATGGGAGGGGTAAAATACAGCAACAGGCTGCCCAGGGATGGGGTTGAGGGCCCCATCCCTGGAGACATTCAAGATCAGACTTTATGGTGTTGAGCAGTTCGATCAAGTTGAAGGTGTCCCTGCTGACTGCAGGGGAGTTGGACAAGATGACCTTCGAGGGTGCCTTCCAACTCAGTGCAATCTGTGAATCTGAGTACTTCCTCTGTACTCAGCTGAGAGAGGCTCACATTTTCATATGACTATCCAACAGGATGTCTGCCACAGGATGACTTATTTTGAGAAGAGGTGCTCTCATTGCACCCACTACTGACTTCAAAGGAATTGTAATTAGGAACAGGTGTGTAATTTCTGGATGCATCAAGCTTAGAGAGATGATTCCCCATGTATTTCTGGGGAACTCAGTAAGGACTTTAAGGTTTGCTTCTTTGTTAAGTATAAAGATATAACAGAAATTCCTCACTACCTAATATATATATTAGACAGTAAACACATAGGTGATGCAATCTTCTCCTCCAGGATGACACTCAAAACTGTCTTTAGTTTTTGTTGACCACTTAGATGTATCAGCTTTCCAGACCTCTTTATACTCACCACAGTTCATCCAGAATTATTTCTGCACACAGAATCAGTGTCACAATTTTAAAGAAAATTGAGTATTCTTCTAATAACCTAAATTAATCTTTTTCTCCTTAGTTAGCTGCTCCATTGTCTGCCAAAATATTTTAAAACTTGAAACTATGGAAGCTAATTCCTCGCTTAAAAGCACTTTATTAATCAAAAAGACCTTGGCACATAATGACCACAAATCTCTTCTAACAAGTACTAAGCTATATTGGCAAATCCAAATACTGGCCTCTTTATTCCACATGGGTACATGGATGAAAAAGGGATGCTTTTGTTGACAAACTGCAACTAACTTAAGAGGCTTTATTGCCTAGGCCAAAGATCACACCTTACCCAATGCCCACTTGTAATATCTGTATAAGTAGGAGGTTGCAATGCAGGCATATGCATACACAGGTAAAAGACAGATGTTTTATGAAGACAGCAGATGTTAAGATAGTGAGCACCCTCTGTTATCACAAATAAAGAGATTTAGCCAGTTCATACATTGCATCTCTGGTTCAGCAAAGTATGTAAGTATGTGCTTAACTCAAGCATGTGGCTAAATCCCACTGAAAACAGAGTTAAATATGTCCTTAAACATGTTATTGTAGGAGTACTAGATTACTTACTTAAGGGCTTTGTTGTATCAGAGCTTTTGGCTGCCACAGAATTCCCAGCTTCATCTGTTGGATATCTGGATCCAACATTAAAATCATCTGGCAAAACATTCACACAGGTTAGCACAGCATACCAAAGCTTCATCTGCATCCAGAGGGTAAGCTAGACTAATTTTCTTTCAAAAGATACTCCCTGTATTTCTTCCAGAAATTTTATCACAATACCTAGTGATACTGATGCCAGGAAATTAAAACCTGTAAATTTCCTGTCTTGTTAGATACAAACCACCCCAACATGCACGCTCTAATTAGTTTACCCATATGCAAACATTATAGCAAGGGAGTATGGCTCTGGAAAGTTAATATCTTAATCAGTATATCAGAAGGCTAATGACATCTCCTGCCAGTTTTCTCCAAAACGCATTCCAAGGATATTAATGTTATTACCAGATTGATGAATAAATTTTATCCTCTGAGCTCCTATGAAAGTTTAAGAGAGAGGAAGTAGAAAACTAGGAGAATCATTATATTTGTTTTATACACAAGGGGAATCAAGGACTATGCCATGGGTCTCCTTGAAGTAAATTCTGTTTACTCTTTTCCCACTTTTGGCGTTTCCAGATGCCTGTCTGGTTTTAACATCTTCTTTAGCTTCAATAAATTTGTTGAAACAAGACTCTGTCATACATTCAGCAAGTCACAGCTGAAAAATAAAAGCAATCCCTCAATAGGATAAATACACTTGAGCTGGAGACTGGGAAAAATGCATTGGTTTTTCAAATTGATGGTGATAAACTTTAACAATTTTTTTCTCAGGCTTCTTTTGTTTTGAAACTGTCAGAGAAAGTTCCCTGAATGTTTTGTAAGCAAAACTACTCTCTCCTAAGGCTCTAAAAACAGTGCTTTAGAAAAGAGGTACTTTCCTAATGATGATTAAAAGAATCAGTTTAGTTCAATCTCTCAGGCCACATTTTCATCTGACAAAGTACAGTCTATTTGTTGTGCTGATTGCCTGAACCACCTCCACACCAGGACAAATACGGGAGGTCAGGCATCAATATTATCTACTTACAGGGGCAAAGACAGAGCTCAGGCATGAGCATCTATTGTACACATTTTTTTTCCTGTTCATGGTATTCCCTTGTGGTCCCTCAAAATAGCTGCTTCAACCTTGTTTGCCTTGTGGGTAGAACTTTTTGGACTGAGAAAAGTCAACAACAAAACAGACTCAAAAGTTTTGTCTAAGGACAATTTTAAGGAACTCCTGAAAAAAGGTGAGGTGAGGTAGGGTCTTGGCAGACAGTACAATCCCTCTAAAGGACCAGGGCTTCATGATTGTCTAGTGAACACTGATTAGATTCAATGAAAGCGTTTTAAGTAATTTCTGTAGGGTCAGGTATTAGAACTGGCTTTAATTAATAGTGTCTTATTGTCTAGCCAGAGATAGTTTAATGATTTGTGTTGCAGACTTGAGCCTCCCAGAAACTGATACATGAGCTTCTCCTTTGTTCTCCCTATTTTTACTATCTCTTGCCATTAATTGCTAATGTTTTTTTTATTGTATTATTCATTGGGGTCAGTAGTAATACCATGCAACAGGACAGGATGTCTTACTGTGTATCTTCAGTAGCACTGGCAAGATAAAGTCTGCAAAACAGTTAACTTAAACGTAATATTTATGTGTCTTTATACTAATTTATTATAAAATAAAGCATACATTTTCATGTCAGTTCCAAGAAGACTTGAATATGACCAGATTCAGCAATAGTTTAAAAACTTGCATGATTACATTTTTTCTATCTTTCATGACAATATCGTAATCTACTAAGAAAATCCCCATTGCTCTAGATGATCTCTTGCCATTCTCTCAAGTGTGTGGTTATTATTGCACAAGACACTTGCTCCAGCTTGAGTTCTTGATGCAACTATCTCTCCTTAACCAGTCCACCTCTTGTACTTCAGCTTCAGCGGGTCCTACACACATATTTAGTATTCACACATATTAAAGAGCTTTTGTCAGAAGTCTTTTTCACAAATACAACAAATTTAGGCTCTCGGTATTGCTGATCAAAGCCAGTGCCAAAGCTGAGAAGAGATCTGAATTCTCCTCTCCTTGGAATAAATTAATCTCATGTAACTTTAGGGATGATATTCAATGCCAGATACATACAGCTGAGTTCAGATGTATACAGCTTTGAAGTCTACATGCAAACTCCAACTGCCATCAACATAGACATCTACACTTGATCAGAGAGATGAACCACTTTCTAGACTCCATTCACTGTATGACTAGAGATGCAAAACAACTGCCTAACATATGTTTCTAGTACTATTTAATCTTCCATAGAGGCTTGCAAACATCTGTACAATCCTGGCAACTATGACAAAAGATCTATAGGAGACATCTGTCATTGCAGAGCAGAACACAGAGGCCAGCTGATATCACAGAATTCTTTTGGTTGGAAAAGACCTTTAAAATAAGTGAGTCCAACCATGTAGTACTTTGGCCCTGGCTGGGGTACAGATGCCCACCAAATCTGTTCTACCATTCCCCTTCTACTTCTTACATGGACAAGGGAGTGGGAATAAGGCAAAAACAAAGGCCTCACATGGAAGGAAAACAAATATATTATTCTATACTTTCCATTAGCAGATGATGTCTGGCTGCTCCCTGGGAAGCAGGGCTGCAATACACATAGTGGTTGCTCCAGAGGACAAATGTCATCAATGAATGCCTCCCCATTCCCTTCTTTCCCCAATCTTTTATATCTGAGCTGATGCCATATCTCATGGAATACCCTTTTGGTCAGTTTGGGTCAGCTGCCCAGCCATGTCCCTTCCGAAGACCTTGTCCATCCTTCAGCCTATTGTTGGGAGGGGGAATATTGGAAAAGAAGAGCCTTGGTGCTGTGTGAGCACTACTCAGCAGTAGCTAAAAATTGGTTTTGGTTTCCTTCTGGCTACCACTACAAAACACAGTAGTACTAAACATGTTATGGGGAGAACTAACTCCACCTCAGCCAAGCCCAACACAAACCATTATCTAGCTTTGCCAAGCCTGATGACAAACCTTGCCCCTTAGCACCACTCTCTGCATCTTTGAAACACCCTCAAGAAAGGTGATCTAATCACCTCCCTGGACAGCCTGTTCCAGTGTTTGATAACCATTCCAGAGAAGAAGATTCTTCTAATAATATCCAATCTAAACCTCCCCTGGTGTAAATTAATGCCATTTCCTCTTATCCCATCATTTGTTACTCAGGAGAAAAGACCAACACACACCTCACTACAACTTCCTTTCAGGTAGTTTCAGAGTGGTAAGGTCTTCCCTCAGCCTCCTTTTCTCCAGACTAAAAACCCCAGTTCCCTCAGCTGCTCTTCATTAGTCCTGTTCTCCAGACCTTTCGCCAGTTGCTCTTTTCTGGACCTGCTCCAGTACCCCAATGTCTTTCTTGTAGTGAGGGACCCAAAAGTTAACACAATATTCACAGGTTGCCCTCATCAGTACTTAGTAGAGGGGAGCAATAATTTCCCTGGTCCTGCTTGTCACACTATTCCTGATATCAACCAGGATGCTCTTGGCCTTTTGGGCCACCTGCGAACACTGCTGGCTCATATTCAACCAGCTGCAAGTCTTTCTCTTGATGAACCCCTCCTGGTTCCTCCTTCCAACCCTTCTTGTAGATGGCTGTCACACTTGCTAATCTCTAGTCAGCTGGGACCTCCCCACTTAGCTAGGACTGCTGGTAAATGACAGAAAGTGGCTTCATGTGAATTTCTTCCAGCTTCTTCAGTACTCTTGGGTGTATGCCATCTGCCCCCACAGACTTGTGTACGTCTATGTGGAGCAGCACTTACTATCACTAACCATCTCCTCTTGCATTATGAGGGCTTCTCCTTAGTCCTCCTTTTGTTGCTAGTATATTTGTGGATGGATTTCCTGTTCTCTTTAACAACTCAAGCCAAATTAATTTCTAGTTGGGCTTCGGCCCTTTTAATTTTCTTCCTGCATAGTCTACCAACAAACTTATAGTCCTCCTCAATGGCCGGCCCCTTCTTCCAGAGACTGTAAACTCTAATTTTTTTCCCTAAGTTGCAACCAGACCTCTGTTCAGCAGGTTGGTCTTCTCAGCCCAGATAAACATCTTGTTTACCAGACAGGCAGGAGTCCTGTCCCCTTTGTTCTTTTTCCTGCATTGCCCTGTTTTTCTGCAGGAAGGAGAGGAGAGAAAGGGACCTTGTCTAGACATCTTAAGGCCTGTCTGGGTTTGTACTGGGCCATGTCATGGCCCTACCATGACAATTATTTCTTACACAAAAACGGAAGGAGAGAGGGAAGGGAGCTGAAATCTTTTATATATTCAAATACCAACTCTTCTACTGAAATCTGAATACATTATACCTCTCGTTTACCCTTGTCTCTTTAGTCAGAAATGCTCTCAAAGAACTGAGTTCATCTGAAGTCATTTACTATTTTCAAACTCAGTCTTATTATTTATCACATAAAACATTTCAGAAATGCTGCTTAATCCTCACCTCTTAACAAAATTTCCAGCGTCTTTCCTACAGACAAATCACCAGCTTAAGATCTCTTCAGTGTCTGGAGTTACTTAGAGATATCTGAAGTCTGGAATCTGTCTGAAGCATGGACACAATAATATGTTCCCTGGTGTAGAATACATCTGACCCTTTTGGTTGTTTGCTCTGCAACCTTGTTCTTCAGCATAGTGCTTTAAAAATAACAGATACACTACAGCTCCTGAAAACAGACTCAAGCCCCAACTGAAGGGAAAAGCCTTAAGAAGAACAGGTCTGAGCTTTATGTGCTTTGTCCTGGGAAGTGGTTTTAGCACATGATATGTCAACTTAATATTGATTGTAAGCCACTAAGGAACTGTCAAAATCCCAACTCTATTTATGGGGAAGCAGCATGTAGGGACCAAATATTGTCATTTTGACCTGTCAAGAATCAGGAATAGGATTCACATGGGACTGCAGTGAATCAAAATTCAATGAGCTGTTCTTCCAAGGTGTTATCTGACAAATACGAGGTTGGCATTCTGAAAACTTGCTACATTCACAATTTACAGGTGTACCTAGGAGGCTCTGTGAGTTGCATTTATTATCCATAGTACATGTACATCAGAATCAGGTCTTCAAAATAATTCATTCTACCACTAAAGGATCCACTGAGTTTTAAGGTTTTTCTCTTGCCTTTTAAGAAAAGAGATCATTTAAACATTCATCTTGGAAATTCCTTGAGCAGGGCTTCCTGTGGCTTTGGAAATACTCATCTTTGATTATTTTGCCAGAAGTATTTTATTTATAAGACAATGAAACAATGAAATAATAGTGAACAAGTAGTCTTTGTACTGTAGAAATATGAATAAAAAGATGTTCATTGCCCTAAGGAATTTGTACTTGGAATATAAAAGAGCAAAGCAGAGATGGATAGAAGCAGACCAGCAAGTCTGATTATTGAGCAGGATTTCTTGTTTGCCTGCCAAAGTTCTGACTGAACAACACTGAATTTCTTTCACATGCAAGGCATAAGTTATTATATCTTTACCACCTTAATCTTGCTTTAACACATTCTCATATTTTTAAACTGCAATCAATATATATTTTTATTATTTTTCCATTCTGATATTTTAGGCTTCCAAAACCACATTTCTTTCTCCTGCTCTTATTTATAACCTTTTATAGCAGACTACTCACACTGGTATGTTTTATCTCCATGTTTATTAGCAAAACAATCTTTATTGAACAGCATACTTTTTTCTCAGAAAATTCTCTCTCTCCTTCACTATCTGAAGCCATTTCATTGAATTCACTTGTATTGGGTTTGTGTGTGAAAGTTACGGCAGTGGATGGGCTACAGGGGTGACTTCTGTGAGAAGTTTACAGAAGCTTCCTCTAAGCCTCACAGACAAACATGCTACTGATCTATGCTGAGACCATCAGTGATGGTGGAAGTGCCTCTGGAATCACAGAATCACACAGAAACATTTAGGTTGGAAAAGACCCTCAGGATCACCAAGTCCATAACATATTTAAGAAAGGGGGAAAAAAGCCTGAACAGCAACTGTAGCCAGAGAAAGGAGTGAAAATATGTAAGAAAAACAACTCTGCAGCCGCCAAGGTCAGTGAAAAAGAAGTGGGAGGAGATGCTTCAGGCACCAGAGTAGAGACTTCGCTGCAGTCCATGCTGAAGACTATGGTGAGGCAGACTGTCGCTCTGCAGCCCATGGTGGTTAACAGTGAAGGAGATATCCATCTGCAGCCCATGGAGGACCTTATGCTGGAGCAGCTGGCACCCAATGGAGGCTGTCATGCTGTGGGAAGCCTGCACTGGAGCAGGTTCCTGGCAAGACCTGTGGAGAGAAAGAAGCTCTGAGCACTGGAGTGGTCTATTCCTGAAGGACTGCACCCCATTTAAGGCACCAACCCTGGAGCAGATTCAAGAACTGCAGTCCATGTGAAGAACTCACATTTGAGAAGTTCTCCTGTGGGTGGGACCCCATGCTGGAGCAGAATAAGAATGTTAAGAGTCGAGTAAATGCTGGTTAAACTCTCCCTATCCTTACCTTGATTCACAAGCCTTTTTTCTCCCCTGTGCAGCTGAGAAGGGGTTGACAGAATGATTTTGGTGGGCACCTGGCATCTACCCAATGTAATCCCACCCATCTCATCATTAAATTTGAAGTTTTCTCCATGTATAATAATTTTATCAAAGTGGTTTTTTTCACAGTTCTATACCTACTACAAGATTTTTCCTATGTCTCTTTCATACACTAGTTGTTTTGTGTTGTTATTGGATGGCCTGATGCATAGCTTGCATAGCTTTGGTTATTTTCTGAACAAGCTCCCACCTTTTATCAGCCACTGCCTACTCAGTTTCTCAAGACTGAACAGTTAAGCTGTGTGGTATTGTACTGCACACAATAAGGATAGCAAGTACTTGAGTGGCAAGTTTCTAAACTCAAACAAGCAAACAGCTCTGAAATAGCTGTAAAAAATACTTTATTATGTACAAAACTTTGGAGGTTGTTTTTCTTTTTTTCTTTTAGAAAAGAGAAATAATCACCTTATGTCAATGTATTTTCTTTTTTTTTTTCTTTTTCCTGTGATTGAGAAAGGCAAATACAGAGAGGAGAAGCAAATTCCTATACACACAAATCTCTTAATTAGAAACCCAACACTCCTGAGTAACATCAAGCCATATGCAATAACAGATCCTGCAGGGCAGGATTTAGTCCTTGCACCTTTCTCATTTAGCTGTGTAGAGATAGCCATGGCATTTCCAGCTCTTCTCTCTCAGCAGAGGAAACTCACTTCAATAAATGGCAAAGCACTCAACACAAGATGATTTTAATGATCCCTTCTGGTCATGATGCCTTCATAACGATCTTTTCATCCATCAAGCCAAAAAAAAAAGTCACTCTGTAATTAGAATTATTATATTATTATATTCCAAAAGTCATGGCAGTCCAGGGAGGTCCCCATTGACTGGAAAGAGGAAACATAGCCCTCATTTTCAGAAAGGGGAAGAAGGATGACCCAGAGAACTATAGACCAGTCAGTCTCACCTCTGTGCAGAGGTGCAGATCTTCCTGAAGGCACTGCTGAGACAGAAGAATAATGAAGAGGTGATTTGGTACAATCAGCACGGCTTCACCAAGGGCAAATCCTGCCTGACAAACCTGGTGGCCTTCTATGAGCAGATCACAACATTAATAGATGAAGGCCAAGCAGCCAACATCATTTACCTGGACCTGAGCAAAAGCCTTTGACGCTGTACCGCACTACATCCTGATCTCCAAGCTGGTAAAGTCTGGGTTTGATGGATGGGCCAATCAGTGGATAAAGAACTGGCTTGATGGCTGCACCCAAAGAGTGGCTGTCAATGGCTGCATGTCCAAGTGGAGGACAGTGACAGGTGGAATCCCTTAGGGATCAGTACTGGAACCAGACTTGTTCAACATCTTTGCTGGTGACATGGACAGTGGCATTGAGTGCACCCTCAGCAAGTTTGCTGATGACACCAAGCTGTGTGGTGCAGCAGATACACTGGAGGGAAGGGATAACATCCAGATGGACCTTGAGAGACTGTAGAGGTGGGCCCATGACAACCTCACGAAGTTCAACAAGACCAAATGCAGGGTCCTGCATCTGGGTCAAGGTAATCCCAAGCACCAATACAGGCTGGGCAGTGACTGGCTTGAGAACAGCGCTGAAGAAAGGGACTTGGAGGTGCTGGTGGATGAGAAGCTCACCATGAGCCACTAGTGTGCACTTGCAGCCCAGAAAACCAATCACATCCTGGGCTGCATCAACAGAAGCGTAGCCAGCAGGTCAAGGGAGATGATTCTTCCCCTCTACTCTGCTCTGGTGAGAACCCCACCTGGAGTACTGTGGCCAGTTCTGGAGCCCCTGTTACAAGAAGGATCTGGATGTGCTGGAATGTGTCCAGAGAAAGGCCACTAGGATGATTGAAGGGCTGGAGCACCTCTCCTATGGAGACAGACTGAGAGAGTTGGGGCTGTTCAGTCTGGAGAACAGAAGGCTCCAAGGAGACCTTATTGTGGCCTTCCAATATCTTAAGGGGGTCTACAAGAAAGCTGGGGAGGGACTTTCTAGGATGTCAGGTAGTGATAGGACTAGGGGGAATGGAGCAAAACTAGAAATGGGGAGATTCAGATTGGATGCTAGGAAGAAGTTTTACACCATGAGGGGGGTGAGACACTGGAACATGTTTCCCTGGAAGGTGGTAAAAGCCACATCCCTGGAGGTTTTTAAGGCCAGGCTGGATGTGGCTCTGGGCAATCTGATGTAGTGTGAGGTGTCCCTGCCCACGGCAGTGGGCTTGGAACTAGATGATCCTTGAGGTCCCTTCCAACCCTAACAATTCTATGATTCTATGTTTTTAATATTGAGGGAAATAACTAAAAATTAACCCCTATTAACTGTTTCTCACCTCGTGGAAGTCTGAACTCTGATGGACTGTGTTAACAACAGTCACAAGCTCTTTTCACTCCAAGATGTTGTAACCAGTAGAAAGGAAGTCTGTATATTTACCTTCTTTTCTAGAAACATATGACTTAGAGATCAAATATCAACAATCCTTTAATCACATTCATATTTATCAGTGTGCAAGTCATACTCAACTCTTTCAGCTAGGGATTCAGACTAAAACTGGTACAACAGTTCCTGTCATACCTTCTGAGCATCCAAAGACACTACACATTATTTGTCTCATGTTTTCTGCCTCTCTTCTGCCATGTAAGTAAATTGTCCATAAACTCATAAAATCAAGCTTTCCTAGAGTGTGTGCCCACTGTTATATCAATTTTCCAAAGCTCCTGGTATTTGCATATGCAAATTGTAGCCATGACACAATTTTCTTTTGATGGACATTCCTGCTGTTAATATCCACAGAAGCCTTGATGTGTATCTGTTTTCTCTACTGCCTCCAGTCTACCATAGGTCTTCAGCCATATTAATTAGATTTAATTAGTGACATTCTGCCCTGTGAGAATTTGTCATTATAAAATAGGTGGAGTAATGCTCAGAAAATTGTCAAAATAAACACTTTTAAAACAGTACCACATGACTGAAACCACAGTAGACAAAGATCCATCAGTTCCCATATACTTTAAAGATCATTCTACAAAATTCAATTAAAATATATAACAACTAAAAGAAAAAAAAATAAATAGACCCTGTAAAACACACAGAAATTATGGAAGAAACCTGGCAGGATCTAACAGTGTCATTTAATCCATTACACTACTTTTAAAAAAGACTGCTGACATTTGATGGCATTCAGCATTCATCTCATTTTGAAAATAGCCTTAATATTTTTTGCTAATGTTTATTTATAGCTAAACTTTCTGGATTGTTTCAGAATTTTCATCCTTTCTCCTCTCTATGTCTTTCCATATTTTCATTATTCTAATTTCACCCGATCTTCATTTGCCATTGCAGCTGTCTCTCCCCAAAGTTTTCATAACCTGGGCAGTTTTAAAGGGTGAACTTTCATAGTTATTAACAACACGGATCAAAATTCTATTCAGAAATGCTGAAATATTTCTGCCTGTGTCCTGTTTTTTTTCAGACTGTTTCTCTAGTTTATTAAGATCATTGAGAACTTTTGTCCTTTCCTTTGAAATACTTCCAGTTCCTATACACTTGATAACTGTAATAAAATGTATGTTACATATGTTACTATTTAATATCTTGGGCAGTGTTATAGAATCATAGAATCATAGAATCAGTCAGAGTGGAAGGGATCACAAGGATCATCTAGTTCCAACCCCCCTGCCATGGGCAGGGACACCTCACACTACATCAGGCTGGCCAGAGCCTCATCCAGCCTGGCCTTAAACACCTCCAGGGAGGTTATCTTCAAACACCACCCTAACTTATTTACAAAATATGTTTATAGGTTCTGTTATTTGGTTGTGAGTGATGCATTCCACATATAAAGACAGTCAAATGATTCAAGCACAGATCTAAGAATTTCCAGTACAGTGATTCAGATTGGAAATAAAGGTGCTGTGATCTGTGGTTTCGCACAAATGGGATTCTGTGACAGATTAGGCAGGTACTCATGACTTGCTCCTCTGTCTGGTACCTTCCCAGATGCTGTTACTATAATTCGAGTTGCCCTTGGCTTGGAGAGGGTTAGGACCCTCTCTCCTCTCATGCCCAGTTCACAGTCTGGAGCTTGGCCTTGGCTTGGAGAGGGCTAGGGAGGGGCTCTCTCTTGTGCGCTCCGTCGCCTTGTGTAGTCTTTCTGTGGTTCTTCTGGGAATCAGTTCTCGGAGCTTTCCCCCTTTCTGTCTTGGCCCAGGTGCAAGGCCTGAGTGTAGTCGTTGCCTGTTAAGACAAGTTCTTCATCTGCTACTTGGGCAGCATTTGGCTCCTGTTGCTGTCTGGGTGAGAACAAGGCAATTTGCCTAACTTCTTGACTGGTTTAAATACTGTCCCAAGACAATTAATGCCCTTTGGTAACACAGAACCCTGATAACTGGACCTCTAGGATGGGGCATATCCAAACATGGCCAGGGGCACACACAGTTCACAGCTGTGTTGCAAAGTTAATTACATGTTTATCTGGACCCCAGAAGTGTCCAGGTTAGCACATTCACAGGTCCTTACAATGTTAATCACACATGCTATACCTTTGCCTTGACCATCTGGACCCCAGGAACTGTCCAGGTTAGCACATTTGCAGGTACTTAGCATAATGTGTGCGCTAGGGCATGTTTTGGGGTTTGACCCTTCAGGGCAATGTCATCTGTGGATTTAATAGGCACAACCTTGATTTGATTATGCAATTAATTTCATTCACAAATTAGAGTGAAGGTTGGACAGATTGCATTTAGACTGGGACAAAGTGATAACGTTACCTGGTTATGTGTAACTTTATACTCTTCTCCAACAGTAATTTTCCTTACAAGAATGTAGTGTAAGACAAAAGCCTTATTGAAAACAAGATACATGATTATTGTGTCTTCTTTTCATAAAAGAAAATTATATTGATTTGACAAGATATTTTCTCCTTGGCAAATTCATCTTTGCTGCTACTCTCCTCCTTGTCATCTTCAATGTTCTTGCCAGTCACTTCTAGCTGTTGATTTTAGATTATTTGAGTACTTTAAGTAAAGTTGACTTGTCCATATTTACACTTCTTTTTTTCCTCCTTTTATACAGGGACACATTAAGATTGCTCCTTTCCTGTCCAACTATATGTAATACATTATCCACAAGTTCTCAAAGACACCTGCTAATGTTTCTGAACCTGCTTCAGCCCATACTAAGATCAGGCCACTTGTCATAAGTAAATTTTATAAAGAACAGTAAAAGACCCCCAACTTTTACCTCTTCAGTTTTCTTCACACCATTTAATTATAGCTATTCCTTTGCACAGAATAAACATCTAACACATTCCTTTGGACCTCCTATTGCTACTGATGCAGTCAAAGAACGATTTCTTGTCACCTCCAGTTTTTCTTCCTAGCTAAATTTTTTTCGGTATTGTCCATCCTGAATTTGCCCCTATCTACTCCTGATACCTTACATGACCGCTCAATGATCTTTGCTTGTCTATTCTTTATCCATACCCAATGTTTAGAGTGAACAAAGACTTCACAATTTAGCCAAAGATGTTTCACAATTTTTTGTAACCTTTCTCTTCACTGAAATACTGCATGATTTCTTGGAAAAATACAGCTTTGTCTGGGTTAATTTTTTTTTGCTTTTATGAGATCTTCCCTGCATTTTGTGTATATTTGTGAAAAACTCCAGGGGTTAGAATTATTAGTGTCAGAGAGACAGAAATACAGAAAGATAATAAACTTCAGGAAACTGCACTGGAATTATCCCTCAGGGATCTCTGCTCACACTAAAGCCCACTTTCAGGTAAGAATGCTGTCCTACCCTATCTACCCAGCTTAGTGAAGTCTAGGCTCTTCCAGGGATTCCTGCTGCTGCTGCACTAATCACTTTAGAGCTGCAGCTCCCCAAAGCACTTGGCATCAACAAATGAAAACAGCTACAGCCTGCTGAAAACAGCATGTTCGGTTTTGCATTCAGTGTGTAAACTGTAAGCTGGTTTCAACCATATTTTGTTACCCTTTGAAATGTTTCCTCAATAGTAGGTTGCACCATCTGTTGCACTGTTTGCCTGCATGTTTTGCTTGTTAAACTGCTCCCCCAGCAGCACACAAAAGAGGAAAAACAGCGGTGATGTCTTTCAGGAAGCTCTCTGTCCTTTGCCTATCTCCTCCCCCCTAGTGTTGCACTGCACACAACAGATGCTCCTCCAGTCCTATCCCATGCTTATTTATTTTAGGACCTCAGCCAAAGTACACCATAAAACCTCAGAGGCTTTAAAAACTGGCCATCTCTTCCCTCATGAAGCTTATAGATATGTTTTATGTGCTAAGGACAAGGCAGCATACATGCCAAAGAAAAATTGTAACTTTAATCGCCTTAAGATCCATCAGGGAACGTGAGTTCTGTCACAGCTAATCCTGAATATTCATTTAACTATGAGAGAAAGTCCAGCGGTGTTCAGATGTCAATAAACTTCCTTTTCTCAATAAACCTACAGACAGAATAACACTTACACTAGCATGTACTCTGGCTCCTGATTAAATGCTGACATATTGTCCTGACAGGAAGAATACTTTGTGCTTTGATACAGGTATATGAAGTAGGGCTTTGCTTTCCATCAGCTACCCTTTGTGCTTAGTATCTAAGCAGTAGGAAAAAGTTTTATCATCCTTTGTTCTTTCCTTATTTCCTGTCATGTTTGTTAAACCTGAGCAAATAATACACAATGATTTTATGTGAAATATTCTGTGAAATGTGTTGATAAAGCCTAGGACTATACTGTATAATCCCAAAATTCTCACTTCATGAATTGGATGAAAGAATGGAGGAAGGGGAAACTCAGTGGATAACATATGCTCAATGCATGTTCTAGGTTAATTATGCAATCCAAAGATATTCAGCTAGCTCTGCTCTGAATAACCTGACAGTTTACTTGTGCCTTTAAGCTACCTCAGTAATGGGGACCAGTGAGGAGCTGCACTCATCAGATGGGAAATGTTTTATCAGGATGTACTTCCCTTGAGATTGCAAGGTCTCTGTCCCAACTCCTATCAAGAAACCTCATCCTGCAGGAATACAAGACCTGAATATCCTTTACAGAGAAATAAACATTTTTTTGCTTATGCTGCCTTCTGCCCTAGGATCATACCCATTGCACGTAGACATAAAGTTAGTACGATACATTAACATGAGTCTCTAATTTCTCCCTACAGCTACTGTGTTAGAAAAGTGATGTCATATTCTTGCTTCTTCTTGAATTCCTAGACAAGAGATTATAATACAGAGAACCATAAACATTAATCTGCTACCCAGTCTTGGATAATAAATCAAGCTCAGCAAGGTCATCACAGATGGAGCTTGATGACAGTATCTAAAATATTTCTTTATGGAACAGGATGGCAGCTGACAGATGAAGGAGAGATGTCCATTTATGAACCAGTCACATCAGGTTTTCTTTGCAATAAGGGAAGAAAGCAGGTATTTCTAGAATGAAATTAGTCTAACTCTGAGAAGACATTTGAAACAAATCAGATGAATCACATTCTAAAATGCATGTAACACTCCAGTGGTTGTAAATGGAAGCTAAGATGACTTGTCTCTGATGTGGAAACTAAACACATGGACACCTAACCTGGAGTGAGATGAATCCCACCCACAAACCTGGATGTGCATAGAGACAGGCGCAGATTTCATAGCAGAGTTAGGTCATACCATGTGGGAGCACATATCACGTAAGTTGGTATTGATGTTCCTTGAGCTTCTCTGGGAAATTTGTCCCAGTATTTCTGTGTTCTATATGGTGAACCAGACACCAAAAGAAGGTTTGGCCTCTTGGAGTTTATTTCCTCCTCTACAAGCTTTTCCAGGTGGCTGAGCCCCGATCAAATATTTATAGAAGTAAATATTTCTCTTCTCCATGGGAGGGAAACAGTAAAAGTACAGATCCTAATTTGTTTTTTCAGAGGGCTAGAAATAACAACAAAGTAGTCATTAAAACTAAGCCTCTTTAGGGTTTTTTGGTTGTTTTTTTTTTTTTTCATTCTCTGCAGATGTAAATAAACTTTTCAAGGACAAATCTGAACCAATAAGTTCTAAGAAGACTACCAGATAAATGAGGTTGTTCCAGGAAATATGCACTGCCTCTTCTGCCAGAAATACTTCTTGGATTATTATCCACAGAATTTGGTAACTCCCAGGAGCCCCCATCACTGAGCAGGACACCACATAGTAGAATCTGCACAAACATCAATGAAAAAAGGTCCCTCTTTCATAATATTCATGTTGTAAAGCAAGAGACAAAACCAGATGACTTTGCTTCTGAAAGTGAGGTTATTTGAGATTCATTTTCTGTAAAATATGTGGTGGTTACATCTATTTTTATGAATGAAATTACATTAGGAGACATTGCCTGGCAAAGAAACTTAATTACAGAGCTAATATTTTTCCAGACAATTTTCTGTTCCATGGAGAGGGTTCACATGAAAAATAGTGGCCACCTTGTTTTGGAGAAGAACATCATACATGGCACAGATGTCAGCTGTTCCACATCAGTATCAAAAAGCAGTCCTAGGTCTATTCTATTTACTAGAAATGACATTGCCTTATGTCAGTTCTTCCTCAAATAACTTGCAGGGGTTTTTTAAGATTTTCCACAGGAGCCTAACCAGGAGAATATCAGTGATGATTAGCATGGACAATTTCTTTGAATAAAGGGCTGCTTGTATTACAAAGCCACTCATAAAATCCTCAGCTTTCAAACTCACAAGGAGATGAGCCACAAATGTGTGGAAGGCTCTTTTTAACAGCTACAACCCCTCCTCTTGCATATAGTTTCTTCAGTGATACTGCTTTGCTCAAGGTGCAGCAAATAGTGTGGGGTTTGTTTTTGGTTTTTTTTTTTTTCATTGAAAAGCATTGAAATCACTTTTCTCTAGTACTTCATATAAAGAATTTGGAATAAGCTGTTCTTTCTTCTAACAGATTTTTTCAGCATGGGCTACCATGGAATTTGACATAGATCTTAAAAGCCTGTTCCTATCAGGATAGGAGGACAAAGGGCCATATTCTGACTTTCTTCCCTAGTAGTCCAAATTTAGTTATCCTTGCTGTCACACCTAGGTGAATGAGCAATTCATTTCAGTGACATCCACCACTGCCAGACACTTTCCAGAAAATTCCATGGAAAGGTGTCATCACAATATGAAAAGAGTCAGAAAAAAGTAGAGTTTTCTCATAACATCAGAGTATGTTGTACTTTCACTAGGATGATTAGGGAGCTTGAGCATCTCCCCTATGAAGAGAGACTGAGATCCCTGGGGCTATTTAGTCTTGAGAAGAGAAGACTGAGAGGGGATCTGATCAATGTGTATAAATATCTGAGGGGTGGGTGTCAAGTGGAGGGGGCCAGGCTCTTTTCAGTGCTGCACAGTGCTAAGACAATGGGTTTAAACTTGAACATTGAAGATTTCAGCTCAACATGAGGAGAAACTTCTTTACAGTGAGGGTGACAGAGCACTGGAACAGGCTGCCCAGGGTGGCTGTGGAGTCTCCTTCTCTGGAGACTTTCAAAACCCACCTGGATGCATTCCTGTGCAGACTACCCTAAGTGATTCTGCTTTGGCAGGAGGGCTGGACCTGATGATCTCTTGAGGTCCCTTCCAACCTCTGATATACAGTGATAGGTCTTTAACTGGAGTATTTAGGAAAATGGATTGTTTGGAAGATATGGTATGATATTCAGAAGGGTGAAAAAACACAAGCAAAAACAACAACAAAAAACCCCAACCAACTATGAAAAAAACTAAAAAAAAACCAAAACCAAGAACAAAAGAAACAAAACAACAAAAACAAAAAAAACACCAAACCCCAAACAAACAGGAAACTTAAATATAAGTGAAGTATAGGCAGGATCTAACATTTATGCATTCATTTCTTCTACCCACCCTGTTAAAATGATAGAAACTAAATTATACTTTTATAGAAAGTTTTTCTAAGAATCAAACAATGACTGATTGGAGAGGAAGCATCAGCAGAACTTTCATTATGAAAGGCTATATTTCAGCTTATTCCAATACTATTCTAATAACAACCACCAATAGATATAGAATATTGTAAATCAAAATGTGGACAAGAAAGAGACTCTGCTCATTTTTTCAAGTCCCTTTTATGCCTGCAGAGAAGGTTCAGGTCAAGAATGTCTGCTTAGCTGAAGGAGACAGAAAGAGGCAGATGGAGAATAGAAGAAAACTAAGTGTTGGATTCACCACATCTAAATGTAGAGGTCCCCAATGGCAAGCCCATCTAAATTACTTGTCTTCACTCCCATTACAGACAGCAGAAAGAAACAGACATTTCTAGCTGAAATTTGGATCCAATTTACCATCACATATGCCACCAAGATGATCAATACAATCTGAAACAAAAGTACAATGATTTGGTCAGCAAGATGCTGAGCTAAACAGTGACCTATTGGTGGGTTTGGTTTGGTTGGTTGTGGGGTTTTTGTTTGATAGTTTGTTTGTGATTTGGTTTGTTTGTTTGTTTTTGTAGCCATTAGGGAACAATACAGTATAAGACATCATATACAAGAGAAGAATAGATGCCATGTTGTTCAGGGGAAGCCTTTCCAATGCTTTTAAAATACAGCAGCTGACCTCAGGAAAACAAGTTACAGCATGGAGGATTTGAGCAACCAAAACCAATTCCTGTGTTGGCAAACACAGATCTCAGTTTCTCAGAGGATTTTCAGAGATACAATATTTTTTAAGAAAGGACTATTATTCCACTCCTTAAGATTTTTAAATCATGAGCTTGCAAAAAAACACACAGCTCAACAAGCATTGGCAGGTGCCATGTCTGATTTCTGTTTAGATTTCACACTGTGCTTTAACTGTCACATAATGAAATAATGTATCTGTTAAAAAGCCCATTGATTTTATTTACCTTTCTGACAAGTGGGAATTCAGTGCTACTTACCACCCTTCAGGACAGTATTTGCATACAACCTTTTGTGGAATTTCATTTATTTTGATTTATGAGAGTTCTGAAATCATTGCACTCATCTTGATAGTGGCAAGAACAGATCAGTCACCATAAGCAGTCCAAACTTATGATGAAGAAGTGACAACATTAATTCCATCCAAGCAGTTTTATTTCAACCTGAATCATCTTTCCCAAGGCAACCCACACAGCCTTCACAAATGTCCTGAGGACCTTGGCATAAAAAAACCCAGCAAACACAAGCAGATGGGAATTCCAGTAGTCTTCATTTTATCTCACTCTTGGTAATCTGGGACTTTACAAAAATTAATATAATTAATTTAATTTAATTTATTTTAATTTATTTTATTTTAATTTAATTTAATTTAATTAAGAATTGGAGCTTTTGTGTTGCACTATAACTGCCAAGGAACAGCAGGAGTCAGCTGCTCCCTAAGAGATGGAGGCTGGGAACTGTGTGTGATAACTACAGTGAGGAAGATGCCCAGCTACCCCAAGGGGTTTCAGGGGCCGCATGAACCAAGGGTACAAGGATTTGGGCTCAGATCATCCCTGATGAATGCCAGAGGATGTGCAGCACTGTGGAAGAGAGCAATGGAGGACTAGAATCAGGCCTGCTGACAGGTACCATGGTCAGACAGAGCCCTGAAGTGGTCTGACAAGTGCAATGTTGTCCCATGGCTTGGCAGGGCTCGTGGGTGGGCAGGGCAGGGTTGTAAGAAGCTGGAGACCAATGTCCTATGCTGTCAGTGTGACAAGGACTGATGGCCCTAAAGGGCTGAAATGGCTTGGAAGGGCCATTAAAGCCTAGCAGGGCCCTCTAGACCCTGAGAAAAATTAAGTAGCATAACACTCCTTTTGTTTATGAATAATTGGCCAAGTCAAACTTGTCAAATATGGATTACAAATGTGGAAAATTGCTAAAGAAAGATTTTTCTCTGACAGATGCCTGAGTAGCTAATACACTATGTCTCTTCAGTACTGATTATATATTATCCAGGAGACTGGATATTCCAAACCTGCTGAGATTTAAAGGTTAATGTTTTCTAACTGGAGGGAGATGAGGAAAGTTCATTTAGCATGATGCCATTTCTAAAATTGAGCTTTGGCTGTAAAGCCTACTTAGCCAAATTCTCAGGTTAAATATTTAAAAGATTACCTTTTTTTAACACAGTCAGCCTTAAGCTGACAAAATCAGAAAATTTAAATCTGAATTGGCACTTTTTCTTAAAATATTTCTAAAACATTATCAGTGACACCTCCTCCTTGCAAGTTTTCTTCATTTTCTGTAACCACTCTGACATAGCAGATACCATAAAAGCACCTAATATACAGACATACAGGGGAGAACACACTGCAAACAGGGATTTGGGATCTAAGACACAAGGCTGCTGCTGTCCTTCAGTGCACTTACACTCTAGCTGCAGCAGCGGGTGAAAGTCACAGGATCTGACCTGTGAAACCTGGGCAAACAGAGCACTGCTGTGGCCTTATGCTAACATGTTCAACCAGAACAAACTTGTGCAGGAAGTCATTCTCTGTGTAGCTATGGGCAAGAGGATAGTGTTGTTGTCATGTAGTATTGGCATCATAGTCTTATGGAACCCTGAATGTACTCTGAGTGGGTGCTTCTTAGCAAAAATGATTCTTTACCCACTTTTTAGTAGCATACAGAGAAGAACTGTTTTGCTGGTTTAAAACCTGCAGAAGATGATGAAAACTCTTGCTTTCAGATGATCATCTGCAGTGGGCCTTTGATTCATTGCTTTGATGCTTTTCCATCAAATGCAGGATTACAGCACAGCTGTGATGTGCTGCTGAATAGAACCTGCCAAACACCTGAACACAACATTGTGGTTCAACTCTCATCCTTACCTGATGCATGAAACACAAGCATATGTGTTTGCATTAACCTCTTTATGCATGAACCTCACCCAGCACATCACCAGTTTTGAAATCTCTCAGAGGTTTGGCACAGAAGGAGGTTCTCCTTTCAAATAAATGGAGTGACAGATTAACTCTGTCTGAAGAAGCCCTTGCCACACTGAAGGCTGCTGAAGCCCCACCTCTTCAGGAACTGTAGACTGCTTCTTGTCCTTCACTTGATGTGATGATAATTATATACCTGTCACCTTACTTTCTTCTTTTAGCATGCAACTTGCACGTTTTCTAGAACAACCTACCACTTAGTTCTCTTCCACTTTTTAAATAGTGCTGACTGGTAGTTTTTAATTAGGACTTGACAGTTGAAATTTGCATTCCAAAAGCCAGCTGAAGTTACTGGAATTGGATTGTCTATTACTTTATAATGCAGAGCATTCTACTTGTACATAACCCTATCTAGTGAGCATGTCCTTACCAGGACCTTCCTAGTTTCCAGAGATGTTGTATACAAGGGTTTAAGGCTGAAAACATAATGAACTGGCATTTTATGCTTTAATGCTTAGTTAATGGATTATAAATAAGCATGCTGAGCGATTTCTGTAGCTCAGAGAGAAACATTGTTCTTGCCTGAATCATTATTCATTTGTACATTTCAGCTCACAAAATTGCTGTGAGCTGATGGACAAATTGTGAAGAGTAGTGTTGTCAGTGTCAAGATTTAGGGGAGAAATGAGGCAGCAAAAGACCCAAACAACAGATCACTACAACTTTTAAAGAGCTACAGTATACTCCTCAGTTTTCTGTGAGAGGCTCTGAGTCTTGCTAGAAGTTTTTGACTTGATATGCACTTAGCTAGACAAATTTTCCCTTCATATTCATTGACTTCAGTAGATTTTGTATTTGACAGTGGTCTAAGTCAAGTCATTTCTGATTAGGTTCTACAAGATAAAGCTTTAAATCCACTCCAATTAATGCTTCTTCTGAAGAAATGAGAAACATGCTGTGCTTAAAGCTAATTCTCTGGCTTTTTAAGGATTTTACATAAAATTCCACTGATAATTAATCACTGCAAGTACCTACAGAACCAAACACCTTGTGTTACCTTAAAAACTAGTAATAGTACAAACTTGCAGTTACAATAGAATAGCAAAGACAGAGCTTACAAAGTCAACTCTTCTGTCTGTAGCAGGGATCAAAAAGCTAAGGAGCATATTTCTGATCATGTTCCTGGGCTGACAGATATTTTCACAAACTAGAAATAACAAGGTCATGGAACGTATTTGTAAAATTTCATCTTTTCACCTTATTTCCTATATATTCACCTTCTTCTTTATGCATTCTGTTCTATGGGTGCTATATGACATCTGAAATATAACAGCAGCAGTAGAGCTGTGAGATTAGAGCTGAGGTAACACATCCAAACCAAGATGCAGTTACAGGGCATTTTTAAAAAAGATACCACAGGTAACATAGAAAAAAAACCCAAATAACCCTACACACTCTATATCACAAGTGTTATTTGAATCCTTTATATTCATTGTATATTTTGGATCAAAATCCAGTAGAATTTCTACTCTATTTAGTGCTCTTTCTACAGCACTGAATTATGATGATTAGACTTTTATCATTTAAAAATTCAGTAACAGTACTTCAATTTGTGTCTGGTCAATGTAAGAGGATTTCACAGCAGCAAAACTGATGTAAATAAAATTATAAAAAAACCCAAGCTGTCAGATTTCAGGCTGCTTCAGGCACCAGAGTAGAAATTTCCCAGCAGCCTGTGGTGAAGACCATAGTGATGCAGGTTGTCCCCATGAAGCACGTGGAGGAGTATGTTGGAGCATATAGCCACGCTGTAGCCCATGAAGTATGCAATTCTGTAGGAGGTAGATGTCTCCTGAAGGAACCTACAGCCCGGGGAGATCTCACATTGGAATAGACTACTGGCAGGAGCTGCAGTCTGTAGAGAGGAGTCCACACAGGGTCAGTTTTTCTGACCCCACACAGAAGCCTCACTGGAGCAGTTTGTTTCTGAATGACTGTACTCTGTGGAAAGGGCCGATGCTGGAACAGTTCAAGAACAGCTGTGTCCCACCGGAAGGATACCATGATGGAACAAGGGAAGAGTGCGAGGAGGAAGGAGCAGCAGAGATGAACTGCTATGGACCCCATTCTCCTGCACAGCTTAAGGGGGAACAGATAGAACAATCAGGATTGAAGTTAAGCCTGGGAAGAAGGGGCTTGGGCAAAAAGTGTTTTCAGTTTTGTTTTTATTTCTCATTGTCCTGCTCTGTCATTGTCAATAAATTACTTTCCCAACCCAAGTCTGCTTTGTCCATGGTAGTAACTGATGAGCGATCCTGTCTTTATCTCAACCCATGAGCTTTTCCTTTTATTTTTTACCCCTGTCCAGTTGAAAAGGGGACTGAGAGAGCAGCTTGGCAGGCACCTTGTGGCCAGCCATATATAGATGTATCTATCTCACCTCTTCGTTAATTCTCTCCTTCTGTGAAGTGAGTGCATGGATCAGGTAGGATTACTGGAAATAAAGAGGTTGTTCCTTCCATTGAGAGAACCTGAACCAGCCTGACAGAAGTTAATTTTCTTACTGCAAGGTATGGCAGGGTGAAACAGAGAGAGATTCATGCAGTAAGGAGTGGTGAACCAGGTGTTCAAAAGAGAGAAGCACTTGAGAGGAGAGATGAAGACACACCTAGCCTCCACAGGGACAAAAAGAAAACTTCATGGAGACCAGAGGAGACAATGTAATATTTACTGTAACCCATAAACTCATTAAAGTGCTTAAAACCCTGCCCGGAGGTAAGTACAAAGTGGGTAAAGGAACTCTTGTAAATTTATTCTTTGGAACTAACCATTTTGAGCATTGTCTGCAACTGAAATAAATTTCTATATTTAAAATCCCTTTTGGTCTTCACTGGGAAGCTCACTCTAAAGGAAAAAAAAAGGAAGTCTAGATGAAAAAAGTCTAGATCTTAGAGACCTGGTTGAATTGAATGCCATTGCAAGCCATTACCTCATGCTGACTTAACACACAGACCAGATGACTGAGTGATAATTATGTATCCATCTTTAGTCATAATTTATCCAATGGCAAGTTTGGCTTGATGTCAGAAATATGGAAGTCAGATTTAAATATCACAGGACCCCAGCTTTGTCTGGGTAAGATGGCCTTTCTACTGCACAAGGGTGAGAAAAGGAATAGAAAATCTTCTTCCCAAGGAGAAGTAGAAGGAAACTCTGAAGTGGAGAAGGGTATATAAAACCAAGTGTTTAATGTGCAGGCAGAACAGACGGAGCAGAAGGCTGCAGTGAGCCAAGATGAATTATCCTCCCCCTGCTTGTAAAAGAAAGAGAAACACCACCTTTCAAACAAAGCCTTCTGTGCAGCAGCACCAGCCCTTGCAGTGTGAGTGTTGCCAAAAGCTTTCTGTTGGAGATACCTAGAGTTCATCAGGCCTTAAGTGGCCTCTTCTGAGTAGCTGATTCCCTGTATGCCTGGGTAATAGCAGAATTATTGGCAGCAATAAGGCAAGCACAGCAAATCAATCATAGGCTTTCTAAGAGTGCATGATGAGGTCTAATACCAAGAACTCAACCATTCAGGAAAATCAAACAGAGCCAAACACCATACAGGGGAAGAGCCTGGTTTAACCTCAGGGGAGAAGAACAGACCAGGTCTTGCCTGATCTTCAGTCCTAAACTTTTGACATCCACTTCTTGCAGCTGAACAGGTAAGACTCGACTGCTAGTTACAACATCCCAGCTGGATAATCTTTGTAGTCCATTCAAAATCAAGACCCAACTCATTTAAAGCAGACACTATGAGATCAGGTTGTCTTCAATAAGTTGTCTTGGTTGGAGAAAGGGCCTTTAGAATCTTTACCTTCTAACAAAGGTATTTCTCACCAGTCTTTTTGACGCTTTATATCCTCAGACTCCCCTGGGCTCATCTATGTTTGAGTTCATGTATGAGATTCATCTACATTTATCCATAGATCCTGCTATTCCTCCTGTCCTTCCCTTTATATTCAATACATTATTGCCCATTTTGGGGGCTGAGTCTAGGTGCTGTTAAGAGCAAGACAGGAATTACTCTTTGTAAATAACAATTGAGGTATTAGTTGAAATTGCCTTAAATTTAAAAGGATAAAAATTGAAGATGGAGAGCCTTCTGTGGAGATATTTCATAATACCTATCTGCCTTTCTGAGTTACATTCCTAGGTTCCTTGGGTGCACCTAAGGAGGCACTGAGACAGTCAGCACCTCACAGCGATGGCTGGAGTGAGCTCCGCTAAAAAACTTGCCAAGAACCTTTGGTGGAAACAAAGCCTCTGAAAAACTGCATTGCAATTGACAGCTGCTAGGAAGTCACAAAAGAATATTTTTGAGGATGGCTGAGCTGTTAGATTACTCTTTTGATCCCACAGGGCCTTAAACTACTGGAAGCCAAACCGCAAAGATCAAAAGGAACTATGTGGCTTATAAAAATAGTTAAAATACTTGGGATGAGATCAGTAAAAGCAGAGAGGCTTAAATGTATTTGCCTGGAGAGGAGGAGACTAAGTGAAAGAAGGATATTCAGATTATGAAGTTCTCCCCCCTAACTATGTTACATAGCACAAAGACAGTAGGACAGAAGATGAGAGGGCAGTCCATGTAGAAGAAACAGAGGTAACAGACACTATATGCAGCCCGCAGCCACCACAGAACAAGCCAAGCACTATGCCTAGATTTTTTTACGTTTTTAAGTTAGTTTTTAATAGTGATATGAATTGCCATGCAGGTTGACCTAGTAAAATAGATAATAAAAGACATAGTGGTCAGTAAAGGAATGCCAGCCTTGTCCCTACACTTTGTGTATTATTCTATGATGGCTCAGATATTTCACTAGGGGAACTTACTTTGTAGAGCCAGGTGTTCATCTTTGTCAGAAATATGATACAGATGTACAACTGGAACACCTCTCCTACGAAAAAAGTCTGAGAGAGTTTTTATGGCAGGGCCTGTTGCAACAGGACAAGAGTTAGTAGTTTTAAACTAAAGGAGATTAGGTTTACGCTAGATACAAGGAAGACATTTTTTACACTGAGGGTGGTGAAACACTGGAACAGGTTCCCCAGAGAGGTGGTTGATGCTCCATCTGTGGAAATATTCTGGGTCAGGCTGGACAGGGCTCTGAGTAACCTGATTTAGTTGAAGATGTCCATTCTCACTGCAAGGGCTTTGTGCTAAATGACCTTAAAGGTTCTTCCAACCAAAAGCATTCTATGAATGTTTCAATAACCTAGAAATATTAATGGCTTAATATGGCATAACAGTCCATGATCTCCATCTCTATGGATTTAAGAGCACACAGTAGGAAGGCTTAGACCTGACTTCTCCAAACCCTGTGGTGTAATGCAGAAAACCAGAAGCAGATACAAGTAGGTGTAGCTTCACTGAAGTCTATTGCCAGGTGCTGAGGATCTAACCTGATATATTTCAAGTACCATTGTGAATTTTTACTCCCAGTGTATTCTTTACCTGTCGAACATGCATAATGATGGGATACTTTATTTTGTAAATGTGACAATCAATGTCTCCTCCATGTTTTATAGAGGATTAAAAGCAGGAGCTGGAGGTACCATCATCACTGTCAGATTTCCCAACAAGTCAGAGATAGTAGGCACTATATTCACATAGCTCAGCTTCTAGTTTCATCCTCCACATGTAATACTGAAAATGTTTGTAGCATTCTCACCAGATGTCATATCACTACCTAGTCCCAGGTTATAATTAAACCTCCTTATTTATCTGTGAAAGGTGAAAGCAAACAATGAAAATAATAGAAAAAAAAAACACAACAAAATTCTATGGAACTGATCTTCTGAGTTTTTACTTAGCTGGAAAACTTCTGGCAAGCTGTCTATTAATGGGAAAATGACTTTCCCATCAGAAAAGTTCCTTCTGGTAGTTTTAGAGATTGTCAAAGTGCTATCACAGTTAAAATGAAATAAATTAGATAATGGAAGAGCTTTGCTTCTCAAAGTCAGTTGATGAAAAATATTATAGTCTTTCATGGAAAATACGATATAGATATTGGTCTTAGATTGAAACACAAACAGTGGGCTGCCTTGAAGATTGATTGGAAAACCAGATAACTGAGTTTCATAGGAAGAAAAACAAAATCTCATGCAAACTATCCCAAAACTTTTCTAAAAGCAAAAAATAATTCATTTTTCAATTGTTTATTTCTTTTTAAGACAACCACTATCATATTTCTTTCACTATCTTTTTTTTTTTTCCTTTTTTTTTTTTTTTTTTATCTTTGTCTCTTTTCTCTTCAATTTTCTTCTTAGGAAAGCAAGAGACGATTATAAAAATCTTTTCTCTTCTTAATTTAATGACTCAGTGATTGGTTTTTTTAATGTGAAATTAAGGAAAACTCAACAGTCTTTGCTATAATGCAAAGGATTTAAAAGTGAATATGAAAATCTTTATCACTTTTGACAAACCTTTTTTATTTGCTGTGGGAGCAATACTTTATAATGGTTTGCCTGTCAGCCCTCCACAACATTTTCTGGGAAACCACCATCTTTCCCAGAAGTCTGAATGTCTGAAAATTAAAGGTAATGACAATCCTTTTTCGCTTTGAGCAAGATGCAATAAGCACATTGCCTAAATCTCAATGAAGAACAGTCACAGAATCACAGAACAACAGAGGTTGAAAGAGTCCAATCCCCCTGCCAGAGCAGGTTCACCTAGAGCAGGTTGCACAGAATAAAATCCCCCTTCAGTCTTCTCTAAAGTCCCTCACTTTTCTTCATAAAAGAGGTGTTCTAGACCCCTATTCATCTTCTTAGTCCTTTGCTGTACCCTCTCAAGCAGTTCCCTGTCCTTCTTGAATTGGAGAGCAGAGAAATGGACACTGTTCCAGATGAGGCGTCACCAGGGAAGAGCAGAGAGGGAGGAGAAACTCTCTCCACCTGCTTGCCGCACTCTTCTTGATGCACACTGGGATGCCATTGGCATTCTTGGCCACAAGGGCGCATTGCTGGCTCGTGGTCATCCTGTTGTCCACCAGGACTCCCACGTTTTTTTTCTACAGAGCTGCCTTGTGGCTGGTCAACACCTATCGAAGGAAACTTGGATTAGAATGCAGATGAGATCAATTTACCGATGTATTGATCTCACTATAGTTACTCTGAAGTAAACCAGAAATAATGAATGAGGATTCACTCTTTCTTAGAGTGAACCTCTTACCAGTAATGACAAGTACTGCTTGGGGACTTGTGGTCTAATCTCACCATTTTGCAGTTTAAGCAAACAGATATGGATGCTTTGATAAAGGTTCCTAAGAGGACCAAATAATCAGCCAGAAGTATAATCAGTTCACCCAGAGGAAACCACAGGCTTTTGTCCACTACTGAAGACCCAGGGAAGGAAGCTTATTTTACTCTTGGAGGACTTTTCCTCTGTTTTCTCAAAAACTGAATCATGAGAAACCTGCTTCTAGTCCTCTGTGAAAGCTGAGATCTCCTCAAGTGCATTAGCTATGGATAGTAAACTTTGACTGATCCCCAGCACACATACCTTGTTTTGCTGAAAGATGGTCACAACACCACCTCATCTAAACTGTTGTCTTCTCTGGATAGAAACTCCCAGGCAGGGATTTTAAAGCTTGCCAGGAGAATCTTAAATTCATTGCCAGATTGCACATTGACTTTATGAATTTCACAGTGCTTTTTCATCACCCGCAAACAAATCAAACCTGAAAGCAAGTGAAGAAAGCAAGGTGTAGTGTCTGGATCCATAACAGCATATTTCATTGCTAGCTTTCAAAATGCTTCTAAAAAGGATCAGAATTATCAGCACCAATTTAAATATCAAGAAACTGAGGTATGAGGGTGTAACTTGTTTTGCATAAAGTTAGCTCATATATAAAGTAGTCTCATATGTTCTGAGTTCAAGCCTTATTCTACCAAAATTAATTCAGAAACTCTCAGAAACACTGAGATATCAAGTCCCCATCTGTGAATTAGCAACAGGACAGGGAAGAAAAAAAAAAAAAAAAAAAGGACAGTAGCACAGAAGGAAAGCTAATACAACATGTACCTAATTTGTTAGCAACAAAAGGTCAAGATGCTTTCTCAGCCACTGAATTAAGATATTAAGCTCATCTTGGTATACTGCAGCCATCAGCTTCCAGTAGCTTTTGACAGAAAATCAGCCAAGCTCCACTGATTTGTAGCATAAACAAGGTTATACACTCACTCAGTAGTGGTCTCTCCTCACCTCCAGGCACATCCACCAAGTGGGTGTGCTGACAAGAGCAGCCAGCCATGCAGAAGTCATGAAATGAAAGGAGGGAACTGAAAATTCACATTTGATCCATTTTTCCAGCTGATCACCTGCAGTGACAAGCAAGAGCCAAATAATTCAGAAAACACCAGAAAGGTTTAGTGAATAGGGACATTGGCTTAGTCCAGCCATTGGCTTTAGTAGTCTGGATCTTCTTCTCTATCATGAAGCAAATTACAGGATAGTTTTTCCAACTCTTATTGTTGCTTATGATTCCAGCTGGTGATTACTGTCTTCCCTTTCAAAATAGAAATAGAGAGCCACTTGAGCAGTGAATAAACTGCCTGATACCCTGAACAGCTGAGACTTTCTCCCAGTAAGCTCAAGCTAATAAAGCCTTCTGGGTGATGGGACTTATTAGACACAGTACCTTAAAATGACACATAATTCCCCTTGTACAGTGTTGCTGTAAATCATAGAATTGTAGAATGGCTGAGGTTGGAAGGGACCTGTAGATCATCTATTCCAACCTCCTTGCCATGGGCAGGGACGTCTCACTACTAGATTCGACTGTTCAAGGTCTCATCCATCCTGGCCTTGAACAACCCCAGGGATGAGGCATCCCCAACCTCTCTGGGCAATCTGTTCCAGAGTCTCAGTTCATACTGAAGAACTTCTTTTGGAGATTCAGTCTAAATCTACTCTCCCTCAGCTTAAAACCATTCCCCCTTGTCCTATTGCTAGACATCCTTATGAAATGTTCCTTTCCAGTCTTCCTATAGGATCCCTTCAGATATTGGAAGGCAGCTATAAGGTCCCTCCAGAATCTTCTCTTCTCGAGGCTGGATAACCCCAACTCCCTCAGCCTACCCTCACAGCAGAGGTGTTTGAGCCCTTGGAACATCTTTGTGGCCCTCCTCTGGACTCACTCCAACAGCTGTGTTCCTCTTATGATATGGACACCAAAACTGGATAGAGTATTCAAGGTGGGCTCTCACAAAAGCAGTGAATCTGTGTTGTGAGGATTCACTTGATGGGTCTCTGTGCCCTCAGGGGTTCTTAAGGCATGGTACCATTACTTTTAAACACACAATGGCACTGGAGTCCTGATGGACAGTAGGCTAAACATGAGCCAGGGGCATTCCCTCTTAGCTGCCAAAGGAAGCAAGACCCTGGGCTACACTAATATGAGGTTAGCTACCAGACTGAGGAAAATTATGATTCTTCTTTTTCTCAACACTTGTTGGCTGCATCCAGAATACTCCATGCAGTTTTTGAGCTCTTCAGTACAAAAAAGATGTTTAAAAACTGGAGGGACTCCAGGACAGGCCACTGAGATCATGATGGTTTAAGCGTCTTTCATGGGAAAAGACAATGAGAGAGGTGGGCTTGGTCAGCATGGAGCTGAGAAGACTTTGGGAGAATTTATCATTTGGAAGAAGTTAGCCAGGGACATTCCATCTTTTAACGTTATCAGATCTGACTAGACAAGACCCTGAGCAGCCTGCTCTGCATTGAGCAGAACTTGACCTAAACATCTCCTAAAGTCTGTTCTAATCTCAATTGATTGTACAATTCTATAAAAAACAGTTACAAAATGATGGTCTCATGAGTGAGGTTTTATGTGTATGACTACTGGAATCAGTAGTTATCTGTGGAACACCTTTCTTGTGTAAGTACAAACTTACACAATGATGAGATTGAGATGAGATTTAACAAGGCTAAGTGCAGGGTTCTACACTTTGGCCACAGCAGCACTACAGGCTGGGGACAGAGTGGCTGGAGAGCAGCCAGACAGAAAGGGACCTGGGGGTGCTGGTTGACAGTAGGCTGAACATGAGCCAGCAGTGTGCCCAGGTGGTCAGGAGAGCCAACGGCATCCTGGCCTGGATCGGGAATAGTGTAGCCAGCAGGACAAGGGAGGTTATTCTTCCCCTGTACTCAGCCCTGGTCAGGCCACACCTTGAGTATTGTGTCCAGTTCTGGGCTTCTCAATTCAAGAGAGATGTTGAGGTACTGGAACGTGTCCAGAGAAGGGCAACAAAGCTGGTGAGGGGTCTGGAACACAAACCCTCTGAGGAGAGGCTGAGGGAGCTGGGGTTGTTTAGCCTGGAGAAGATGAGGCTGAAGGGTGACCTCATTGCTGTCTACAATTGCCTGAAGAGAGGCTGTAGACAGGTAGGGATTGGTCTCTTCTCCCAGGCAACCAGCAGCAGAACAAGAGGACACAGTCTCAAGTTGTGCCAGGGGAGGTATAGGCTGGATATTAGGAGGAATTCTTCACAGAGAGAGTGATTGCCCATTGGAATGGGATGCCCAGGGAGGTGGTGGAGTCACTATCCCTGAAGATGTTCAAGAGAAGACTGGATGAGGCACTTAGTGCCATGGTCTAGTTGATTGGATAGGGCTGAGTTATAGGCTGGACTGGATGATCTTGGAGGTCTCTTCCAACCTGGCTGATTCTATGACATTTAACTCTTCTTGCCTTCCTCCCTTTAGGAGGAGTTAGGTGCCTGTGTAAGAGGTAAAAATCTGTTTGTTCAATTCTGTAGAACTAAGTTGAAAAGATGAACTACTGGAGAAGATTGTTATGAAGATAAATTGTTTGATACTTTTATTACAATGACAGGAAAAGTCAAAGTATCTTGATAATAACAGTGAAGTTCAATTAAGTGTTGTTATGCTGCAGGGTTGCTGATGGATGAATAAATCATACAGCCTACAACCAAAATGTAAAGAAAAGCACTGGACATTCAATATGTCTGTATCACAAGTCATAGATCATCAAGAAAATAAAAAACAGCCTCTAAATTTTGAGTATTTTATGTCATTTCCACTCATACTCAATCATTGGTTGCAAGGTGGAGAAACATTAGCAGGTTGTTGTTCATTATCAGAAAATCTGATAAAACTGAATTCAGGGGAAAGGAAAACAATCCCCTGAATTATAGTTAAAACAGGACAGACAGCTCTTGAAAGCTGAGTAGATGAGACATCAAGACCCTGTTTGACAGGAAGAGAGACAAAAAGGTGACAAAGTGATGAAACTGAGACTCAGCATTTTGAACTTTAAATTGAACCCAAATTCCCAGTAGACACTGCAACAATTGCTGTATTTAGCTCAGAACGTTGCTTTGGTTTTTCCAGTCAGCTAGCCTGGCTTAGCAGTGTGCACTTCTCATTCCACCACCAACAGCTAAGCCCTGACATCTTGGGACAGGGAAAACAGGAGTGAGTGCTTAAGACATCATCAATCTCTCAAAATACTTCAGCCCCTGCTGCTCTTCCCTGACATCTTATGTGGTTTTAAAGTAAACATACACACTCTGCTTGCTTTCTTTCTGCCAAGGGAACTTGATGTCTAAGTTATTCGTATCTAACACACTGCATGCTCCCTGAATATTTACAGATCTTAAAGAGGATCCTGTTTTTGAACCGGAAACATACTTCAGACAAGACAATTCTAAGTACAGGTCACATGGATGACGTTCCACATTTACATTTATTTATGTATTTGTTCTAAAACAAATCCTACAATTACAGTCCCTACAGCGAAATGACTGATTAGGAAGTTTGGCAAACTGACAAGCCTTCAAGGCAATTACAGACAGGACTGGAGCTGCTAAAAGACCAAAAGAGTCTTCCAGTACAGTCTTTCCTATTTAAATTAGGGCAAGGTAACCCTAATTTAATCTTTAGAGTTCCTTGGCACAGATTAAATTGTCTGCCACATTTATAATTTTGTTAACTAGACAGTACTAACATTGCCTCTAAACAGAGGTCTCTGTGCTTTTATTCCTAGTTTTATCTGTCCTGTAATGCTAGATCCTTCCCTGACTACTGTAATGCTACTATGATCCCTTCCATATATTTCCATGCTTTTCAAAACATCTACCAAATAAGACTCAGTAGCTCATATCTTTTCTATATACCTTCAGACAAACCAGAACCTGTTTTCCAGTGCATTGAGTTAAAATCCTAAACATCCTCAGCTCTTGTTAATAGCAAACTGTGTCAGGTATCTCTGACAGTGAGGCCAGATGTTTCTTGTGAGCATGTCTGTGAAGAATCTGCATTTGCCTGTGATTTCTGCATGCACAACAATTTATTCCACAAAGCTATCTCAGCTAAATTTCCTAGAAGAGTTACCTGTACAGATGAACTCATATATCTTCTTAGGTGTGATGTCTTTTTTGGCAGGAGGAGCAGAATCTTCTCTAACAGCAAGGTAAGACACTGCTGGAACTGAAGAGTGGCTATTTTTCATTCTTATTCTAGCTACAGTAGTAAATGCCTCCATGCTATTTTCTTAAGAGCCATGATAAAATAAAGGGGACCATATTTTAGCTTAGATTAGACTATGCAATTGTAATTATGTTTTATCTTCTATTTGCTATGTGTTCTTACATGTAAACAACAACATAAAAATGGAGGACATAGGAAAAAAAGAACAAAACATGGGAATGCATGGCCGTGCTTTTGAGGAAAATATCTTAGTTTTCTTCAGTGTAAATAAATTCAAATGTTAAAAATATTTTGCATGTCATGTGGAAAAATGGAAAACATAAAGGTAGGACCATTTACAGAGTTTTAGACAGCAAGACTCATTCTTCAGACCACATCACTCCAAATTAAAAGCTATCATCTCTCTTTGCTTTATGATTTGAGAGCAAAGCTGAAGTCAAGCAGCACAGGCAACTGTGTCTAGAAGTAAACTTTCATGTTTTCCATCATGAGAATGTTCCATTGTCTTCTATCAAATTTTAACTCTACAGTCTCCATGCTGAAGTTCTGCCACAGATTAAATATTTTTGAATTTTTAACTAAAACAGTCAAGATATATCCAACTGGAAAGTATATTTACCCCATTCTTAAAATATCATAAAATAAAGAAATGCATTTACCATACAGCCACTTCACTAAGTTCCAGAAATTTGCATCAGGAACTTGAAATTTTACAGGGAAGGGAGAGTAGAAGTCCCAATACCACAGGTGCACCTTTTGCTTCTTCTACTTAAAATGAAAAGCAAGCAAGAAAACTGTCCAGGAGTTTCTGCCTCTGAAAAAAAATGCAATATTGTTTCAGTTTGTCAAACACATTCTCTACAGACTGTGACTCCTCTGACCATGTTCCCACTACTGCCAGTTTCTTCCTTCTATTAGATGTTCCACACACTGGGCAGAGCCCTCTTGTGGGAGCTGAGCAGCTACTTTCAAGTAGCCATTTTTCTCCTCAGGAGCATGCCATTGTAACCTGGTGTTCTCTAAGGGAAACTGAAGAACTATATATATATATGTGTGTGCAAAACACATATTAAAAATGTTAGAACTGTGAATTCAAACACTTAAAAGTTGGGAGGTTGTAGAATTAGTATTGCTTTGCAAATCTTCATTCAGTCCCAATTGTGTCATGATAAGAGGGATTATTCAACAATAGTTTCCTGGGATATTATCCACCTCACTTTATGTTAACTGCCTGTCAAGTTGTAACATACTGCTTTAACAGACTGCAAGAAACTAGCACCACTGTGGGCAACTCATCCCATGTCATAACAAATGTCTAAGGTGTTTGTTTGAGTAAACAGGGAATTTAGACAATTCTGAAGAACATTTGGTCTACCTAAAATAGAGATGTTTGTCTTCTGCTGTAAACACAGGAAATAGTGAGAATTTACTCCTAGTCTGCTAAGTGCTTTAGGATAATAGCTAGATGATTAGAAGAGAAACAAGACATCCAGCAATTTCAGCTCCATTCAACCTGGTGGGACTAAACTCATATTGCTCAATAGATCATAGAATCATAGAATTGTTTTGGTTGGAAAAGGCCTCTAAGATCATTGAGTCCAAACATTCACCTAACACTACCACTGCCATTAAACCATGTCTTGAAGTGTTGTGTCTACACGTTTTTTGAAAACCTCCAATAACAGTGACTTCACCACTTCCCTGGGCAGCCTATTCCAATGTCTACCTACTCTTTCAGTAAATAATTTTTTTCCTAACATCCAATCTAAACTTCCCTTGGTGCAAACTGGGGCTTGTTCCTCCAATTCTTGATACTTGGAAGGGAGACCAACATCCCTCTTACTTCAATCTTCTTTCAGATATTTGTAGAGAGCAATAAGGTCTCCCCCCAACCTCCTTTTCTTATAATGTCTTCTAAAGCCAAGGGATATCCCTAATTAAAGTGTTACTATACATTCTGTAGAATTTGGCCTACCTACATGATCTCAGTAAATTAGCAAGCAAGAAGACTTTTTGAAGCTTATAGAGGGATATAAACTTTCACCTTTCTCCCCAGGGCAGGCAATTTTGCATTTCAGTGAGCAGCTGAAGTGAGAAATTTCAGAATAAGGTGGGACAATCTTCATAAATGTAGTTGTTCATAGCATTAACTAAAGTGAGGCAGAATGCTTTTCATGACCTTGGGTCAGTTCAAGGACTTACCCTAAGCATGGGAAGGATTTAGGCATACTGTAAGCTACCTGCAGTCATCACTAGTTATGCATACTGGCTCCCTGGTAGTTACCTCAGGGATTTTCATCTTTTTCTGCATCTCAGTTCTTAAATTCCTCTTCCTGTATTTCTCATAGAGATATAATAAATGGAATAGCTTTCTGAAATATTTTTTTTCAGAATTTCATTGTGATTTCTTCCTACTGTTGAAGAAGGAACACCTCAAGCTTTGTTGGAATATGCAGAAAATGTAAATCTAGATGCAAATGTCTGTGTACATCCACAGCAATTCATTCCAAACTCCAATACCAAACACCTGCAAACTTTAGTGAATCTGGTTTCTCAATGTGATTTATTTTGAAATCTTGATCCTAGCATGCAGCATTGAAATAGATAGTGAAGGAGTGCAGACTCTGGAGAGTCTGAGATGACTGCTGGAGGATAGAAAATAAAGTATATTGAGCCTGAACTTGACAGCCAAGTTAAGATACTCAGATATTTTTCTAATGACCTCTGAACATCCCAAATCCCTTTTCAGGAGTCTGTATTTTGCAGTGCTTTACAGCTACACTAAGAAATTTTTCTCTGGGATAAATAAAATTGAGCAGACAGAAGGAGCATTTCAAAGGCTGTTTTTTGTGTGCGTGCAGGGTGAAGTGATCAGTGACCTTTGCTTATATCTAAGAATTTTAAGATCTTCATATACCACCATTCTTACTGCAGTCCTTTCTACTTCCCACACTAAGTTGTAGAAAAACTGTTTTGTGTCTTCTTTCTCTATTGCATGAAAGCAAAGCATATGTTCATCTGTTTAAATATATGATTTTCACAAGATATAGATATGCATTTCTGGCAGTTCTGAAAAGAAGCTTCCGTTTCTCTGCATTTGACTTGTCTCTTATTCCTTTTCACTCTGAAGACAAAAATAAAATAAAACCTCTTTCTTTGAGGAGACTTTAAAAAATGTGTCTGTTACTGCATAATCAAATGCCAGTGTTGTGCAAGCATTCCATGGAAACTAAACAAAGACATTTACTTCATCACTGTTAAGTGCAAATAAATTCACATTTTTAGCAGTGTTGCCTGCCTTTCACATTCTTGGAGTGGGATCAGATGTTATCTTAGGCTACATCCGTATCAATAAAATAAATAGGACCTGTGCGCAAATTCAAGCCTTTGCACAAGGTTATCCACAGGTAATCCATGTCCAAAGATAAATTCTTCTCATAGTCCATTGCACACTTCTGACCAGGGTCAGTTTAGCACCTTCCCAAGTAATGGACTAACCTTTTCCCAATCAATCTTCCTATCAGCCAGTCTAGAAGTGCGACCGGTGGAATATCTACTTTGAAACTCCACAAACCTCTCTTTCTAACAAGGCTGAAAATTAGGACAGAGCATAGAAATCCCAGTTTTAGTCTTAAGTGTACCAAATACTCAATGGATGTCAACAAGCCTTTGGAAGGATGCTGTGAAAAGGGCCTCATGACTTGTTGGAGGAAGTGAAGAGCAAGCCAGTGTCTTGTCCTGGGACCCCCTGTGGTTTTGGGAATTTAGACCCTGTACGCTGGGGATAATTTCATTCAACTAGCAAACCTGTCTGCATGAATTCTCTATGGCCAGAGTGCACTCTCCAGTGAACTGGGATTCCATGTCCCCTAGCATATCTCTGGGTAGACACTCTGGCAGGCACACTAGAGCAGGCAGGTCCTTTGGAGGGCTGGAGCCACTTTTGTGGCTAGGAGTCAGAGCTTGCAAAGCTTGGATGTAGGCAGGTAACTGTTTTTTCAGTGCGACCAGGTCTTTGGACCAGATTTTTCTCAGCAGTAAAGAACTGCCAGGCTTAACTATTTCAGTTTTCCATTTTGAAGTAACAGCATGCATCTCACTGCTATGAGACATAATTTACCTGGAACTTTGCTTTGAGGGGAACATTCAACAAAGGAAAATTGTATTCCAAGCATATGAAACACTGAGGGACTAATGTATTAACAGTGAGCTTTAGTTCTCTAAAGCTTTGACAACGTGACATATAAAGAGCTGAGGCTGAAAAGGAGCTGAGAAATATTCTTAAGGGAAAATGTTTTTCACAGACCCCTGTCTCTCTTGGCACAAAAACAATATGTTCTAATTACTGAAAGTATGTAAGAACAGTCACAGTTTAAAGTTAGGACTGAAAGAGGCTAAAGAAACTCCAGTGGAAAGCACACTGGGTTTCTCCCAGGCTCTGCAGAGCCTAAGTGTTCCATTTTGTTTCCAAATTTAATTCATGACATTGCTTTTGGTTTTTCATTCTGAATCTGTGGAAAAAAAAACCCAAAACAATCTCTGCTCAGTTCTGGCAGTTGAAAATATCCCATACAACAAACACTCCAGGAGAAGGTATTCAACTCTCTGATGGATGTATTAATCTGATTTTTATGCATCTTGATGCATTTTTCTTCCTTGTACTTTTCCTGATTTTTTTTTTGTATCATTATTATTCTCCCTCCAACTAGCCTTAGAATTTCATGTATAGAAATCATGTAAGATTTTAATGATGCTTGATGAGGTGCTGAGAATTGCCACAGGGCACAAACAAAGGTGCAGTGTCCTTTTCAGAATGAACGTGGTGATTGGAATTGCTTCAGTATTAACTTTTTCAGAACTAATTTGGCCTTTTTAAAAATATTTTTTAAAATATTCCACCTGTTAAATGCTTTTTACTGAAATAAAAATAAATACCTCTAAACAATATGCCCTTAAAAATGTAAAGGAGAGGAAATACTGAGGTTGCATATATTCACCACATTTAGCTGTTTTATTCACATGCCAGTAGGCAGACTTTTCACTTGAACTCTCCCCTGGAAAGGTGACATTGAGAATCACTGAATGAACTCAAAATTTTTCCTGTGCATCCCAATTACAGAACACCTGTGCTAAATCACTCTCTGCTGATTCACTGTGATCATTCACAAAGCTCAAGAGCCCTCAGAATGTCTCTTTCCTCATCTGTATTGAGATGGTTATGGTGGGCAAGTGGCTCAAGTATGAAACATGAAAGATTGCTCGTTCAGATCCACCTAAAAGGGCTTTTATTTTATTTCATTTTCATGGCAGCATTTGCCAAGAACACCTGGGCTACTCCACTTGTCTGTCATTTATAATTTATTTTTGTCAATTTTAACAGCCTCAAAAGAGAACATGAGCTGCTACTGGCATAATTGTATGTCATAGTTCCAAGTAAGTCTGAATGTTGGCAGTGCTCTCACACCACAACAGATTCATCTTTTTCCCAGTGCTGCTTCCTAAGGAAACTTCCTCTGGATTTGCACTTGTACTATGGAGCTCAACACTACTCCATGTATGAAGACTAATGTAATTTCAGCCAGTTGATCTGTTAAGGCCTGTTTGCAACCTGAGAATGTGAACTCTGGAGAATCACTTATGCTTCACAACACACCTGTGCATATCCATACTAGAAAAAAGAGGTCTTTATACACCTTATGATGGAAAGAACATGGCCTCACACTTCTGTCTATAGTGTTTTTTCAACCTTTCTTTCCCTACTTTGTGAACCTCCCAGAATTTTCCAACTTAGCAAATCTTTTCTGTCTGACAGTAAGTTCTTCAGCTACTTTTTCATAGCTCCCTCGCAATTAGTCCACACCTCCTGCAAAACAGAAATTGAAAGCCACTGTTCCATTGTACTCCAAAATACTTTTTTGTTCTTTACTCAAGAAGGAATCTTAAATTTCTTGCAGGCAGTATCTCCCATAAAGCAAGATTCAGCTTTCAAGTATGTTGTACCCCATGCTGTTCCTAGCCATTCATAGAGATCCAAAAGTAAATAGGATGCTGAGAGAACCTCAGTGTTGTTTACTGCATGTTACTTGATCATGTAAGGCTATATTTGCAACAACAGATGTTGCTACTCCAGAAAGCAAAGCTCATATCACAGGCCGAGTAGTACATTGTAAGTCATGTCACTCATAACACATAACACAAGTGAACAGGCCATGTACACCATGATGCTGAATCTGGTTTAGATTCTATGGTCTGAAAAATAGTTACTGATTTGCAGGTGATTTTCAGTTGAATGTCCTTAGAATAAGGGAAAAGCAATGCTACGACCCCATGGACTGATATATATGCAGTATGAAATCAAGGATGAAGATTATATGCCCTAAGGAGACCGGGTAAGCTCTGGAGAACACAAAGTGTGCTTGAGTACTGTTAGAAGACACTGCAGGGTAAAAAGCCAACACACAACACAGTTACAGCAATACAGATAGCAAGATGAGTCCCAGGAGGAAAGCATCCCAAGAAAGAAAAACAGAATCATGTAGACTGGCAAAAGCATCCCAAGAAAGAAAAACAGAATCATGTAGACTGGCAAAGGAGGAAAGCATCCCAAGAAAGAAAAACAGAATCATGTAGACTGGCAAAGACTCTCAGCTCTCCATTTTTAGTCCAGCGTCCTGCCCAAGAAGGGTCAACAGCATCATATATTCCAGGATTGTCTCCAGACACAGATGGAGGCTCCAGTACTTCTCTGGACACCCCATTCCAGGGCTTAACCACCCACACAGTAACAAATGTGTTTCCCTGTGTTCAGATGTAGTTTCCTGCTGTTTAAATTTGTGCCCACTGCTCCTTGCCCTATTAGTAGTCAGTGCTGAGAAGAGTTTGGGTCCCTTTTCATTCTCTTCCTTCAGGTATTTATACACATCGGTAAGATTCTCATGAGCTTTCTGTTTTCCAGCCCTGGAAGGCTATTGGCATTATTGACTATGAGGGTATCTTTTAGGCTCATGGTTAGCTTGCTGACCCTATGGACCTTCTCTATGGAGCATCCTTCCAGTACTCAGTCCATTTATTCAACCTGTCCAGGTTCTTCTGAATGCCAGCACCCTAACCTAATATATTAGCAACTCTATCTCCAAATGAGCTATGGCCCCAAATCCAAGATTTTTTTTTTTTTTGAAGAAACTTTAGAGAATAGTCCAGCAATGCAATGAATCAGTGAATCAGGAGATATATATATATATATATATATAAATATATATATATATAAATCCTGTGTCCATTTCACCAGTAGTGAAGCTGGCCCCAGTGGCTTGTTTTTCTTCCAACTAAGTAACTGCATGCTGAATGCTACCTTTTCCTGTGCTGGAGAAGACACTGCTTGAATAACATTGCTGTGCTTTTGTAACAGGCTGCTACACTTCAAGGTTAAGCTTCTTCACCTGATATGTCCTGCAGTAAAATATGAGATCCAAGAGAAGACAGGAAACAGTAAACCCAACAGAGGCTTGGTTGGTTGCTTGGTTTTAGGTATTCAACTGAGAAAGAAGTATCGAGTGGTTTCCTTGTAAAATCGTCTCTAAAATCCACTGGTCTCTGGGGTCTATAGCACTGAAGTCTTGACTAATCACATTTGTAAGATCTTTATTTCCTTCCTGGCTCCTTCAGAAGCACAGCTGCTGTTGGATATGTGCCCATCACAGGGCCCAGTGACATCTGCATCAATTAGTAGTGCTTCTGCAAGTATTAACTCCAGCATGAACTTTGAAATTTACAAATCTGTTGTGCCTACAAGATAATAAAAGACCAGCCTTCCATAACATGTTATTTGTTCATATCTTCCATCAAAATCCTATTGCTTCTTGACTGTTTTAGAAAGGAGAGTATTTGGGAAGTGAGAGAAACATCATGAAGACTATCGAGAAAAACCTTTATTTTTGCATTCCTCTTATCTCCCTCCTTAAGTTGGTTAGTGGTGAGGAGTGAATTTTGTAAGAATTGTTCTGGGATCTATGGCTGAAATGAACCCTCCCAGAAATGTCACTCAGTCAATGGTTGCAATTCCCCCTTGTTTGAAATCATATAAAATTGATATAGACCTTAGCCATTTCCAAAATGTGTTCATCCAATATTTAAGCTTAAAAGTGATTATAAGGTTGGATGGGATTGTTCCTTGGCTTCTGGCTCCAGAAACCAGAAATACCACTGTACAATTTGAGAGAGAAAATCAAATGTTCTGATATATAAGCCCCAGGCACACATCTGTCTTTGAATAATATATCAAGGATCTCAAAATAAAATCTCTTAATAATTTAAGTATCAACCCAGAATCTTTCATTATGGATATCAGCCAAAAAGAAATAAGGGCAAGATGGATGTTCACATAGACCTTTGTACCCACTGATGTTAAAAACCAACTAAATGGATGTAAACCATGGCTAGTGAGATTGCTATCTCAGCTCTAGACTGGTGGCAGTTTAACACAGAGGAGTGTGGTTATTGGGAGACAAAAAAATAATAAAAAACCCTCACACCACAGGTCAGTTAGCAAATCACTGATATGGGAATTGAAAAATCTGGGCTGTATTCCCAGACCTGTCACTGACCTATTGTCCAGCCATCACTAATTCCTTCTTTCCTCTTACACAGTTTCTGTGTTTAGGTGGTAGAAGAAAATCTGAGAGCACTTCTGTGCCTCTGGGCAAACACTGCTCCCTCAGCTTATTCTACTTTCTCTAACATTAAATAGATGTGATCCTCAAGTAAGGTACCAGGCAGTTACACTGATTAGTGGAGGCTTCCTCTTTAGCCCTACTTCCTGCCTGTGAGTTTTACATGGCAGGCTATGTGGTCATTCAGCTTCAGTAGAGGACTGAATTAAAAAGATTATCTCCTATTCCACCCCTCTACCAGAGCCCCTTCATGCACAGTTTCCTCACTGTGAGGTTATTACTGGGCAGCGTGTAGCAGCAATCTACCAGCCACTCAGCAACTACAGAAGGCACAACTTCAGCTACCTTCTACCAAACACATGACACAGGCTCCCAACCCCAGAAGCAGATTCAGGCTCTGCACTCAATTATATGTAGCAACATGTAATTGTTAAGTTTTATTTTTAAAAACTCAAAACCAAATAAAAAAAAAAATAAACCCCAAACCAACCAAACAACAAATAAAACCAAAAAAACCCCACCCCACATGGCTTATGAATCCAGTTTCAGGCACTTACTTGATCACAGAGTGAAATTATCCACTGTGCTGGCCTTGGTGCTCGCCTCTCACTGTCCTTCATCACTGCAAAGTCTGTAGAAGGGACAAGCAGTAAACAAAGCAGGTGTATGGCACAATCCCACCAACAGTTATAGTAGCACTGTTAAGATAGCAGTGAACTGGACCATGACATAAAAACAAGCTGCAAGAGAGAAATGTCTTATGACAGCTTCACTGCCAAAGCAAAGAAATCTTACAGTTCCTTTTTAAGTCATACAGGTAACTGTGAGCATAGCTTTTGGAAACATCATCACCAAGAAGCCAGGGAAGGCAAAGGAATCAGACCACCCACATAAAGAAGGGAAGAAATTCTTTCTATAAATAAATTAGTTATTCTGCTGCATGCAAATAAATGGCTATTTCCACATATATATATATAAACATATATAAAAATCTATATAGTTTTTTCCTATTTTTGTTATTTTATTATATTCATATTTATATTCCCATCAGTCTGAAATTAATTTTTAAAAGAAAAAAAAAATCAGTATTTCATTCAATCCTGAAATGAAATGTTTCATTTCAGATTAAAGCTTGGTTTGGAATGAAAGTACAAGTCTGAAGTAGAACGCTTCATCTTGGCTCAAAGTGATTTAGCACTCTCTGAATGGTTTTTGCTACTTTTTTACATCTGAAGCTGAAACAACTGAGAAAAATATTTTACTATTGACAGAGCTTAATTTTTATTTTTTTTTCCTCCTGAAAAAATGGATTCAGTTAATAGACACTGGCTAGTTTTATTAGGATTGCACACAGCTATCAAGGTCTAGATACACATACCTAAGAAACATTGATTCTAATTGCTCAGCTGTATATCTGGTATTTGTGGCTAAAATGGACACAGCAAAGAATTACTTGAGATTTTCCCTTCAACAGGCACATGGACCCTCATATATCGTTAACTTGCTTCTCACAGGATGTGCACTTTCAACCATTTCCAAAATGAGATATCACTGTTTAGAGACTACTCTGTCTTGTCAGGTTAACAGGATCTCAGTTTTATCCTTCAAGAATGAGGCTAAAGAGCAAACTGCTCCTTAAATCCACCCAAACAACGGAGAGAGCACTGACTGCTTAGGTCCCAGTGGCTCCACAGCAGCTCAGCAAGTCCTGGCAGGAGCACTGCAAGGTCTGTTAGTGAAACAGAAAACAATAAATAATTTATAGGTGTAAGTGATCCCAAAAGATGCAGAGACTTTCTAGCGGTAGTCAGTAGCATCGACTGTTTTTCCCATATCAAATAGCTGTTTGTTTGCTTGTTTGTAATAGCCCAGCTTGCTTGTTTCCCTGTATTTATTAAGATCAGTGGTTACAGGTAGGTTTTGGAAAGGGAATAACCTGACAGCTTGTGAAATAAAGGCTGTATCTCCAAAATCCCTCAAGCAATGGCTTTATTGTAACAACTTACCCAGTGCTGGAACTTTTGAGAGATACCCCGTCATTTGTATTTGAATAAATCAATCCAGCAGTGACATGAAAAGAGCAAATAGTGGTTGGTGGAGAGCAAATGCATTAAACAAATTCTCCCACAACTAGACATGTTAGTACCACAGATGGTAAATTGTCTGACGTGTATGAAAGCTGACAAGGACTTTCAATTATTGTACTAAATAATTTTCCATTTAATTCAAGTTTTCTGCATCTGAATTTTGCTTTATGTTATTATTGGCTAGAGGACTACAGTCAGCATCAGGACTAAAGTGCTTCTGAGACTGAAAAGTGCCATTTACAGCTACTGGTTGAAAGAGAGAAGGTAAAATTAGAATCCAAGATGACTTCACTTGTTCAGGTGAAGTCACAAATCAGCCCTAGAGGCAGATACTCCGGAACAAAATCGATCAACAGAAAGCGTTCCTGAGCTGCTCTTCAATCATAATTTCACCGCAGTCGGTACTGTAAACACCAAGTACACAGATGGCAAAGCATCAGTGTCAGCTGCAAACGCTGCCTCTAAGCTATTGGAAACACTCATTTTCTCATTCCTCCTTCCAAACTAGTGTAACTGCTGCTGCAAAGCTGACACAGGCCTATAGGAGGGGAATCAAATTCACAATGGAAAACCTAGGGAGTTTCAGTCTCTAATCATAGGGTGAGAGAGGGCTTGATGCATCCTAAAATTCAGGTCAAAACAAGGAATTATATCTGTTTGTCACTTGTAAAGAGGTTAGCTCTTTGGGGAATGGCAGATTGGACCAACACTTTGTAACAGCTGCAGTGAACCATCAGACAGTGAGTTCCCAGTGGCACTGGAGGCAGATACACACAGGAACCTCAGAGGAGAAAAGGCAGCCTTGGGGGAGCAGTGTAGCTAAGAGCTGCGGTAAATATGAACTACAAACTCATCTGTTACGAGGCTTTTCTGTGTTCACAGAGGTGGTGACATGTCTTGTTGATGTATATGTTGTTCTTCCACTCAGGAAGGAGCAGAAATGCTTCCTACCTATTCTCAATTTGAAGTCACTCTGGCCATAAAATGGTCAAAACACTCTTCAAAAACCAAGCTTGTCAGTCAGTGTCTGCAATGTCCTTTCTTTTCATCCCACATATTAAGATCATCATGCTTGTCCTGAAGTTTTAAAAAAATGAGCACCACTGGCATCACAGCTTCATTTTTTTGGTTAGCTAAAAGACTTTATAGCATGACATACAAGCAGTAATAGGACTAAATCTTATTCAGCACAGAAAGTGTGAATAATACAAGGCAAAGATTTAGGAACCCAATAAAATTTAGCCTAGAGACAGCAGTCTGTTATCTTTTTGCCAATAAATTTACTCTTTGAACAGGAAATAAGTTTCTGTGGTAGTGGTACCATATTTGTTGCCATTTTTTGTTAAATCTTTCCTTTCCACAAAGGAATGGATTGACAGTTCAAGACAGAATAAGTTTGCAGCAGGTGCTGCAAAATGTATAGTATGAGCTGACAGCCAAAGCTGCCTCTGTGGACAGATAAACACTTGCACTATAGTACAAGCAGCGACACTAAAGTTCATTTAAGGACTTGGCAAAATAACTGACCAGAGAGAGAGCAAATTTAAAAAGGGAAGGTAAATACTTGGGAAATGTTCTTTCATACCATCGTATGAACTGCTCAGAAGAAAACATGGATTTCCCACACAGTTTTGTTTGCTTGGCAGTGTGCAGAAATGGCATTGGAGGGATGACACCTATAATTTAGCTTACGCCCCATTATTTGGCTGCCATTGACTGGCTTGAACTAATCATCTACTCAACCCAGAGTATAAACATGCACTCAGACAAGGCACAAAATAAGTAAATAAATCAGCATGTGCTCAGGTAAGAGCTCTGCTATGGCACGATGAAATAGAAAAGTAATTTTGATGCAGACCTACCCAGTCTTCAGTGTTGTCACCATTTGTCAGTCTCATCTAGCTGCTCCTCACTCAGCATCTTTCCAAAGCGTCTATGTTTAAGGTACATTACTACCTTTTAAAACCACTATTTTGCTTGTCTGAGGTGCTTTCAGGTGTGAATGGAAGGACATGGAGCAATGTGAGTTCCTTGCCACTACTAAACAGAATCTATTCTGTTTGGCCTATTTTTGTTTTAGTGAGATTATTGTTCTCAATGATGAAGGCATAAATGAAATAACTCTAGAAATAGGACAATACATTGCACTTCTGAGACTAAAATGAGCAGCAGAAGGGGATTTATCTCAGCCTGGAGAGGCTTTGTTGCTGGGGGGAAAAAACACATGTTTTAGTGTCTAGATGTTATGTGGAGAATTTTTGCAAAATGCTCTTCATATGCTACAGCTCCTCTCATCCTTTTCTGCAGTGTGCTAGCAACAAAGCTTACTGCTTTCAGCAAGAGTGAACTTTATGCTGATGCAAAGTTTCAGATTCACTCATTAATCTAGCATCTGGAAGCCTGTTAATCAGAGCTAGAAGGTTATGTTAACACTCCCAGTGGCTTACACTCCTCAGCAAGACTTTCCATTTTGTGAAACGATTAGTTACCAACTGTGTTACACAGAGAAAGAAGCTGAAATTTGTTACTGATTGTGCTCTCAGCAGTCATCCAGTTACAAAGCAATGCACCTGGAAATCACTTGTCTGGAGTGCAACACAATGAAGGTACTAAGCTGCCTATTACAGCTCCCTTCAGTCCCAGCTTGTGTTTAATTTTTAAGATTATTGAACAGACCATTTGAGACAATGTGAGCACTAATTTTAAAAATCTTTAGAGCTTTCATCTTGAATGCCAGCAGGCTCATTTGAGCCTGAGAAAGTACTGAGATCACTTATAATCTACTAAGAATGGACAAAAAGCCATATATTATCTTCATTCTTCCAAAGCTGTCTTTGATATCAGTCTTTGTCATCATTTAACTACAAACCCAAAAAGGACGTTACTCTAGTATGATACATCAGACTGTTTAAAGAAACAATGAAAAGATATGGGCTGATTTTTCTGAAGCCAAACTGAAATTAGGATTTGTGGGCTCATTTAAACAAGATAGAGATGCTAAGTGATGTGGAAGGGAAATTAGCCCAGCAAGCTTTTCCCTGATACACTTGGACTTTGTTAAATAAAGGCGATTTTTTTTCCATTCATTCAGGTTCTCATCCAATTGTTTCAGGGGTACCTGCAGACACCTTGCTGTGTTAGGACAAAGGTGGACTCACAAACTGACAGCATTTCTTCATCTTTGTATCTGATTACAGGTATGTATTTTGGGCAAGAGAAAGCATGCCCCTAATTCTAACAAATTAGTACCACAAGAATGAGTTATTCTGAGAAAAAAACAGCACTACCAAGAAAGAAAAGGGGGGGAGAGGGGAAGTGTAAACACAAAATACATTTTTGCAAATCTTCCCCAATTAAAAAGAAAATTAAAAACTTCTTAGTCCCAATCCACAGCTGTTCCTAAAGTAAAGCAACTCTTGAGACAAATAGTTTTCTGTGCATTTTCCCCAAAGATATTGTCTCCTGCTTTTGCATCAACTCTTTTTATCTTCTGGCAGTTCAGGCACTTTAAGGAAGGAATAATCTTCAGAAAACAGCTTTGAATAAGTCCTAGGCACATTCCTGTGTGTCATCACTCTGCACCTTCCTTCCTCTGGCTGCTTGGGCCTTATTCTGAGAGAAAATCCTTTGCAGCCATACAGTGTTGCCACTTCATACTTTTTTTTTTAAAGGAAGGCAAGGCCCTGGGACATTTTCAGTGTCTTTAACAAATAGAAGTGAGACCAAGGAAAGCAGCAGAGAAAGACCTTGGAGTGCTGGTGGACAGCAAGTTCTCCATTGAACAACAATGTGCTCTTGTGGCCAAGAGAGCCAATGGGATCCTGGGATGTATCAAGAAAGATGTGTCCAGCAGGGCTAGGGAAGTTCTTCTACCTCTCTACTCTGCCCTGGTGAGACCACATCTGGAATACTGTGTCCAGTTTTGGGCTTCCCAGTTCAAGAGAGACAGAGACCTGCTGGAGAGAATCCAATGAAGAGCCACAAGGATGATTAGGGGACTTGAGCATCTCCCCTGTGAAGAGAGACTGAGAGCCCTTGGGCTGTTTAGTCTTGAGAGGAGAAGACTGAGAGGGGATCTGATGAATGTGTATAAATATCCGAGGCGTGGGTGTCAAGTGGAGGGGGCCAGGCTCTTTTCAGTGGTTCCCAGTGATAAGACAAGGAACAATGGGTTCAAACTTGAACATAGAAGATTTCACTTCAACATGAGGAGAAACTTCTTTACAGTGAGGGTGACAGAGCACTGGAACAGGCTCCCCAGGGCAGTTGTGGAGTCTCCTGCTCTGGAGACTTTCAAAACCCACCTGGATGCATTCCTGTGTGGACTACTCTAAGTGAACCTGCTCTGGCAGCGGGGTTGGACCTGATGACCTCTTGACGTCCCTTCCAACCTCTGATATACTGTGATACTGTGATACTGTGTGTGACAATATTTTTCTAAAAATGAGGGAATATTAAATGCAATAATGCATTTTTATTAGATGAGCAAATGTTGCCTTTACTCTGGAATTCTTCTTTTTGAGGGAAAAAAGAAAAAAGACACCAAAACCTCCCCCAAAAAACAGCAACAAAAGAACACAAACAAACCAAAATGTCTTCCTCATCAAAACTCAGGAAAATTACTTGGTTTTCTGTGAATTATGTATCTAAGAGTTAGGATTCTCTCTGTGGTTTATCAGCTTTTGGGGAATGCACCAGAATAATTAAAAAATAATAATTCTTTGTACCATGGTGACATACATAGAGCTATATAATCTGTCAAAGTCGCTCCTAAGTATGAACCTAAGATGGAAAAAAGTACGGATTGGACATTCTAGCCAAAATAGAGAGGGTAAGGTGAGTTAAATGGTCCTCTACATGCAAAAAGGAATTAAAAAAGGAAAAAGGCCATGGGTAAAACACACAATAAAACATTTCTAATTCCTACATGTTAATATTAAGCCATTTACATTTAGATTTGACATAACCAGCAAATAATATTTCTCTTTAGGGAAGTTAAACATGGCCATTTTCCTGGTTAAGAGAGACCACTGGTAAATCACCAGTACTCCATGTTCCAGAGGTTATTTTAGATACTTTCCATTAAATGTACTAAATATGGGTTGGAAGTTTTTATAAGAAGTAAATTGTTACTAAAGACCTCATAGTAACTGACAGAAGGAGTCTTCTCCCCTATCCTTAGACATTACTAACATGGTCATGAACATATGAGCCTTAAACTGACTCCTGTTGCAGTCACTGGGAACAAGTAGGGCCAGTCAGATCCATCTAATTGGTTTTAGGACAAAATGAATCACACACTACAATTTGCAGTTACCCTGCAAGGAAGCCAAGGCAACTCAAATGCATATGTCTACATCTGGTCAAATGAATCCCTATAAAATTGTCCAGTGAGATCAGCAGACAGAAATTACTCTCAAATCTGTACCGAGATTAATGAAGAATGGTAAGATTTCCACAGTAGTGTAAGGAGTGTACAAGGGGAATATTACATTATATGGTCAAAAATTACAGGAAAGTTACTGGTTTTTATTAAAATCTAGAGGACAATAATCCATTTTGTAGTCATCAGTCTCTCCCTCCATTTGCTTCATACTCATTTGCAACCCAAACCCACTTAATGCAGTTCCAGGCAGTCTTTCCTGCATCTTTCATCTCCCTGTGGTGTTGTTCTTCCTTTGTTATAATTTATTATGAACAAATAATGGTTAAAGAGGTCTTCATAGCTAACCAGAAACATATACAGAGACTGGAGTGGGCCCTGGGAAAGTTGCCTTGCACATAATTAACAACAGAGCAGGGTTGCCATCCTCCCTGTTGGACAGTTTAGATTCAGAAATGTAGTTCTCTGTCTGACTCCAGGCCAAAGATAAGGCATTTGCCAAGCCCCACTCAGGATACAGGGCAAAATACACAGAAGGGCAATTTCCCTACCTCTTCAAAAGTCTTCTTGCTACACAGTTCAACTGAAAATTTGTACATCATTTGGATGAAACACTCATGTGCCTCCAAGCAGCAAAATCAGTACATTTAAACTGCTGCTAAATCAGAGAAAAATAACATGATTTTCCTACAGCTCCACACACTTCCTCTAGTTATTTATTCTGTGCAGATTATGGACTAAGGTACTGGATGTAATCCCCTACTCTCCATGCAAGTGTCTGGATCTTGAAACCCAGATAGTCCTAGGTCATGTAGTCTTATGTCCTGTAGTTTCTTGCTTACAACCTCATCCTGCACTACCTCTACAGAAGTGTAATTAAAAGTAATTTCTTCTACAGGTATGCTACACACAGCCAAAACAAGAGGCCAATTCTATGCCCTCTTTAACTTTTTCCCACAGATTTTTGCTGGAAAAACAACACCTGGCCTAGGTCTTTTGCAGAGGGTGAGTCTTACTTTGTGAAATGTGTTTGGCACAATTTTTATATAGATTCTAAGACATATTTTTGAGTGCACTGAGTCATTAATGTTTTCATCTTTTGGTTTTAGTACTTTACAGTCATAGCAGATGTTTAGAAAATTGTGTTCATAGGATTGAATCCATTGCATCTGCTTCTTCTGATACATGCTGCTTTTCTAGCTCATTGCACGCTCTTTAAATTAAAAGAAAAGCCAAGAAATCTGATCTCATGCTTGAAATTAATCACAAAAGAAAAAAGGAAATTATATTTACCTGCACTTATAGGAACCTCTTAACTTCTTTGTAAACTAGAACAAGAACCAGAATGAAAAGAGTTGTTCAGGTTCTCTCATGGATTACTATTCATCTCTCAGCTGGCTAAAAACACTGTCTAAATAAGAAGAAAATGTATTATTAAATGTTGATTGAGATTAACATCAAAACTCAATTATCATAGAAGGCAAGGTAGCCAAGTCACAGCAGCAGTGTACTGTCAGCTGCCTTCTCTTCAGCCTCTTCTACGACTTTGATCTCTGGGCTTCATTTTAGCTGTCTGTAGAAAGGAGATTAGGTCAACTGTTCTTACTCCTGCTGTTAAAGCACTATGATATCACCTGGTAATAATGATTTATAAAATACCTGCCTGTCATTACTGCTTCATACCCTGCAATCACTCTCTATATATGTCCATTTCCCAGCTCTCCATTTTACCATGATGGGATGAGTTTGCCTTGAAGACAAGGAAGACCAAAGATCTTGCTGTCTTGACTTGTCTTTGCTATGTTCAAATTGCCTATACTATAACCGCTTCTTGTGCAGTTAAGAGCATAACCAGAAGCTAGTCACAATTCCCTGGTCATATGAAAACCATAACTTTAATTTCTCCCCATACAGGATTTACCCAGAAGTCAGGAGATATCACTTGGTAACCCATTTCTAAGTTACTGATCCTGAATCTTTAAGCTATGGCCTTTTGGCTTCAATTTATCCCACGTAATGTGGGGCACCTTAGGTGCTGGCATTCTGACTTGCCCTTTTAATGCATGCAACAATCCCCATTGGCTATGCTCCAAGGCACTTTTTACTCAGCATTGTGTTTTATCTATATAATGGAAAAGGAGATCGCTAGGAGGGTAGTGTCACTGATCTGTAGGTGAAACAAAAAAAGATGGGGTTTGAACAGAAATATCAAGCATCATTGTTAAAATGCATATAACATTTGCCTATGACTCTTGGTTCCACATATATCAGGTCTCTACAGAGTCGTTCCATAAAGATTCTAAAAATTATGTACCTATTACAAAACATTTATATACACTTTGTCTATATAACTGGAGAATCCGGCAGTTTTGTGGAACAATTCATTCTACCATCTCAGAAACCTTCCTTTAAGTGAGATGGATAGCTCTCTGGAGCCCACTTACTCTTTTTTCCTCTCTCTTGTTTACAAAGGAAGCCTTAGAAAGATACTCAGATGCCCACACATATATATTTCATCCCATTTCAGAAACCTGGAGTATCTAAGACATCCATAAAGGACCAGCAGATATGGCACAGGATCAACAGGTGTTCTTCTGGCTCAGTAGAGAGACAAGGTGGAACATCTTAGATCATTTCAAATCACAGAAAACACTTTGCATTTGGCAGCTGAGCCCACCCTATATGAACGATGAGCTTGGACTAGACTGCTCCTTTACACAGTTAAATGTGGGTGAGGTTAATTTTGCCTCAAGTGCTCAGTTTGGGTGTCTGCAGCTGGATTTGGTTGCTCTCACAGGCTAGTATCATTTAAAATGATTTAGAACAAACTGTCTGGACACCAGCTGTCACACAAGGACAGAGATCTTATGCATCATATCTACCAACCAGTGTATCCAATTACACTAGACACTTAGGTGCTGACAACTAACTCAAGTCAATATCTACATTGTCTCAATTCAAGAGATTCAGTCCTACCAAATTTGGCTCTGTTTCAATGAGAAGTAGCCAGGCATAAAAACTAGACATCTACTCTGTTTTCAGCCAGACAGTATTGCCTATAATATTCCCTCTTTTCAACACTGGGAGTATCTGTGTAGCCTATAATTTCTGCCAAAACCCACCAAGAACTATGTTTTTATATCTACTTGTTGAAATTAAAAATGTTTGGGATGCATTATGCTTCCCAAGATGTGATTCAGCATGACATATAAGGACACAAGCATATTCTGATCAAAATGCCAGGAAGTGGTCCCAAGGACCTCTGCAATCAGAACCCCTATTACAGTTAATTTATATGGATATGTAAGTAGAGAAAGAGAAAAAGCACAGACATCCTAACAATTAATAGCAAGAGAGAAGCAATGCTGGTTATGAGAGACATGCTCTGTCTAAGGAAACAGAAGAGGAGAGCCAAGCAAAGAACAAGGAGCAAAATGTTGAAGCACAGAAAAAAATGTAAGAGTGTATCAGTGTAAACATCCCCTGTAGCAAAGAAGGCATATATATTTCTAGGGAGAGGCAGAACTGTACACAGTAAATTATGTAAAGGACAAGAACTGTTGACATCAATCTGGCATGTCATTATTGAGTCTGGTTGAGGGTTAAGTGAAAAATAGGCTTTGGTTATACACTTTTCTTTTGATCAGCATTTTGGGAATACCGCTGGAACGTATGTATGGCTTTTAGAAGTCAAATACAACAGACTTGTTAGCTGAGAAAGTGATGTATAAAATGCTATGTACATGCACACTATTGATAATCACATGAAGTTCATAGCTAAAAGTACAGGTTCATAGTGAAGAGCACATTTTTATGCTGTGCCTGACAGTCAGGTGCTGTACTCTCTGAGCACTGGAGGTTTTCAGAAGAAACTTCAAAAGTTTATCCCTGGAAATAATTCATAGATCAGTCTCTAAGAAGTTAGTCTATTGACTGAAGTAAGGTTAATCAAAAATGAAAGGTTTCTTAAGATAGAAAGCCAAAAAAAGGGAAAATATTCCAAATAACTTCCCATTTTAAGCCCATTAAACTTAACATGGCTTTTCTCAATAAAATATCAAGATATATCTTTTCTTAATGCTTAGTTACATGTTGTATATACCTGAGTTAACCCATGATCAGCCTGCCCTAGTCCCATTAACTCAAATTTCTGCAGTAACTTCCAGATCATGATGGCAAATGTCTTAGCTCTCAGATACTCTAAAATCTAAGGACAAGTCTTTTAAAGTCCCTTAAAGCTTCTGTATGCAACCATACCACTGTGGTAACATCTATGGCACACTACTGAACTTGAGTAGGAAAAGAATATCTATTTCTGCCAATGATTTTAAGATTTTTGACTTTTTTTATCCCTTTTTTCTTCCAACTGGTGTCTCAACAAAGTTTGGGTTTTTTTCCCCCAATGGTAAAAGGGGAAAAAAAAGAAGAACCAGAAAATGCTGTGAATCCTGTTGATCAGCCACTACTAATCCTTCTGATACTACTCTTGAAATGTGTCTTCTGAACTTGCCAGGAGGTTTCTGTATCCTGTGCTGATTTATGAGCAGCAAATCTACTTCCCTCAGTCCACTACATATTCTCAGGCCCTTCAGATTCCTTGCAAAATCCAATCCCTGTTCCAAAAGTGGAGACAATATCACAAGTGAGAGAACTGACTACCTGTTTCCCAGGTGGAAATTTAGTAGAGAAGGAGGACACAATAAATTAGTACATTAATTTTTACCTTGGATATTAGGAGGAAAGGAGCACATGACTATCAAGAGATAAAAACAAGGCATGGCCTTTTAAAGTAAGAGTTATTTATCAGAGAGAAGAGCAATGAACTATGGTGCAAAGAGACAGTCTCCATAATGATCAATCTTCTGTTTTTCTTGTTTACCAGGGTCAAAATGCCTTTTTTTTTCTGGATTTTTCTACAGCATCAGAGACATCTAGCGGCTGGAAAGTGTATAAGAAGGACATATCCTGACAGGTCCTGCTCCTTGAAACCCAGGAGAAAAGATAAGCCAGTCACCCAGTCCAATAGAGCTGAGGGAGAGGATGCCACTTTTCCTCCTAGTTTTGCTGCTGGCAAAATATGGAGCTAGGAATAGAGAATAGAGTTGGGTGAAGGATGGTACAAGGTACATGTGGGCATGGGAACAAGAGTGTATTGAGAGATATTTCTATATTAGCCTGGAATATAAAACAACTCAGTTGAACTCTGTGAAAAATAAGCCTAAATCTCACTCATTTTCAGTCCTGAATCTGATGCAAATCAAAAATGGGTGCTTTTTTCACAAACCTTTAGAATGTCAACATAGAGAACTACTGAAATACAACTATGGTCATCAGCTGTTATATGGAAATCAAAGAAGTTTCTGGAAAAAACAGGCAGGTAATCTCCTGCCTACTGCTGTGCAGATCACCCTGTTGCAAACTAAAATGTCCATAACACTCTGGAATTTGACACTTGGCTGGACAAAACAGGGCAATGTTCTCCCTGCTGCAATTCTGTTGAAATCAAGGATTCATACAGCAAGTTGATTTGGCCCACTGCATTTCCATCCTATAAAAAGTTTCCTGCTTAAAAACCAACAACATGTAGTTTAAATCTTGACTTTTATTACCTGTAGTTAAAAGTTTCTTTTTAAAATGAGCTTCCATTCCTATTGCATTTGCAATTCACTACTCCTAAGGGAAATCAGAGGTCGCAGAGATGTGATGCACACCTACATCTTATCTCTAGAAGGGAGAAGCAAATTGAGATACACAGTCCTCATCAGCCCCATAGTGTAGACAAAATCTATAGAGTCCTCAGGTGATTTTGCTATTTAGAGAACTAGTATATAAGGAGATTGTATGAGACAGTGCATAAATACAAGTACACCCTTCTGTATATTTTCCTTTAGGCAGTTACACCCAGTCCACTTAGGATGAGCTAGAGTATCTGTTCTTTTATGTTGTGGGTTAATTGCACAAACTTGACACCTTGACAGAAGGTGAATGTATTTTGCTGACTTACAATATTTGTTTCTTCATGTGGACTAATGCCTCATTTTCCTTGTTGCTTCATCCTTGGGCATCTGCAAACCTTTGGGAAGAAAAGATGAGAGCACCTTCCCAAGTTGGATCTGAGGATGCTGAGCCAGAAGAACCCTCTGGGATTCTGAGAGAGGCATAGAAGATATAGATGAGGAGAGATGCAGCCATAGGGGATCTTACAGTACCCACAAAAACTGGGAAACCACTGAAAAGCTTGGGAAAGAAATAGCCCTGACAAAACTCAGAGATGGAAAGCAAGCATAAGCAGACAGTTGTAAAAGGGAGGGAGTCTAAGACCTGATCTCTTTCAGCATCTCTGTTTAAACTTTAGGCGTGTGCATTATCCGTGCTTCCCCTTCCCAGAGAATAGAGAACAAAGTTGCCCTTGCTAGTTATGCCTTCTATATGTACACTGGGGTAAGCCAAGCATAAAATGCAGAACAATTTGATACATTTAATCTGCAGATTAATAATGAATTCTAATTTTGTTTTAATTAATGAGAACTGTAATGGGCTCTTTCCTAGCCCAGGTAGTTGTCTGTTGCTTTTACAATACGATTTTGTTTCACCTACCCAATTTATCCTCTAATTGTCTCAGTCTTGTTACATATAAGCAAAATACTAGTTATCTGTTCACTCTACAGTCCAGTCTTCCAGTGACAAAGATGCAGTGGCCTTCATTCAGAAAGTGTTAAAAATCACTTGGCTCAGGCATCACCATGAATGTCTCAATCTGTTTCTTCCCTTTTTCTTTTTTTTTCCCCCCAAATATCTCTGTATTCCTGTCAATACTATTAGCTGTCTCTCCACAATAACCATTATGTTCTGTCATGTCAGTTGTCCAGAGCACCTGTTAAGCTGACCCATCATACAGTAACTCCAAGCCACTTACATCCTATTTCTCTGGCTGGTGACCAAGACGCTCCTATTGATTTCCCCCCCCCCCCCGCCCCCCCCCCCCCCCCCCCCCCACTAATTCCCAGAAAGATCAATGCACAACTGAAATTCAGTGCCACACAGCTCTCTTCATCACTATAATCAGATAGCTGGCTGCAGCACGCCGGAAACACAGGGCTAGCAAACAGAATAGGTGAAACTGGAGATAAAATACATATTTTACTGCAAAATGTTTCCATCAGCCAAATGGCTTTGAGATTACTACACATAACTTCCTCCTCCAAACCAATGCTTTCACTTCCTACAGGGACTGTATCTCTGTTCATGTATGAAGCAATCTAATTTGTGTTTTGCTCTGTACCTGTGTAAGAACTCATCTCTGTCATCTTTATGTGGGGAAAAAATTTGACTACATATAAGTAGAAATTTGCAGACGATGAAACAAAAGAAGGTACTTTACCTCTTATTTTGATCTCCTGATAATAGTCCCCTGGTTTTCATCTTGCTAGTGGCTTCATTTTGTCTGTTGTGTTTTGAATCTACCCAAGATACCGCAGGAGGCAGAATCAAAACTTTTCTGCCTAATTTAAGTAAGTGACAACATTGTGAGGAGATGATAATGACCTTACTTCTTTCTGTGTTAAAAAAGTAAACAGAATGAGCACACAGCTTCAAACACCAGTGCATGATCATCTATGCCAGCTAACTGCTGGTGAGCTCCTTGGCACATTCATAGCCAGTGTCCACACTCCCAGACCATCCCTGAGATAAGTATGACATGGCACAGACCAGCCTGGTGATGGTACCTACTCAGCTGCATATATGGAAGAAGTCACCCCCCATTAGTAGAAACAGGTAAGTCATATGGATACGAGTTGCTTTGTGTGGCTGAAACAGTCCTGGCTTATTTTATCTATTAAACCAAATGCAGATGACTAGTAGAAGTCCTACTCAGCAGTCACTCACTGGTCTGCCAGAAATCTCAAACAGAGCTAATGATAACCACAAAGGGTTACCATTGTTCTCCTCTTGCATTTATTCATTCACCTTTCCAAAGAACAGGAGCAGCCCTACAAATAGGTTAATCATTTTTGAAGATATTGATGTGCTTCCAGTGTCTTTGAGCTGTTTTCAAAACTCACCCCTGCAAGAGAGATTGTGCAATACCCAGTGTTACATTTTTGCAACAAAGGAGCTGGAATATATTAACCACATTGTACAGCTTTCAATTGCTCTGGATTTGTTCTTAAATAACAGGGCATAAATTACAAAATCATCCACATGCCCTTAATGAATGGCTGGCTTCAGGAAAAAGTATTTATCTGAAGCCCATTACCTACTGCATGATTACTAGTTTCCTCCTCAACAAAATAAGCTATAAGATCAAAGCTTATTTCAAATAATCAATAAGTCAAGCAGGCTGGTATAAAACCATTTACACCTTCCCCTCTGGCACAGCAACAGTATTTTTTGGCAAGCTTTCAGTACTCCAGGTATCTGCCTAAAGAATCTATGCTGTACTATTTGTCACAACGTTTCCCACCCTCTGTAATTTCCTTGCTCCAAATTATGTATCAGTAAAACCCTGTTGGGAATTTCCACATTTGCTTTGCTAAAATTTTCCATGTAGATGATAACACAGCCGTTCTTATAAGCCTATCTACTGATGTTACTAGGAAAATAAATCAGATCAGGTCTACCTCAGAAATAAATCACCAGCTGACACTTACAAACCTCACTGCTTTCATTAAATGTCAGCAGGCTTTTTGTTGCTCTTGTTTATTTTTATTTTGTTTTAAAGTTTCTCATAAATGCTTTACACTTAACGCCTTCGAAATCCGTTGCTCGTTGATACACAGCGTATCTCCTTCACAAAATCATACACAGAGCCCTTGGGTAATATATTTTTCAGCCTATATCATAATATTCTAATTACTGCCTAATGGCTCTTCCTAGAAAAAAAAGAAAACATAAAAAAGTGTAATTAAGGAAGGCATCCTGAGGCCATACCAATCCTAGAGGTTAACATTAAAATACTCCTATACATAGTGCCCTCCTTAAGTTATCATCCAATAAGAATTAAAATGTAGCTTTTCAGAGAACTGAAGGTCTTTAATCCTTGGTTACATGTCAATTCTCATCATGAAAAAGAAAAAGAATAAAACTAATGATTCCATGGTTTATCTTAAATTGTATATTTTATCGATATAACCAAGATTCCCCTCTTCAAACTAAATGATAAATGTGCTCATAGCACACCTCAGCCTATAATGCTTGCACGTATCTCACACAACGATTTCCTGACAGATTATTTGGAGTGAAAAATATTAGCTCCAAGCTATATTAAAGTGTGCCATTAATAGCTGCAGAGCTTTTTCAGTAATCTAATGATTCCAACATTTTAAAATTCAATTTTCCAAAACCCTATGTTTGCACATTTGGATCACACACTTACATAATTTATTATCTTTAAATTATGTTTATACACATCAAATTGTCCATTCATCCAGAGAAAAATGACATATGAGGCACTGGGTGCTGGAGGTGAGATTTTTTTACAATAAGTATATTTCTCTTGTGTATGGAAAGTAGTATTAAAAGTACTAAATCATCTTGTCTCTAGGAACACATATGAACTGTAAACGAATGAGGTAGGCAATTTGGCTTAATTAGAATCAATAGTATCATCCTTTAATTAAACAATATTGATTGCATTATGCAGAGGGCAGCCTTGCAGAGGATATGCTTTAATGTGATTTCTGTTTGACTTGCAAAAATATGTCAAGGGTCAAATTGAACTTGCATGTGGAATATCCCATTTAAGGAGAGCCATCAGTCTGAATTCTATCAGGTCCTTTCCATAAAGTATTCATGAGTGGATATTCAATATTAAATCTTTGCAGAGAAACTAGAAGGCTGTAACTGCGAAAGACATGAGCATTTTTTACATTCTTTCTCTAGAGGAATTTTGGAGAAGTACAGTATCCTATTTTTTTCCTGTTCACAGTGTCAGAAAGATCAGTAGAGGAGTGTATGGATCAGGAACGTCTTTGCTTTTGCAACCTCTCCCAAACACATACAGCTCATGATTTCACCATAGTTCAAGACATGGTATAACAAGAAAAGAAAGTGGTCTCGTGTGTCATCTGGTTTGTTGTTTTAATTTTTTTAATAGCTGACTGGAGTAGCTTCCAGCTATTATTGATATGACATGCAGTTGGCCCCCAATGTTCCCATTTTCCTCTACACAGACAAAATGAAAGTAATCTCAGAATTGCAGAGTGCTGAACACTGAAAACATATTAAGGGGCCAATTAAGCACTGAAACACATAGTACTTCATGTCAATAACAGTGACTAGAGGAATACCTTTTAAAAAAAGCTTATGCAACTCCCAGATGCTCCTTTGCAGTAACCAGCTAAGCCATACATCATGGGCAAAGTAGAGTACTCTGAGAAAAGCTTGTTGTATGTTTGTATATGAAGTCCCTGAAAACTGAAATTTAGCTGAGCTTTCCAGGGATGGGGGGAAAAAATATAAGTAATATAAGTATGTTCCAGGAAATATTCCAACACTTAGGAAAATCCATGAGTCAGCAATGTGCCCTTGGGGCCAAGAAGGCCAATGGTATCCTGGGTTGTATTAGAAGGGGTGTGGTTAGTAGGTTGGGAGAGGTTCTTCTCCCCCTCTAGTTTGCCCTGGTGAGGCTCTGTTTGGAATATTATTTCCAGTTCTGGGCACCTTAGTTCGAGAAGAACAGGGAAGTGCTTGAAAGAGTCCAGTGTAGAGCCGCAAAGATGATTAAGGGAGAGGAACATCTTCCTTATGAGGAAAGGCTGAGGGAGATAGGGCTCTTTAGCTTGGAGGAGACTGAGGTGTAACCTTAGTAATGTTTACAAATAAGTGAAGATCAAGTGTAGGGAGGACATAGACAGGCTCTTCTCAGTGATGTCCAATGGTAGGACAAGGGGCAGTGGGTGCAAGCTGGAGCACGGGAGGTTTGCACGTGAGCATAAGGAAAAGCTTTTTCACTGAGAGGGTGACAAAAGATTGGAATGAGCTTCCCAGAGAGGTTGTGGAGTCTTTTTCTCTGGAGACATTCAAAACCCACCTGGATGCATTCTTGTGTGACCTACTTTAGGCGATCCTGCTCTGGCAGGAGGGTTGGACTAGATGACCTTTTGAGGTCTCTTCCAACACCTAACATTCTGTGTTTCTATGATTCTGTGAAAATGCAATATTTCATCATACATGGTCACTAATCAGTAACTGCAGGTCTTTGCAGCAGGTATTTGTTTGCACACTGTAATTTTATAATTATTACCCACAACTAGCATTTTAAGGCTGTAAATTTCTATTCAAGATGAGACTAATATTATTAATAAAAAAAAAGGATACAAACATATCCCAGAGATCTTCTGTGAAAGAACTGGTGGAGGAAGGGGAAAACTGAAAAGACTCCCAGAATCACAGTGGATCACAGACAAAAAATCTTGTGGTCTACAAAATTGCAGTTTAATGCTGTCAGATCTGCTCCTCTCCTTTGTTTCTGGAAGTAGGGACTAATACCTCAGATTTTGCTCTGAAAACACAGGTAGTTACACCACCAGTTAAATGTGAATGTGTGCTAGCTTCTCTTATTACAGAGCCCAGCTACTATAATGGACACACATGCACAGACTTCCCCTCTTGAAACACATTAAGTGTGGGGATCATGGACATGGAAAGCATTAGAGGTATATTGCATCTGTGGAACATGTATGGGAGATTTCCATGTGTCATTGCAGACAGCATTACACAGGACAGTCTGTCTCTGCAACTCCCCACTGCTTTTCTCAGTCTGCCATCAGAAATGATCATGCACGTGCTCTCTGAACAGCTGGAATGTGGCTGTGAATTCATGAACTGAAAGAATGGGCACCTGATGATGGAAAACACAAAAGCCAGTAGTTATTCCTGTCAATAAATGAGATAGCAGTGCAACATCCTCTCCATCAGCAAAACAAAAAGGTGGTACAGGCATGATCATCACTCAATCAGCAAAACAGCAAGGGCAGCAGTGAACAAAGGCACCTCCATTCATTTCCATATATCATGTTGATTGGGAGTAACATTCAGGTCAATTTTTCACCCAGTCTTTTAAATGAAATTTTATATTTATTCAATTGATCACAGCCTAAGTAGTCTCCATTTCAAAGCTTCCCTTTCTAGTTTATTTTTCCCTGACTATTATTAATACAATGCCAAAGCTAATGAAGCACTCAATAGAATATAAATGCTAATGAGGTGTGCTGAACTCACTTCTAGGGGGAAGAGAATTGAACAGGTGAATGAAACCATGTAAACACATAGTTGTTATGCACAGGGCAGGCTGGAGGGTGCTTAGGACTGATTTTTTTAACTCCATCTTTTAAGCTTCAGTTTGTCCACACAAGCATTTAGGTTGATATGAGCCCAGAATATTTCTAAAAGCTACTGCTGAGTTAGTTGCATAGGTAAATAGATGTTGGCTCTTGTGCCAGTGTAGGTAAGTCTTTCCTTACAATGGCATGAGCTGTTTAAGCAGAGTTCTCTCTTACTGTCTAAAGCTAAGTGTATGGAGAGCTTGCCAAGACAATTACACCCATTAGAGACCAATATTTTCATGCCTCTTCCTGTCAAATGGGTAAAGCCTTGAAGAGCACAGCTGATATTTATGGATTCCTCATATACTCCTGTCAAACCTCAGTGAGGAATGATGCTGTGGCAATGCAAAATCCAAACACAAAGAAATATCCTAGCATGGGTTCAAAATGGCTTTTAGGTCCCTGTGTGGCAGTCATCACAGAAAAATATGAGTCTCTGAATACACCCTTCCCTGGTTACAAAAAGAGAAATCACCAGCCTAAAGCAATCTGAAAAAGTCCAATTAGACAAATAAGGTAGCATTATTTCTCTGTAATGCATGTGGTTAGGTTAACCTATTCCCCTTCAGCTCTCAATCATTTGTGTCCTACGAATGACCAATCTCCTCCCATCAGGAGAAGTCTTAACTAACAGCTAAGTAGTAGCAGCTTGTGAAGAGTGGATCACGTTTAAGACAGCGGTGATTGACTGCTGATATCTTAGGTATAACAGTTTGCCAATGTGTTTATTTTACCTAGTAATGAAGAATACATCTCAGTGATTAGGCTCAAGTAGAACGCATCATTATTTTCTTTTATTTGACACAGATCTAGGCCAGGATCCAAGAGAACTATTTTTCTGTACCACAGTTTCTCAGCTGTTACTGTAATAACCCTATCTTTTTTCTCACTGATTTTCAAGGCTTTATTATCAAACTGGGTATACCTGTACAAAATTTGGTATAAGGAGGTTGAGTTTTCAATGCAGAACTGAAGGTACTATTGTAAAATCAGACTTCTAAATGACAGTAGAGAACATGAAAGTAAATCTATGAGTTAGATGAAAATGTGAGTTTCTCCCTCATTCCTTTCCTGCATTGGTCCAGTTCTGTTCATGGGAAAGAGATTAGAAAGATGTGCAAGGTTCTCATGAATGGTTTCCCAGCAGAGTAAACTCTCAAGCAAAGCATGAATAAGGTATTCTCCATGCTTTCAAGCCAGTATTGATGTAATGACCCTATCATGTAACACAAATCAGCAAATTCCCCAGTTTGCCTGTTAGAAATATTTCTCTCTTTTACATTCTTTGGCAAGAACCATGTACTAGTTTCCCCAGAAAAATCATATCCACCCCACCTCCACAAAAAAAAAAAAACCTCCACAAACACTGCCAGTCACCCTACAATTTCCTTTTATTAATAGAACCTCAACACAGAAGAGTTTTCTGGCCAGGCATTTTTCACACCCCAATAAGCTCAAATAAAAAATTATTGCCAGAACAATGATTTAAACGTAAGATGCAACACTTCAGCACTTGACTAGCTTGATTTTTAATGTCAGCTCCAACTTGTCTGACACATGCAAGACATAAATGAATATCCATATTTCTTTGGAATTAAAGGGTTGCCTGACAGCTCACGGTACGGAGCATACGGCATTCCTGATGGGTCCTTACTGTAGGCTGGCATTATTTTCACCTCCTTCATTCTTCCCCAGCCAGCTTTACTAGTGGGAGCCAAAAGACTCTCCCCACTAACCTCAAGGGCAGTTGTCTCTAAATATTTCATATAAACCAGTCTACGCTATATTTGCTAATTTCATTTGTCAATCTCCCTTGCCAAACTTTTCTCAAGTAACAGAACTATTGGCAGTGAACATGAAGATCTATGTATTGGGACAGAGAGAGAGTTTTTGCTGTGCATTATAAACAAGAAATGATTTCTTGTTTCATAGAATTGGTCCATAGAGTTGCTGCCTCAGCCCACGCAATGTCAAGATTCGCACTTTTTTCCTTTTAAAAATAACTTTTTCTGATATATTTCTACTTGGCTTCTTTCTCCACCTCCTAATCTCTTTGTTCAGTATTTCTTCACAACACAGAATCATCATAGCACTCATCTGCATCAATCCGTCTGCTGCTCACAGACTTTTCTAGGTCTGCCTCATCAAGTAAAGTCACTAATTTTTTTTTTTTTTCAAGTCAGTAATTGCCTTATACTTCACACTATCATTTTTTGGTTGTGTTGATGTCTATTAGATTTCAGTCTACTGTCTCTGAAGTCTGTGCCGGGTTCCTTGTGCCACATAAACTTCAGCTCTGCCAGTGATTTACTGGCCCATCTTGTCTGAAGCTGTTGAAATTATGTTTATGCACATGCAATTCGCTCTTCATCATGAGAAAGGTGACATATCTAGCACCCGCAGCCGTGTGCCCAGATATCAAGCACAAGATTTATTTCCTTCAGTTTCAGGGTGTGATTCAGTTTGAGATAAAGCTACTACTAATTTAAAATGTCTGCATGTTGGTGTCTACATGTGAGGCAGTGTCCAAGCTCTGTTATGGCATCACAAACTAATTCAATTCATTTGTTCTCACACAAGTCTCTAGTGCTATTTGAGATGCTTTTAAGGTTTCTCTCTGGCTTCCAGCCACGAGCCTTGAGTCCCTTGTCCATATAGGAAGTAGAGACTGGAGCAATCCAATTTATCTGAAGTCTGGCTGAAGCCAGTGAGTCAGCTGAATTGCTTTCCAGGTTCCAGTGTAGTGATTAAATTTTCATTGACTAAAGCAGAAGCTTAGGCCTTTAACTCACATGTAGGCACTCAACTCACATGTAGACACCTACATGAAGGTACCTGAATTTAAATGTCTTATTCTGAAGCTAATTTTCACCACACAGGCTCTGTTCAGTTGCCCAAACATATGGTGCAATTTGGAGTGTCCAAATCATCTACAGAAGGCTGACAGATATGACACAGGCTGCAACACTACTCAGAGCCACAAGGAATACCCTAGGGCATCTCAGATGGCACTAGAAACCTATGTCTAGGCTACTGAATGACTTTGTATCTGCAATATAGATGCCTAAATGGAGCTAGTTGGCTTAAGCTCTACATCTGATACAGAAGGCAGGATGAGGTTTGAATTGTGCCTTGGGAAAATTCAACGTGAAGAAGGCATAATCAGAAAAATGAAAAGAAGCTTTGGCTAGAAGCCCCTGGATTTATTTTTCATCTTCAAAAAAAAAAAAAAATAACTACCAAGCCTAAGCTAAGTACCTGAACTCACTCCACAGATAATACAAATATAGGTTCCCTCAGATGACAATTTATATCACAGTAAGAGAGATGTCTGAATTAGACAGGACAAATTGCCATCTAGAGAGGTCAATCTCTCTCTATGGGTTGTGGAAGGAACCCATGTAAGTATCTTAAGTACCCAATATTTAGCAGACTAATGCCAGAGTGACATTCTGGTTTTCCATTTATGATTTGATATCAATCATCTGACTTCCTGGGTATTAAATATGTGGAAATGCTTTTCATTAGGTGCAAATTTTAAGTATTTGTAGAAAGGAGAAGTCTCTGTCAAGTACTTGTATAACATCCATTATTGCAAGATATGTGATCAGCTTCTTGACTTCCCTTTATAAAACCATTCTGAGCATCTGTATCTGGAGTCAATAATCCTGGTTTTGCAAACACAGGGAATTTTCATCATACACTAAAGATTCCCTTCTACAGGTCTGAGCCATGAGAATCTGAGTTCACCTAACTGCCCCAAAAGCCACAGATATATACACAGGAAATAGCAGTCAGGATAGCATCCTGAAAAAGACAAACCTTTTCACAAGAATGATGGGTCTTTCTCTTTTGTTGTAAATCACAGCCAATGCTGCCCACCTTTCTCCAAACATCAAAGGGAAAGCTGAAGAACTTGTCTCACTAGTAAAGCCAGTATGAGTCACCTGGAGTCCAATAAGATATCCTGAGTGTGTTGCCAATCCTGATGATAAATCTACTGTCTACAAAAAGATAACAAAGAACAGCATCCAACAGAGTGCAAGCTCCCAATAAATGAAGTAGAATTCCGTCTCTTTGTGTGTGTGATGACAATTGCTTCATTTTTTCCTTATTATTTTTTCAGTTATGTTATATGCATGTGTCAGCATATCCATAAACAATGCCTTAAATGATTTTCCTATAGTAAACAGTACAAAATTAATAGATTTTTCAGGTTAAAATGGTGTTATTCAAAAGCAGTTAATGTGTATGATTTATCCATCACCTCTGTGTGAAGTCTGTGAAAAGATTCTTTTGTTCTAAAGTTAGGGGGTGGAATAAGAACAACCACAATAATATGCAAGAGTGAGATTTAAGGAGGAGTCATTCAAATGGCATTTGTCTAGTCACACTGCTAAGAACAAAGGGACTTCATCACTTGTATTTTCTGAATTGAGTTGTCAAAGGGCTAAGCCTAGAAGAAGTGCTGAGGCCCAGATCAGTTTTGCCTGACCTTGAAAGTCAAATACAAGTTAGATGTCAAAAGCAGAATTTTTCTAGGTGTTTAGCCCAAGCTAATCATGTACATAGTCTTTGCACAAAATGGAGAGGAAGATCTCCAGAGGGCAATTTACCTTGCCCTCTATTGAATGTTTAGGATTAGAAAGGCAGACTAAATCTCTGATTGGTGCCTCTCTGTTACTTCCACAAGGACTGCATGACTACTTTAAATTTGATGTCTAATGTTCAGATGAGCAAAGGTAAGAGAGAGAAGCTGCACTTAGATCAAATACATTTCCATCTTCTGGGAACCTTTTTCCTTTCCCAGAAGTATTTGTACATACAGCTAAGATCAGAGATGAGGAAAAAAAAAAAAAAAGGACTCTCACTTCATTTTTTCCAATGAAAATGAAAAACTAACTTAAACTAATTCAAATAGTGTCAAACTCATGATTTGATTACCCACACTATTAGTTTGAAAGTTTGATCATTTGAACTCATTGATTCATTCTTGGCTGTGACCTCAATTTAATTATTGCTTTGTGCCACTTTGTATTAGCTTAGTGAAACTGCCCTACATTTGGCTTAGCAACATGTGTGTTTTAGAAAATCTTCAAAAATATTCACAATAGGTTTATCCATCCATGTGGATCAGAAATGCTGAAGGAATGCAGTCCCTCTTTAAGAAATTTGAAAGTCACCTTGCCCTGATCCCAAATGATTTAATTATTTTGCTCAGAAATTTAGAACTTTATAGATTACAACTGATGTGCTCTGAAGAATAGCAGCAGATTGTGGTCATTTCCACATTAAAGCTTTTAGGGAGATAAGCAGCTGAAAAAGGATCAGGAAAAGAACTAGTCAAAAAGAAACCAACAAAAAACCCCAAATAAACAAAACCAAACAAAACCCAAACACAAACAAACAAAACAAAAAACACCCCTGAAAGAAAATCCTATGAAGCAAAAAACCTGAATGGATTACAAGGAAACAAATCTCATCAATTTTGAACCATATGAATAAATTTTTAAAACCCTTTCAGCAAGAAATCTCAATAAATTTTATCTGGGTTCTTGTGCTATTTTGAAGTTGTCTTTCTGATTTTTTTCATGTTAATTGCATATTACAGAACCACTGCAAGTCTAGTAAACATTGGAGATAGGGCTGCCAGTCTGTGTCAGTGACATGACATGAGAGTGTACAGTATACAGGCCAGAGGTAACTGTCAGAAAAGAAAACCCTTTATTCCATGTCTTTAGCTACATGTCAGTATAGAATAAGTGTCATTATTGCACATCACCAAATTTCTTCGGAAACAAGGGTAGTCTTCAGCATGCTAAGGCAGGGAAAGGAAATCAGGTACATCAAAGAGCAACTTCACTGATCTGTGAAAAGCAGCAGAAAAGAAATAAGCTGACTGTCACTCTCTGATACACAAGGTTTAATTTTACCTCTGAAAAGCTGAAGCGTCATTGCTATAGTTACAACTGTCTAAAGTGATGATGGAGGAAAGGAGGTAGTACTTTGGATTTGACCAGTACCTCTGGATAAAATAAATTGTTGGACACATAGTAAATAGAATACTCATTATCCCTGTTCCAAATAAATAGGAGCTATGAAAAAGTAGTAAGGATTTAGGTTGGAGGATGCTTGAAATAGTGCCTCTTTTGGGACATGTATTTCACCACCTTTCCAGGTTTTCCTTCCATGTCTGTATTTTTTTTTCCATTCTCTTTTTTTCTTTTTTGTTTTCCCCTTCGCATTACTGTATGTTGTTATTCTATGCAATGAAGATGGAATTCACTCTTTTATATCCTACCTGAATCCTTGTCCAGGAAAAAAAGAGCGATGGCTGATACAACTAGTATCCCTCATAGGTTTCTTTCTTCTTTCTCTTGTCTGGCTGTGATGATGTGCTTAACTTAATTCTGTCAGTTATGACTTGGCCTTCCCCTGCCATCATGAATGCCTGCTCCCTGGAAGTCTTTGTTCTTTCTCTTTTCCACTAGCCCACAGTCAAAAACCAGCGATGCTCTACAACTGGGAGATCTACAATTGCTACACACACAGGATTTTTCTCAGCTCTCTTGAGTTACTCCATTACTGCACCTGAAATCACTGGTATCTAGGCCTGTTACTCTATACTTTTCAATTCTTTTGTCTTAAGAGGAAAATTTCTGTTACATACTAATGAGCAATTATTTAGGGAACAAGGAAAACAAGAATCACTGGGACTCTGCTAATGGCATGTCACATTCTGTTATTGCGCTGCACTTGCTGCTTCTGCCTCACGTTAAGAACATTCAATTCCAGCTCCTGAGGATATTGGTTCCATACCAATGAAGCTAAAAATATTTTCAAAATGCCCAGGGGGTGAATATTTTTATGTCCTTTCACTTAGATGAGGCTGCTTTAGGATGATGCTGACTCACACACAATATCTCTTGCATACTAATCAACGCCACAATAATTCAGGTCATTTGATTTCAAAGCATGTTCCCTAATGTGTTAACCTTTCACTGGTAACCTGCAGTATCCTCCTTCATGCAGCGCAAAGCGATTGAACCAAGCAACGGAAGGATGTGGAAAGACAAATATAAAATGAAATTAAAGAAGGAGGTTTAGGTTATTTGTATTACAATACATTTAGATGCAGAAATTGAACTCTGGTATCCTGAGTCACAGTCCACTGGTTTAATCAGAAGGTTATTCTTCCCTTCTGCTCCTTCTCTGCAAGCAGTGAAAGCCTGATGACAGCCGTGATCCCTCCACTTCTTTGAATATTTACACCACAGGCAACCCAACATAAGCCTTTCTCCTCATACATGTTTCATAGAGCTATAGAAATAGGAGCAGCACCAAAAATGGCACTTTGACAACCAACAATATTTGTTGAAAAAGCATGTACAAAACCAGCAGCCAAAAAAAGAAAAATAAAAAAATGAATGGTTTGAAGCTAATTCATCAACTGAAATCTGTGTGAAACATTTGGGGAATCACTTCAGACAGATATATATATATTCCCAACTGTATTCACAGATCAGTTGCACTGAAAATAAATGGGGAAAATAGTTTAATGAGTTCTGCATTACAGCTAGACTGCTCTGCTCCACTTACACGTGTTAATGGTCACTGCCTTTATAGAATTTAAAGGTAAATGCAAAAGCTCTCAGTATTCGATAATGATGTGGATGGTGGTTCTCGTCTATTATTGCATGGGTCAAATACATTCATTGCAAAATCAAATTAGAGTGAAAAGCCTTTAATTTCCAAAGCAGGAAAAATTGCAAATCAGTGCGGAGAAGTTGACATGATGTAAAGTTTGTGACATTTTTTCTCCTCAGTTGTGTTAAGCAAATGAGCTAAGCATATAAGAAAGAGTTTCTATCAAGACCAATTTTACTTTGATAGAAGGACTAGTCCCATTCTTTTCCAAGTCAAATTCAGTGTAGTAATCATTTAGCATTATTCAGCAAACAGGACTTAGAAAAATTTCTTGTGTTAAACATTCAAAGAGTTAATCTATCTCAGCTTTTTCATGCTGTGTTGAGCCAACGGGGCCGTTGAACTGATTCTTTACGTATGATTTTAATCTAGTATTTTCTGTGGAATGTATTTAGAGCATATCTAGAGATGACTCAGATCTAGAGAGTGTAAGAATTTATGTCCATTCTATTTTTATTTCTGTAACTGATACTTTGTAGCTTTTCCAAAATGCAGAAAACATCTAAGATTTTAGGGAAAGTCTTACCTAGTGTAAAAATTATGTGTTAAAACAGAGAGCTGCTCATTATCATAGAATCATAAAATCAGTCAGGGCTGGAAGGGACCACAAGGATCATCTAGTTCTAACCCCCCTGCCATGGGCAGGGACACCTCATACTACATCAGGCTGGCCAGAGCCTCATCCAGCCTGGCCTTAAACACCTCCAGGGATGGAGCCTCAACCACCTCCCTGAACAACCCATTCCAGGCTCTCACCACTCTCATGGGGAAGAACTTCTTCCTCACGTCCAGCCTGAATCTCCCCACTTCCAGCTTTATTCCTTTCCCCCTAGTCCTATCACTACCTGATAGCCTAAAAACTCCCTCCCCAGCTTTCTTGTAGCCCCCTTCAGATACTGGAAGGCCACAATAAGGTCACCTCGGAGCCTTCTCTTCTCCAGACTGAACAGCCCCAACTCTTTCAGTGTCTCCTCATAGGAGAGGTGCTCCAGCCCTCTGATCATCCTGGTGGCCCTTCTCTGGACACGTTCCAGCATGTCCATATCCCTCTTCTAATAGGGGCTCCAGAACTGGATACAGTACTCTGGGTGGATTCTCAGCAGAGCTGAGTAGAGGGGCAGAATCACCTCCCTTGACCTGCTGGCCACACTTCTCTCGATGCAGCGCAGGATCTGGTTGGCTTTCTGGGCTGCAAGTGCACACTAGTGGTTCATGTTGAGCTTCTCATCCAGGTACTTAGCTTAGGCTTGGTAGTTGGTTTTTTTTTAAGATGAAAAATAAATTCAGGGTCTGTTTGGTTAGGAAAAAAAATCACTGAAACTTCTTCAAAAAATCATATTCATAGCATTAAATTAATTGAGATGATCCTAACAGAAGATGACACTGTCAGAAAAATATAATTTCTGGTTCCATTTTCAGTTCAGAGTCCAGTCCAGCTTATAATAGAACTGGCTTCTTCGGGTTCTTCTCATGAATTAAACAGGGAGGCTAAATTTATTAGGCTTCTAGCTTTGAGTAGTTCAGTTTTGTGGTTAAACACACATTGAGTCACAGAACCATAAAAAAATTGTCTCGAGATGCCTCCTAGTCCAATACTTACTGCAAAGCAGGATACGGTATGTCTAAGCACTGTGACAGATGCTAATTAGATCATGATGATTTCAAGTTATGGAGATTCTACAGAGATGTGGAGATGGTTAGGAGATGAAGTGTACCTTTTTCCAAAGTAGCAGCCCTCCTACACAATCCTTTGTGTTACAATAGGGAAAGTTTTTGTAAGATTTCCCATAAACTGAAATGTAAGTAAGTAAATTGATTCCAGGGTGATGTAAATGTTCCATGAGAACACAAACCAAATTTTCCATTCCAGCTTCACCTCTTGCATTATGGGCGTACATTACTCTTAGACATAGAATAGCCATATGGACACAAGTCATTTTGTGTATGTTACATCTAAATGTTACATCTAAAATAGCATTTTAAAATGGAAACAAAACCATTTGAGGCAGACAATCAAAATGTCCTTTACTGAGATCATTTTTTAACCATTTTTCAAAATTAAATTAAATTTAAATGCATTTGCTCCTACGAAGTATTTGCCTTTGCCAAATTGTGACAAAAAAAAGAGAAACACTTCCATTGTGAAGACATTTTACATCACAGATTGGATCTATACAGGATCTCTTCTAAGTTCACATTTATGGCTGTCTCACAAAGTGTATAATATTGCTTATAGCACCCAGAATCACTTGTCAGTCTCTGAGATTCATTGTGCTAGACACTGTGTAACATGTAAAATAGTATAAAACTGTCTGTGCAGGATTCAGCTGCCTTTTTACAAGTTCCTAGTACATTATGGGACACCCAAGAGTGTCCTAAACATGTGCAGGGAGACAGGTCTGGAATACCTGCATCCTTCAGGAGAGCATCTGGAAGCCGGAAAGGATCCCCCTCTGTGCTTAAAATGATGAAAACTTCCTATGTTTAAGTAACAAAATCTCACCCTCTCTGATGTGAAAGACAGAGTCTGCAAAACCCAAGGATTAGAGGATTACCAATTATGCATATAGAAGAAGACAATGGTAATAAAATAAGTACAGGTACTCTGGGAACACACACAGCAAAAAAAAAAAAAAAAAAAAAAAAGGCAGTCCATCATGAAATCTAAGATCCAGTTAGGTCATTAACCTCCCTCTGGCAGTGACCAGAAGTAAAAGTCATAGAGAAACAGAATAAACCCAGGGTAAATCTAAAGAGACAATTCTGTGCAATATAAGACTGTAAATAAAGAGCTTCTTAATATAAACAGATTAAATTGCAATAAAAATCTAACAATATTTTACCCATTCTTTTATGAACAGGAAACTTTGGATAAATTAACTGCTAGCAATTTATCTTGAAGGGAAACAGAAGTTCAGTTTTGCTAACTGGCTTCAGGCTCTGGAAGCCCTGAATCAGTTTCAAAAACCTCTGTATTGAAAAGGTTTCAGTGTGTGGTGACCAAAGTTTTGGGAAGCATTTTGCTTTCTCTCTCCAGTTGCTGAAAATTAAATGTTTTGAGGTACCAATATTTATAACCATAAATATATAAAATAATTGCAGCTTTCAGGGTTTACATGATCTTCTAATAATGTCATATCATATTCTAAAGACATGGTGATGTTATTCTCCTCATACAGTTCCAGAGCAAAATATTGATCTTGCCACAAACCCAGTGATTTTTTTGATGAAAAATGATAAAATGTTTCAGTTTTCAAATGCTTTAAAAAAAAAAAAAAATCCTGGTTACCTGATGTCACTGCTGGGAAACGTCGTTCCATCAATCCCTTTCCCACTGCTCTGTCTGATCAGTGCAACACTACCAGCACAAAGGTCTTCTCACGGAATTGGCTTCCCAGGGTCACCAGGGTTTTCATTCTTGCTTTATATAAACTTTACTTAATTCAGAACTTGCAGGCCTGGGTGTCTCAGAAAATGAGCAGCACAGCACTGAGGACTGCAAGGGTGCCAACAGACTTCTAATATTTACTTCACTCAGGTCCTCACTGAGCAAGCAGGTCCTCCCTCATCCACAAGGACTGGCGCATGCAGATGAGTTCACAGATTTCTGCCCCTTTGTGAGAAGGGCAGCCCAGGTCCTCCACTGGAAGGAGTATTGATAACTATGGATAAGTATTGATAAACAGGGATCCTCTGAAGAGTGCCATCATTGCTAACTAGTCATATTATTGTATGTGGTTGTATGCTTACAGAACAATTCAGAAGACCCAAAATTTTTACTTCCAGTCATTTGCAGTTTGTTGTACTAGCAAGTACATGAGGCTTCTCTGTTTAATTGCAATGATGCTTGGAAAGTGAGTTCCTGGTTCTACCTGTATTAACAGTCCTACTACAGCAGTGCCTGGGGAAAACCAGTGCATGGAGTTCTGGGTTTGCTGATCATTCTACCATCTGTCTACAACTACCTGAAGGAAGGTTGTAGCCAGGTGGGGATCGGTCTCTTCTCCCAGGCAACGAGCAGCAGAACAAGAGGACACAGTCTCAAGTTGTGCCAGGGGAGGTATAGGCTGGATATTAGGAGGAAGTTCATCACAGAGAGGGTGATTGCCCATTGGAATGGGCTGCCCAGGGAGGTGGTGGAGTCACCATCACTGGAGATGTTCAAGAAAAGACTGGATGAGGAACTTAGTGCCATGGTCTAGTCGATTGATTAGGGCTGGGGGATGAGTTGGACTGGATGATTTTGGAGGTCTCTTCCAACCTGGTTGATTCTATGATTCTATGTGTCCAGAGAAGGGCAGCGAGGCTGGTGAGAGGCCTCGAACACAAACCCTACGAGGAGAAGCTGAGGGAGCTGGGGTTGTTTAGCCTGGAGAAGAAGAGGCTCAGGGGTGACCTCATTGCTGTCTACAACTACCTGAAGGGAGGTTGTAGCCAGGAGGGGGTTGGTCTCTTCTCCCAGGCAACCAGCACCAGAACAAGAGGACACAGTCTCAAGCTGTGCCAGGGGAAGTTTAGGCTCAAGGTGAGGAGAAAGTTCTTCATGGACAGAGTTGTTAGATGTTGGAATGTACTGCCCAGGGAGGTGGTGGAGTCACCATCCCTGGAGGTGTTCAAGAGGGGATTGGATGTGACACTTGGTGACATGGTTTAGTGGTCATGAGGTCTTGGGTGACAGGTTGGACTTTGATGATCCTTGAGGTCTTTTCCAACCTTATTGATTCTGTGATTCTGTGAGAGCAGGAAGACCTTTCTCTGAAAGCAGAAAGTACCAACTGAAAGAGCTGAACTTTACATCAGCAGAGTTTTTAGCAACCATGTATGCTTAAGTATTACATGTAATAATTACCCCTTATGAGCACCTGAGTATAAAATCTCAGTTAAACTTTTCTCTTGTTTGACCAGGAAAAAAAAAATTGGAGGTAAATTTGAGGAGAAGGGAGGGAAGGGGATTAGTGTATGGGAAATCAGAAGCAGGGCGACTTAATAGAGAAGAAAGTTTCTCAAATAGCCCTTTCACTTCTTAGACTTGAATGTAATCCATAGTGCTTGCTGAAACACCAGCTTTCTGTACAGATAACCTACATATTAAATGCATGCAAATTGGTAATACAGAAGAAAGCACATGTTAGAAATTATCATGGCCAGGAGCTCTGCATCTTTGGACACTGGAATTGAAGTACAGTGAACAGCACAGAGGTTTTTCATAGATTAACTTCTTTTGTAAGCTTATGAGACTCCCTGAGAATGTGAAGAGATGGCCCTAGGGTTGCATCTGTTTCTGAAATGGATGGGATACACACCATGGAGCAATTCTCACTCTCTTTGCAGCCATTATTGTACATGCTTGCAAAAGAAGCTAATGTTAGTTTGCATGAATGGCTTCATTATCTATAGAGAAGTCACCTCACTCTTAATTTCTTAGTACAGACAGAAGTTCATGGAAGCTATTAAAGGTGTAGATATGGAAATACTCAGTAACTACAGAAAAATTAAAATAAAAAATAAAAAAAGTGTGGGTTTTTCCAAAAAATGTAATTCTGCAAGTGAGGTCAGCTACATTTAGTTTTATATAACAAGTTCAATTGCATGGCTTTTCCTCAAGACAATCAATGTTGTCTTTTTCCTACTCCTTGTACAACCAAGAACATATCTCTGGCTTTTCCCTTATGATTTAACAAGGAGTCAGGGCCCCAGCAGTTTTAGAAGGCAGAGTATCTACTCCAAATCCTGACCTAACTCACCTGAATGTAGTCTGGAGAACAATATGAACTTCACTGAAGTTAAAAAAGTGAGCTTACCTCCTCCATTATCTGTCATAAATGACATCTCTTCTTTTTAGAAAGTTGTTCAGAGAGAGCTTTATGGAATATTTGAATAGGAAGCAAGATTTCAGCAAGACTGGAATAACATTCCAAGGAGCTGGCATGCTGGGAACAGTATCCAGTTGAGAAGTGCTCTGACAAAAACTATGGGAGACTGACAAGGTGAATTAATTCCAGGTTTGGGGCTGTAGTTTGAGTGAAGGATCCAAGAAGCTCATAAAATATGGAGTAGGATCAGCACATAATCTGCTTTGTGTATGTGCAACAGTGGAAATTTAGTCATTTAACCCTCTTGAGTTAATCAGCAGCTGAGCAGTGGGTTTTGAGGGCTTTAGGTAGCTTAAGACACACATATGCATCTCAGCTCATGAATGAAAGAAATTATCATAGCCTGTAATAAAAGAAAAAATTTCCTATGTGCTTCTTATGTCCAGGCTCTCTTGATGGCTTGGGGTTTTACTCACTTTCATCTGGCAGGACTTATCTAGACAACAGATCACGTTGGTTAATTACGTGATATTAGTTAGAGAACTGCTGACTTCTGCATTCCTCAAATAGTGAGGTTAGTTGTGGCTGCCTGTTAAAGGCAATTGAATTGCTCTGAAAGGCTGAAATTCTCACACATGTCATAAATTAATAAATTTGCCTTTTAGAAGGACAAGACACTATGCTGCAACCCATGACTCCATATGACAACACCAGCCAGCCTTTCTGTAAGCGGGGCAGAAAACTCTGAACTGCGACTACCACTATACACACATTGCGAATTCCGCATGGTGAGGAGCAGGGACATCCGAGGTGGACGTAGCAGGACAATGCAGGACTTAGCATGGAGACTGTTTCAAGAACAGGCTCACACATACCTGCTGGCTCACCTTTTCCACATGACAATACCACACTAATATCTGCATGCCAGAATTGTCCTGTCAGCAGACATATGACAGACGTGTGACAGACACCTGCCATAGCACTTGCACTTGACTCGCGCCTCAGGAGCCACAAAATGGTCTCTATAAAACTTACTGTTCATCTGTCTGAAAAGTCCATAGCAGTCAGTTAAGGATTTTAATAGTACTTTCTTTTCAGTTGTGGTTATGTAAGAATATAATTGCCTCTCCTTTTGTCCCAGACAAAAGGCAAAAGGAAAAAAAATATTAAAAAGCCCCATTCAAAGAAAAGGAAGTTCACACAGTAACACATGATCCAGAACTACAATAATTACTCCAGGAAAGTCTCCAAAGAGTAAAAATGAGACATCACAGAGGAACAGATTATGCCATGTCTGCATATGCTGGGGTTCATATGACTTCCTCTGAGGCAGCTCGTCGTGGTTACCGTTAGAGCCAAAATGTTGGACTGAACAGACCTGGAGCATGATCTAGTTTGACAATTTCTGTGTTCCTGAGGCTACCAAATAGAAAAAACATACTTTATTTATTTAAACCACTTTACTTTTTCTTTCTTATTTTTTTCCCTGTAGATTTAATTTCCTTCTGGAAAGTTGTTACCCAGCTGTGGCTATGAAGCTGGTAATAAGCACGTAGCTTCAGTTTGAAGGTGATCAAACACTGCTTCTATGTTTCAAGTAATAGAAGATGGGAAAGACAGGAATGGAAGTAAATAACGAATACACTTTCTGGTGTTTGGACCAAGCATCCAGGGAGCACACCATAACAGTCAGAGTGAAACAGCAAGTTCTGGTCTTCTTCAGATTAAGCCTTTTCAAAACAGACACAAAAAGCATGTAATTTCTGCTGAAAGCAAGCCAGTGGAAAAAAAAATTCTAAGTGGCTGCATACAAAATTATTTCAAAGCTAATTTCACTCCCTCCTGTGCAGCGTATCACTCTTGCCTCTGAAACAGAGGGACACATCCTCTGTTGAGAAATACTGAAACAGATATATTGATTAAATGCAGTTAATCCAGCCTGCACTGCCTGAAGTCCTGGCATTGGTTCACTTTTTTTACAAAAGACAATGCATATGGAAAACCTGGAAAAGCTTAATGGCTGAAAATTTCCTCCTTGCAAGTTGAATTGAATTTAGAAGAGCAAGGATCTCATATGTGTGTTATTGTCCTTTTACTCCTTCTCCAAAACATGTCTAAAAAAACATAATTTTTTTGTTTTTTTAAAAAAATGAATTTTTTTAATACATTTTTTTTCCTTTCTGTCTTCAGCAACCTATTTTGTAGTTACAACAAGAAATCACAATCCCATGTCTGAGAATGATAGGATATGACTGAAATCAGGCTGTTTGCTAGAAGGGCAAGAGGAGGAGACTCCAGGAAAACTTCTGGAGAGACTCTAGGACTGGACTGAGAGATCTGTTTGCATGGGTGTCTGTGCATGTGAGGGATGTGGTCTGAGTACCAGCAGCTCTAAGGCTCATCTGCCAAGGTGCCAGCAACTCACTAGACTGGGATTCAGAAGCAGTTACTGGGCATACAAATAGAACAGCATAGACTCTTTCGGTTGGAATGGACTTACAATGATTATCTAGTCCAACTGCCTGACCAACTCAGGGCTGAACAAGTCAAAGAATGCTGTTAAGGCCATTGGCCAAATGCCTCTTAAACACAGGCTTAGGGCACGAGTCACCTCTCTAGGAAGCCTGCTCCAGTGTTTGTCTGTCCTCTTAGTAAAGAAATGCTTTCTAGTACCTAGTCTAAACCTTCTCTGGGGCAGCTTTGAACTCTTCCCGTATATCTTATTACTGGATACCAGGGGGAAGAGATCCGCACCAACCTCCCTATTTGTCCTCCTCAGAAAGCTGCAGAAAGTAATGAGGTAACACCTCAGCCTCCCTTTCTACAAACTACAGAAGCCCATAGCCCTCAGTCGCTCCTTATGCAACATGCCTTCTAGCCCTTTGCTGCTATCCACTGAAACTTCACATTCTCCTTAATTGTGAGGTCCAGAACTGTACAGAGTACTCAATATGAAGCTTCACCAATGTTGATTACTGCAGGATAATCACTTCTTTTGACCAGCTGATGACACTACATTTGATGGACCTCAGGTTGCGGTTTGCCCTCTCGGCTGCTAGGGCACGCTCATACTGAGCTTGCTGTCAGCCAGCACCCCCAGATCCCTTTCTTCTAATTTATACTTGTGCCTGGTGTTTTTCCATCCTAGGTGCAGAATCTGACATTTCAACTTTCTAAATTTCATCCCATTAATCATCTATCTAGATTCGTCTGCAAGACCTCTTGTCCCTCAAGAGAGAAAATAACACCTCCCAGTTTGATATCATCAGCAACCTTGCTAATTCATGAACATAAGGAAAAAATTTTCACTGTAAGGATAACAAAACACTGGAACAGGCTGCCCAGAGGGGTTGTGTAATCTCCTTCTCTGAAGACATTCATAACACATCTGGACACATTGCTGTGTGACCTACTCTAAGTGATCTTACTCTAGCACAGGGGTTAGACCAGATGATCTTTCAAGGTCCCTTCTAGCCCCTAACGTTCTGTGATTCTGTGATTCTTCATCCAAATCATATTGAACAGGACTGGTCCTAAACTGAACTCTGAGTTACACCACTGGTGACTGGCTGCTAGCCAGATAAAGTCCCATTCACTACAAACCTTTGCACTCTGCTCTTCAGTCAATTCTCCACCCAGCACATCGTGAACTTGCTCATCCCACAGTTGGACAGCTTGTCCAGAAGGATGCAATGAAGGACAGTATCAAGAGCCTTACTAAAATCCAGAAAAACTACATGACCTGGTTCAGCTGCAGGAGGGATCCACATTGTACATATGTGCACACATATGTATATATCCATACATATATATGCATATATATTTATAAATGTATGCATTTATATACACATTTGTATATTCACTACTATCAGACAGAGAAAATAATAGAATAAGGCATCTGTGTTTGTATGTGTGTGACCACAGTGTTTTCTGCTGATGTTGTACTTTGTGACTAACCATGTGTACTTATACATGCTGTATATGTGTGCTTTGTGTGCATGCATCTGCTGGGAGCCTATGCTCATCCTTGTTACTGGCTGGTCCTGGGGGCAAGGGACTGCAGAAGTATTGTCTGTGTTGGACTACTGAATTCAACAACCATGTCTATTGGTAGACCAGTGCTGTTTTACAGCAACAAACAGGCTCAGGCAGGTTTCCATGCAGTTGTGGAGCTGATGGCAGGTTCTTTCATATACCTGTGAGGTGCCTGGGCTTTGGAGCCTACAAAGTTTGCAGTTCTTTCTATTTAGCCATTTCATCAGAAAAAAAGTGTCATAAAATGTCATAGAGAAAATTGTTCTTGCTGAGATTTCCTGGTCTTGGGCCAGCTCACACGGCTGTTTTTTCTCCAGAATAGGAGAACAAGCTAAGTGTACAAATTGTTATGATGTCCACCAAATTAAGAACCGATCCATAGGTTGTGCCTGCAGAAGCCCCTCTAAAGCACTGAACGCAGAGTTTGTGCTGTTGCATCCGAAATTCTCAGAAATCTTATCATACGCTTTTTTCTTTAAGAAGTGAACACCGCTTACTTTTGGAAATAAATAAACTTTTTGAAATACAGATAATTAAAAAGTGTCTATTTCCTTAATAATGACAGACTCTAACACTGTTTTTAGAGCACATTTAAAAATCCTTATTTTTGTTTAAAACCCAGGTCATTCCTAGCTGAAAGAATTTAACTCACAAGTCATCAAGCAGTATAAAAATAGAAATTACGTAACAGCCTGAACAGAGTTATTGTTTGTCTTGTTCTGAACAGAATCAGAGACTGAACTAGAGTAAAAACATGCAGCTGCCCAGGTTCACTAGCATGATCCCACACAATATACAGGCACAATTCAAGGACATCATGAATGAGGGACTGTTCCCAAAAAGCATTAGGATCAGGGCCAACCTGCTCTAAATTTATTTATATGGACATAAACCATAACATGCTACCTTTCCCCCTAGCAAAGATCAGACCTTGGCTCCTTTTATTTCAAGTGCACAAGCAGTCATAGAGGATTTCCAAGAGATGTGGAACAAGAGTCAATGTACATTTGCAAACCAAGACAAACTCAGAAATTAAGATCAAGTTATGGAAATGATTGCTCATTTCTAATTGTCAATCAGTCATGTATAAAGACTGCATCTACCTGAGTGCGTGAGTGGCCTCCCCCATTCTGCCACCCACCTTAATCCTCCAGATTAATGTTTTTCCTGAATTTCACCATCTCAGTTGTGGATAGTTGACAAAACTTCCTCAGGCCAAAACAATTTGCTCAGGGTCTCAATCAAGAGCAGTTACAGTATTTGTTCACTAGCAATATTTACTCCAACTCTACTTCAGTAGTAAACTTTGAAGGTAACCTAGGATCTTGAACAACAGAAGAGAAAATAAGATATCAGTATTGTACAGTATTAATACATTTCCAGTGCATTTAAGATTAATACACGGTACACAAAACTACTGGTTCCACCACTACTTATGAAACCACAGAGATTACCAAAGTTCCACTTTCTTCAGAATTTACACTTTAAGAATCTTACCTTTCTCATCTGTAAGGTGTTTAGCAGTCTGAATTACTAATGTATTACTAGATCGATCAATAATAAGTATGTAATGTCAAAGATTCTCATGCATCTAGGTAGCCCTGTCACACAGGCATCCTTAAAAGCATCTCTACTGCAACTGACATAGACACAAATCAAAATGGAGTCTGTGTCTTGAAGTGTTTAGACTCAAATTGTCTTCCAGTCAGGCAAAATTTCAGCCGAAAGTGCCCAATCCTTCAAAACATATCATCTCTGCTCCTTTCCAGCTTCCACCATCACTATTCCATAAGGCAGCAGCTGAGAATTATATACTTGATTTTATCTGATTAAGTGTGACTTCAGAATCACTGAGAAGGAATCCATTTTCTGCTCAGCAGTCTGTGAGATTTATCCGTGAATGCATCATGTCCCAAAAGCACACTTCTACTGGGCTATAAAATATTCCAGTGTCTTATTAATACGTTAATTGAATCCACTGTAATTTTCCTAGTATTCATGAGGCTCACTTTGTCATTGATTGACAGAGATGAATTTGAAGATATTTAAAAGTTTCACAAGCAGATGAACTGCTATATCTGAATTATCATGAAAGAGGAATAGTTAATAAGAAACTGTAATAATCTTTCATTAGAAAATTTGATGTAGTAACCACTGCAAACCTAATCCTGTTCCCTCTGACAGAAAAAGGAATTCTACCTACAAATTCAATGCCATTCTGGGTTTTTCCCAGGAGTCAAGAAAATAGCAATGAAATAAGATAAATATCAAAGAAAAGTCCATCAAAGGCAGCTATAACTAAATCATGTGGTTGCTGAGTGACTCACACATTTAATTTCAAGATAGATGATTTGTAATACAGATTTTTTTTTCAATTGAGTAGTGTTACAGGCACATCAAAGCTTCCAAAACTTGTGTAGGGATCAGTCCTACTCACTATTTTCCCAGTTGGCATCCAGCATCAGGATACTGTCATATAAATAAGTTACAACTTTGCTACTGTCCTGGGCTAGAAAGGATCCACTGGAGTCCCAAAAACATGATAAAAATCCCATGCTCCAACAACTTTATTTTGACTCAAAATAAGACCACTACTCTATGTCAGAGAGGGGATTTATCTGTTTTAACAAGGATTTCAACTTAGACACATCTGGTCTAGTAAATTTGGTTTCCAAAATTTTGGTCATTTTTTGAGACAGTACTGTTTACATGAGAGGGATGTAGCACCAAGAACCTGCCAGATACATTCAACACAGCTCATTAACAGAAGATATTGCGTGTGTGTGTTGCACAACTTCACTGAAGTTTTTGAAGAGTCAGATGTCCTAAAGACCTTCTCAAGATATATCCCACATTCGAGAGGCCACCTGCCTAGCAAAACATCAATTTCAGCTCAAACACAAACAACAAATGTCAGTGTCATGATCCCCATATATAAGTTGATGATGGTTTATGTCTGGTTTTATATTGCATTGGTCCGCCATTGTTAGCATAGCACATACTGGACACTACAAATCTAAAACAGAACTAGATGGCTAAACCACATCCAGTTGCTCTTTTAAGCAGCATAAGTGTGCTGGTTTGAGGCCAGACAGATCCTCTCTTGCCCCAAGAGGGACAAAAAAATGACACTCACACAAACGGATTGGAGAGTGATGAAAAGTTTAAATGGAAAAGCAATTGGTGAAACTACAAAAAAATAAAAAGCATAGTGCCAAGAATATCCCAAAGCATACAGAGTCCCTTACACAACACCCAAAGGCTGAAGGCAGCAACCTGATCCCACATCATCCCCGCAACATCTGTAAGGATCCGTTGTAAGTATGATCCCAAAAGCAATCCCCTATCCATTTCACATCAGTGAGAGGACAGTGTACCTTCAGGAAATGATCCCTGAGTTAAAGAGCAGCCAGTTCCAGGTTCAGGCAAGATAAAGGAGAAATGCCTCAAAAGAAGAAATGTTCTGAGAATGTGTTGGGGCAGCAGGTAACTACTAGGCCAATGTCTGGGTTATTCAACGGCACATGGAAAACTGCTGAATATGACAAGAAATTGACAGATGAGACAGAAAGCCACATGAGAGGCTGGAGGCTGGAAAAAAACACAAGCAGTGCTATAAGGGATGACAACATTTCACCCCTGCATAAGGGAGAGTTACATGAAAGGCAGCCATGCCCAATGAACACTTGAGAGGAGCACTGGAGACATTCAGAGGGTCTGGAAAACCATCAGCAGCACCAGGCTGTGTTGTAATGACCACAGTAGCAGTGGTCATCTCAGAAATACCTCATGAGGGTATAGCTGTATCAAAATTGGGACTAGTGGAGAAAACCTAATGGGGCTTCAAGCTGTTTATTTAGGAAGAGGCCTGAAGGTACAAGGGCAACAAAAATGAGGGTCAAGAAACAATAAATGGGATAATAAGACATGTAAATCTTGGAGGTACCTGTCTGGGAGCTTTGCACCCAGTCACCACAGCCTGCATCAGGGAAATAACCCAATGTTCTGACCATACCATGCTTGCCAAACATGCCTCTACCATCAGGAGGACAAGTGGGAGCAGTGTTTCCACTGTTGTGTTGGTACACATTGTTTTTTTAGTTCAGGGCATCACTTGAACCACTCCGCTGCATCAGCATTCCTAAAATTCACCTATGCCTTCTGCCATCAAGAGGTGACAAAGAGAAGGAATAATCCTCAGTAGGTGCTGGGAGAGTTTAACACCACACCATTCCTCATGATGTTGCAGAAAGATTTTTAGGGATGGAGTGACATGAGAAGAATATTGAGGAGAGAGTCTCAGAGAGCCAGTCTTTGCCAGCAGAGAGGCTGTGAAGTTATGAAATAAGCTTAAGCCATTAGAAATAGTCCAAGATCCAGAGCTGCTATTTCCATAAAACTGAAAAGAAAATGCTCCATTTTTATCGGTAATTGTAAGCAATTTCCACACAAGTTAAGGACTGAAATTATAGAGCAGATGGTTGGAAACTCAGGACACTCAGACACAAAGTCACTGTTTTAGTAAGAAGCACCAGCTGAATATGTGTCTTCTCAAATGTTTAGAAATGTTGTTCTGTACTGATTTAGTCTCTTGTCAAGAAATAACAATTTCAGAAAAGAGGGAACAATTGGAGAAGCGTGTCCAGCAGATTGAGAGAGGTGATTCTGCCACTCTACTCTGCCCTGCTGAGACCTCACTTGGAGTACTGTCTCCAGCTATGTGACTCCCAACACAAGAGAGACATAGAGCTACTGGAGCAGGTCCAGAGAAGGGTCATAAAGATGATCAGAGGGCTGGAATACCTATTCTGTTCTGTGAAGACAGGCTGAAAGAATTGGATCTGTTTAGCCTGCAGAAGAGAAGGCTCTGGTGAGACCTTATAACTACATTTCAGTATCTGAAGGGGACCTAAAGAAGGCTGGGACTGTTTAGAAGGGTTTGCAGCAATAGGGTGAGAGGCAATGGTTTTAAACTGGAGCAGGGTAGATTTAGGCTGGACATAAGGAGGAAGTTCTTTGGAATGAGAGGGGTAAAATTATGGAACAGGTTGCCTGGGGATGTGGTTGAGGCACCATCCCTGGAGACGAAAGTCAGACTTGATGTGGCCCTAAGCAGCATGATCTAGTTGAAGGTGTCACTGCTGACTGCAGGGAGATGGAACTAAACAACCTTTGAGGGTCCCTTCCAACCCAATGCAATTTGTGAATCTGTGAGAAGGACTAAATAGTACCTGCTTCACTCAGGTTGATTTTTTGTTGTTTCCACTGCATTTTAGCTTCACTGTACTTCTCACATTGTCCCTAGGACTTTGCTTCTCCAACCTGAAAGGGCAGTCATCAAAATCAAGTTATGTTTGTGGAAACTGTGATTCATGTCTTGGATGATACAAACCGGTGCTGATTTAACTTCTGAGTACCACTCCTTTTGTGAGTAAATCTTATGAATAAACTTGCATTCAGCACTTCCCTCAGAAGAGTGAGTTAAATAAAAATTACATATTTTTTAAAGAGAAAGAACTTCTACCTGACATAAAAGTTAGTGTTCCATTAGGATTTAAAATTTAATTAGAATTATGATAGCATTCTGTCTGTGGAAATGTGTTTCAGTGCATATTTTAAGGTGCATAATAGGGTATACCTAAAGGAAAAGCTTTTATTCCTATTTAATTTAATTTGGGTGTGCATAGTTTTCCCTGATGATTTAGAGGAAAGATATAGGGTTCTTTGTATTCTTTTCATCAGTGATGTTTCTTTCATTTAGACTTTGAATTCTTGATCCAAACTCCCAGGCTCTGAACTGTATATTTCTCTTAAAGCAGTTCACAAGATCTCTAATAAAGTAAATCTAACTGGCAGATGCTATGCTGAGAAATAACACACTAAGAAATGACACAAGAAATGACACTAAGTACTGACACACAGACTGCTTTCAGGAGCTACACCTACAGCAATAAATGAAATACACCTGTGATGGTTTGAAACTGTCTCTTTAATTTTTCTTCGCAAAGTTCAAGCAGAGAAAGAGTGTAAATAAGTCAATATTGGGTGTAAGAAAGCAAAATAATGATTGTTCTAAACACTTCCATTGGATAGATAGAAATGTTTAAGAACTACTACTCAAAACAAAGTAGGCACAGTCAGGGCAACTTGCTGGGCTGTCTGGCTGTTTTTTCTTCTTCTCTTCTGGCTGAAGATAACACACTGACCTTGGCGAGCTAAGTTAACAATCCTCTTTGCTTTTACCTAACTCTGATTTCTGCCAGGGGGTTCTGGAGAGCCAGCCCCTGGGAGAGAGGCCCCTTGGGAAAGGTCCCCTTTGCGGGGAAGCAAAGGGAGCTTGGTTGTGCTTTTCTGTTGATTGTATATATTTGTAAATGTTGTGAATTTTGTATATTTGTACATATTCATTGCATTTCATAGACTGTAGATTCTGCTTGTAAATACAGCTTTCATTTGCTTCCAGACTGAGTGAGCTGGGTTATTGTTGGTGCGGGGGAGGAATTTCAGCTCACACTGACACAACACCCTGGGGAAATTTTGAGCCCCATGCCATGGATCCCATTTTCTCTTCTTTCGCAACCTCTTGAAAGAGTTATATCCATTCTACAGTCCTCCAGCTAATGCCCAATCACAAAGGCATGAAAGACTTTCTAGTAGGCTCCATGGAATCATAGAATTCATAGAATCAACCAGGTTGGAAGAGACCTCCAAGATCATCCAGTCCAACCGATCTCCCAGCCCTAACCAATCAACTAGACCATGGCACTAAATTCCTCATCCAGTCTTTTCTTGAACATCTCCAGGGATGGCGACTCCACCACCTCCCTGGGCCACCCATTCCAATGAGCAATCACTCTCTCTGTGAAGAACTTCCTCCTAATATCCAGCCTATACCTCCCCTGGCACAACTTGAGACTGTGTTCCTTCGTTCCGCTGCTGGTTGCCTGGGAGAAGAGACCGATCCCCACCTGGCTACAACCTCCCCTCAGGTATTTGTAGACAGCAAGGAGGTCTCCCTTGAGCCTCCTCTTCACCAGGCTAAACAACCCCAGCTCCTTCAGCCTCTCCTTATGGGGTTTGTGTTCCATATGTGAGGCAATTTACCTTTAGGGAGCAAAGCAAGGTCAGCTGTCTGGGTACAAGGTGCATCTTGCCACTTGTTCTCCATCCTATACAATGGGACTGATCCAGTTTATCTGACTGACTTAACTGAGTTCAGATAGGGCCAGTATCACACAGGCTGTAGCTGAGATAGAGCTCAGTTTGAATTTTAAGTCTAATGCATGCAATTCAGTTCTCTCATAAAACACTGGAGAGGGATAGGGGTCTCCAAAGGACAATTCAAAGAACTTACATTAAATGCTTGAGGGCAGACAGCATGAGTATTGTGTCTTGAAGGGATGTGAGCTTTGACTGAGCTGGAAATCTTGACAACACAAGAAGTGTGGCAACAGCCATTTGTAATGACTTCAGAGGCATTTCTCTGTCCATGGTCACAAAGTTACTGACAAGGAGATGCGTTCTGCTCACTGCCTACACCCCCCAGAAGATTTATCAGTGTGTGGATCATATCCCAAAGCACAGCACTAACAGGCTCTAAAACATCCTGATGTCTTATTAATAAGTTAATTGAATTCCACTGTAGCTCTCTCAGTATTAATGCATCTATGCTTGTCATTGACTGATAGACAGAGATGAATATGGAGATATTTTAATAGCTTCTTACGTGAGCTGATGAACATCTATATCTAAATTATCATAAAAGGAGAAAAATTATTTGGGGAGTGCAACTCAAATTAAGAGGAAGTTGATATGGTAACCATTGCTATCAAAGTTTGGGTTTTTTATGGCAGGAGAAAAATGTGGGTTGACTTCAAGAGGACTGGAATCATAAGCTACGATTTATAGCAGCAATTATCCTTAAAATAATCTTCCTAGGAGACTGTAGCACTGCCTTTGGCAGCTGAACATCTCAAAAAAGAGAAACGAAGGCTGACTGGTAAAGAAATGTACTACAGCAGTGACAGGAGGCTTTCACCATCCTGCTGCTTTTGTGGTGGGTTTGTAGCTTCTTATGGTAATTTTAAGCTTCTAGCTGGATGTCCTCAACTACACAAGCTGTCAGATATTCCTCTGGGATTTCTGCTTTATGTCCATAAAATTGTGACTGAGCCAAACCCAAGCTTTGATTGCTCCAGGAAAGCAATGCAAAACAGCAGAACAAAACAAAGATGACATGACAGACGATCATAAAACTCTTTCTTATGCTGGTGAGTGATGGAATAAGGGGCCCAGACTGAAGGACTACAGTCAAAGCATGTGCCCCCAGCCAAATGATAACAAATTATAAACCTTCCTTACAAGGATTGCACTATGAGAGTGAAAGAGTTTTCCCAAGGCACATCCTCAAGTAACTGAGGTGAACAAATCTAGCTATCAATAACTTTATTGTCTTGTGACTCAAGACATTTGAGAAACTCCTTACCTGCCCAAAGCATGTCTCTGCAGTGTAAATGCATAAACTAGATGAAGCTCCTGGGCCAGGAACAATAAAGCCATGAGAAAACAAGACATGGAAGGACTGATTTATAAGCAGATGATTTCTAACAGAGGTTTTTTAAAACTGCATGTAACTTCAAGACAACTTCTATCTCCCTCTTGCTTCCTCATGTGATGGGTGCAGGAGTATGATAAGGGAAAGTCAAGTCTGACTTTGAAAAACTTTTTCATAGAGACCTTGGAGTCCATGCACAGAGGTAACAGGTCCCTGTAACTGAGCACTTTGCTCACTTTTACCTCCTTATTTTCCATGTATCTCCACTGAGCTGATGAAAAAATTGTGAGCCCTCCAGTGGACAAAATAATGTATTTCCAACTGTGTGTATGATTCTGGTCCACCTTTCAAAAGCTGCAGCTGATCAGACAGGTTTCGTCCTGTTCACTATGGCCATGGCTGTGATCTGGGATCAGAACTGGCAGCCCGATATCCGGTGAATGTTAGAAAAAATATTGGAAGGACCTGGTTACTCAGAAAGCACTTAGAGAGATCGATACTACTGGACAATGCAGCAAAAACTTCCATTCTATTTGCAGAGTTCCTAAAGAGCAGTCTCTGAGGCTGTGTTCCAGGGATAAGAAAAAGGGACACCCATTGTAACACCAGGACAACCAGAGAAGATCCTGGATGAAAGGCTCTATCTCAGCAAAGTTCCTCTGTATTTTCCCATCAAAGGCATTGATTATCCGTCATCCAAAATGTCCTTAGTGGCTCACAAGAACTGCTTTGAAAGGCATTACCATTGAAAGTGGACATCCACAGAGAAGGACTTAGAGGAGAAGAGGAATGAGAAATTAGCAAGTAACTGTGGACTTCAAAAGCCTGTTTCTCTCTGTTTTCTCATTTCATAAATCCCCTTCCCCAGATTCATTCCTGACACCGGTTTTCAGAAAGTGAGGGAGCACAAGAAAAATATTTTCTGTGTCTTTTTTTCCTCCTGCCCTTCACAGCTCTAGCTTTCTGTTCCTTGTGAAAAAACACCACTATTCGAGTGCCTAGAGACAGCAGGGACAGAGTGCTAAAGATGAGGTTTCACAAGTTAGAGTTCATTGCACTTCGGTCAGTATGTGGCTGTTCCGTTGAGAGACAAGGAAGCTTTGCAGTGAATGTATTTACTAATCACAACCCATGGAGGGGTCACAGACTGTAGTGAGGAAGCTGAAAGGTTTATTTACAGTTGCACTCCTGCCATATACTCAGAAGAATTTAGACACTGGTGCATTAGAAAGAAAACATAGGCTAATTATTATTATTAAACTACTTCTCAGGGTTAATAGCTGCAAGGTAAAGACAAGACTGCAGAGGCTATAGGTTAAAAGGATGTCTTTTGATTCAGAGGTATTAACTTCCAGTCCTTTTAAGATTGTACTCTCATTATAGTTTCCACAGTCTTAACTCATTTTTTCATCAGTGCAATTATGGAGTAATTCAGAGTACTTTTCTAAAGGAAAACCCAATTATATCTGATTTGAAAATTCTGTGGGGTTTTATACTTTGTTTGGTTTTGTGTGTAAGAGAAAACTCAAGGAACAATAGGTAATATATCTAGAGACAATACCTTTTTTAAAAATCTCATTGTAAATGGAGCTAGCTGTTCAATATGCCACTTTACAGCTGGAATTAAAACTGAGTATCATTAACACTACATCAGAGTGTCTGTGGAGTTACAAACATACAGTGTTGAAGCTATCTCCACCATTTTTTGTATTAAAGAACTTACATGTTATAATGTTTCCATGATCAAGAAAAGAAACTAGAAGTCAATATTTGGGATTTTTAAATCTCTGACAATGATTTACCATGTCAGTTAACACCAGACATTGACGTGGGCACTTCATTACCCTGCCTTGGCCTGAAAAGGACAAGGATGGCAGCTCCAACTATGATCCAGTGAGTTCCAAAGCTGAGATCCACCAAGTTCAGCAAGGTACTTGCATTCCCCTGAAAAAGGAGAAGATGCAAATATTCAGAAAGGCAGTCATTTCATTGTCTTTTTTTTTTAATAAGCAAGTTAGAGAAGACTTCATGTAGTTTGTGCTCCCCCTTAAGCCAAAGTCCCGTTTACATGACTGTGCACACATCAAGCATGCCTACACTGCAGACTAAGGACAGGGCTACCAAACACCTAAGTGACTAGGTTCAGGAGGCCTAGACCACTCCACCAGATTTCTCAACCCATGGTGACACTTCCAGAGCCTGTGGTGGTGTAGATATGCGCCGAGTCATGAACCAGGACCTGTCATGCCAGCCTCTGTGTGCAAAAGCAGATTGAAGTACAGACTGTCTCAGGGAGCTTACAGTTGGAATAGAAGGCAGGAGATCAAATGGATCCTGATGTCCTCCACTGTTGTGACGCATGCAAAGGAATTAAACTCAGGAAAAGGTTTAGTAAAAGAGCATCACACAATATTCCGTTTTCTAAATAGATCCTTCACTTAAAAAAACCTTAATGTTCTTTGAAAATTTTCCACTGCTACCAGATATAATAGAGATCTGAAATACCAGTGTAATAGTGATGGTATTTTAAATGACTCAGGCTACTCTGAACAATTTTGATTGAGCTCTCAAAGTGTGTCTGTAAAAAGAGGAGCAAAGAGCATGAAAATTCCACTTTTGTGAAGGACTTTACAAAATCTGCAAAGACAATGTTGATAACAGGTTGCCCAGGGGGTGTTGTGGAGTCTCCTTCTCTGGAGACTTTCAAAACCCACCTGGGTGCATTCCTGTGTGGACTACTCTAAGTGATCCTGCTCTGGCAGGGGGGTAGGACCTGGTGATCTCTTGAGGTCCCTTCCAACCTCTGATATACTGTGATACTGTGATCTCCGGCATTATATTTTCCATCACTGGAAATGTCTTTTCTAGATAAAATAATATTTTTTTTTCACACTTTTAAGCAACAACGTAAAATATGTACCATGTTTTTGCAAATACATAACATTGCACATTATAGATTTAATATATTAATATAGAGAGATATGTGGTTAAATATAGAAGTAAAAAAGTTAAACTAAAAGTGATTCCTCAACAAAAAGTCATCAGATTTTGCCAAAAGATTGATAGAGGATATTTTGATATTTTTCCCCCCAAAATATTCCTCTGAAGTCAACACTATGTTACAAAATATTTTTACTCTGATGAAACTGAATACATTGATAAAAAAATTGGTTCAGCCAGTTTCTCTTTCCAATTAGTTTTACTTTCTATCCTCATTCTCAGAAGTGCTCCTCATAAGCTTGAATTTCAAGGGAGGTGGCGATAACAAAACAGTGGGAATTTGTGGTTTGCATGGGGTCTTAAGACATGCACCTATCCAATGTTGTGAGCAGTAACACCACAGGCACAGGTGAAGCAACAGAGATCTGTCATGACCAGGCAGTTTGCAAAGAGAACAATGAGGGAGATGTACATGGAAAGGAAGAGGGCATCACACCTTTCTCTTTTCAGCCTTTGTCATGAAAGACAGTGGCTCACAAGGTTTGGGGTTACATTTACTCTCTCTATTGAGCATTATGTTTTGGGGTTTTTAATTTTCCCTGAGGTGTTCTTGCTGCAAAAAATAACCTTTTATTTAAATTATACCATGACAAGACATGGTCCCAGAGAGTGGTAATGAACCTTTGACATTTGATGACAGACAGAAAGATGGGGTTGTGTTTTTCGTATTAAAACACAAACAATAGTTTTCATTTACAGGCTGTTTAAATTACAAAATGAAACATCAGAATATGGTGTTTTATTGCAGCTTAGCTGTCTGGTTTAAATCTGGTGAGCAGCTGTCCAAAATGCAGGTGCTTACTATAGGCAAGAACTATTGTAGCCCACAGAAGAGGCTAGAAGATAGCTTCAGTGTTTTGACCAATGGCCTAGTTCACACTGTCCCGTTGCAAGACAAGTTGGCAGTGTTTGGCCTGCTATGGTAACTTCTGTCAGCAAGGACTGGGCAAGGGAATTTTGAGACCCTGTCTTGAGATCCTGTCTTCTAACAATACTCTAGGAAAGAAGCAAAAAACCCCCAAACATATAATCATAGAATCATTTAGGCTGGAAAAGACCATTAAGATAACAAAGTCCAACCATTAATATAACACTACCAAGCCTGTTTCTAAACTGTGTTCCTAAGCATCATGTGTATATGTCTTCTAAATACCTCCAAGGATGAGGATTCAAACTCTTCCCTGGGCAGCCTTTTCCAGTGCTTGACAACCTTTTCAATCAAGACATTTTCCCTAATGTCCATTCTAAACCTTCCCTGTTGCAACCTGAGACTGTTTAATTCTATTACTTGGGAGAACAAACCAACATCCACCTCACTACAATCTCTTTTCAGTTAGCTGTAGAAAGCCATAATGTCTCCTCGAACTCCTTTTCTTCAGACTAAATGCCCTAGTTCCCTTTAGCCACTGCTCATAAACTTGTTCTGTAGACACTTTGCCAGTTTTGTTTCCCCTGGATCCAGCACCAGCACCTGAACATCTTTTTTGTAGTGAGGGAAACTTAAACAAGCAAACAAGCAAAAAAAAACCTAGCTATTATTTCATTTTCTGCCCATTATTTTTGCCACGTTTCCAAAGTAATTTCAATTCAGCATTATCAGACTGATCCCAGAATTTCTGTACAGCATTGTCAAAGTCCAACAAACACCCTCTGATTAAGTTTGTTTAGATTTCCTAGACATGAGGAGAGTAAGGTGTAATATCAAATTTACTAATTTAAAGATGGCATTTCTGATTCAATAGTGATAAAAATACACTGATCAGCAAAACACAAATGTAGGTTACACTTAGCAAAGTGTATACCATTTGCAATATACAGCTCAATAAGAATACCAATGTGACTCCCATTTATGGTCCCTATAATATGACTCTGGGCATCCCCAGCTGCTGCTGAGGAATACATGGGTTGAAGCCAGCTCAAGCCCACTTCATTGTTTTAATAGTTTCTTGGTTTTTATATTCTAGGTAGAGCAGAGCCACATATTTACTCTTCCCGTGATGGTCTGGCTAATTCAGGGAGACATTCACATTCTACTGAACTCAGGGAGAAATGTTTACACCACCAGATGATCCACTCAGCTGTTGATAGCTATTTATCTAAAACAAAGACTGCCCTCAGGTCCTCTTTCTGTGTTGAGATAAAATTCAGATTCCTTGCAGCAACCGAGATCAGCCAGACACTGCATTATTTCCTGAGCTCCATAGGCACATTGTCCTTACCCATCTTCTATGAGCCTTCATCCACTTTAGGGGTTTATTGATCAGTCACAAGTGTCAGCATATATATGTTTAAAAGTACAACCCATTTTCCAGAAGCCAGTATGGAAAAAAATACTTCACACCCTGAAGACACAAGGAAGACTTTACCTTCGTGACTTGTGCTAGTGAGCAGCACCAGAAAAGGGGAAAGAAAATATCAAAGGAGGAAAGAGATTGTGGGAGAATCCTTAATGCATTTAATATGGAATTATATTAAATCCAAACAGAATTATTTCATTATTACCAGCTTTTATTGGAATATTCTCTTGGTAACAGGCTATTTCTAATGCAACTGAATATTAGGTTTCAAGCTAGAAAGAAAGTGAAGATTCTCTTGAATATATGTATTTGCCAATAATTGCTACCTAGTGAAGAAAAGGAAAAAAGTGGATATAATTAAAACAGAATGTAATGAGTTTTGTAACTTCAGTGACTTTTGAAAGAATATGAAACGTTTAATGTTCCTAATGGGACTGGATGAGAAATGACTTTGTGCCACACTATCTCATAGCCCTTGAAGATTTAAGCCAAACAAAAGCTGTCAATCATTTTTCACACAGTGCTCTGAAAGGTCAACTGCAAATACTGCACTTTCCTCCTGACTTGTCTCAACGCTCAAAGTTGAGAGCAGTCTGTTTATAAAAGCTATGGTTAACTCTACTACTTAAATTTGGCTGAAGGAGGAGTGAGGGTAAGAAGAGTCATGAATACAATTGTCCTGAGCCAATTAAAATAAGTGACCCTCTGTCTTGTATCTGCCCCACTTACTTCTAATCAGATTATTTCTCCTCATAATAACCTTAGAGTCTTGATGTATTTTTGTTTCACTCTACAAACCCAAGCATTATTTCTTATGACAGGTTTAAATGGTTTGGTTTGTTTTTTTTTTTCTTTTCCCAGATGAAAGCAGCACCGTCTGATAAAAACTACACAGAAAGACAAAAGAGGATGGATTTACAAAAAGGGTTTTCCTGCTGGTGTGGTGTAAGTGCCTTTTTCCCTGCTATGAGTAAGGGCAAATGATGAAGGATTCAGCTACTCCTCAGTGACACAGGACTCTGAGCATAATGAGACTGGTGAAGGGATGGGAGGGAAAGTCTTACGAGGAGAGGCTGAGGGAGCTGGGGTTGTTTAGCCTGGAGAAGAGGAGACTCGAGGGACCTTCTGACACTCTACAACTAACTGAAGGGAAGTTGTAGTAAGGTGGGAGTTGGGCTCTTCTCCCAGGGAAATTGTTGCAAGATGAGAGGGCATGGCCTGAAGCTGTGCCAGGGGAGGTTTAGGTTGGATGTTGGGAAGCAATTCCTCATGGGAAGAGTAATTAGACACTGGAATGGACTACCCAGGGAGGTGGTGGAGTTGCCATCCCTGGAGATGTTTAAGGAAAGATTGAATGTGGTGCTTAGTGACATGGTCTAGTCAATGTGGTGTTGGGTCACAGGCTGGACTTGATGATCTCAGAGGTCTATTCCAGCCTCAATAATTCTGTGATTCTCTGATGACACATCCCAATGCAGGTATGGTGGATGTTACGATCCAGAAGTACCTTGTATTTCATTGAAGAGTATCACTAATTTAAAGGTGGTTACTGAATTGCTCTCCAGATACTCACAGATTCAGAAGAAGACACAAACCCATATGGCATAGCAACTGTGTGGAGTGAAAGACAGTCCAAGGACTTGCATATGGGCAGGACTTTGGTGACTGGGAGCATCTTTGCCATGTCACAGCTGGTATATGTAATGCAAGTAGCTGACTGAACATTACAGTGGAAGAACTTCTCTTTCATTTTATTCTCTGAAAGACCAGTTTGAATGATCCTTGTCATTTTAGGTAGAACTGAGTAGATGCAAAGGAAACACTGACTTTTTTGGGGGGGAAAAAGCTCTAAACCGAATAGCATCGAATTAGAAACTTGCCTGAGTATGCTAATATGCTTTAATTGAAAGAAAACTAATTTAAAATTCTATTTATCATCTTCTTCCTTCTGCTCCCCCTTTATCGCCCTAGAAAGTGAAGTTTAGAATGAAAGAGGGAAAAAAAAAAAAGGAAAAAAAGAGCGCCTTTTAAAGAATCTGTTTGGATACTTAGGCTCAGAAGTTTCTCTGTCTTTTACATAGAGGAAGCAAAAAAAGAGAGATTGAAATTATTAAAAAGAAAAGACAAAATAAAAACACCCAAGGCTTTTCCCTCCCACCCCATTAAACACAGGGAAAAGGGAGACAGGTGCCTGTCTATCTACTCTATTAGTAAACATTGCAACATGACTAAATACAGGAGTGCTGCTGGCAAGATGGCATCTCAGCAAATTGTCCAACAGATGGTACAACCTATTAGTGAAGAAACTTTCTAAAGGATAACAAATTGCAGCAGGAAATACAGGCCTTTTTATATTTCAAGGCAGGCACTCTGCAGGGAGGTGGAATCCTCTGATATATGTGAATCCAATACTATTTCTTAAATGTACCTCAAATTATAAGTGTCCAGCTCTGTGCTCTAGAGGTGCAAAGGGCTCTCCAAGATGTAGTCAGTGGTTTAGGCATAATTGAGATGAAATAGCTCTAAGACAACACACCTGCAATCGACATTATTAGAGAAAAGACTTCTAAGGATTTATTGTTCTTTTATTTTTGTTGCTTCATCCAACAATGAATGAATTTATCTGCTTCTCTCTCTTGTGGACAAAAAATAAAAAAACAAATTTAAGTTCTGATATTCTCATCTTGGAAGCCTGTTACCCACAGAAATGGCACTGAAATTAATAAAACTGTGTTGATTTCTGACACCTGAAACCTCTTTCCACTCAAACATGAAGGGAAGGGAAGGGAAGGGAAGGGAAGGGAAGGGAAGGGAAGGGAAGGGAAGGGAAGGGAAGGGACGGGAAGGGAAGGGAAGGGAAGGGAAGGGAAGGGAAGGGAAGGGAAGGGAAGGGAAGGGAAGGGAAGGGAAGGGAAGGGAAGGGAAGGGAAGGGAAGGGAAGGGAAGGGAAGGGAAGGGAAGGGAAGGGAAGGGAAGGGAAGGGAAGGGAAGGGAAGGGAAGGGAAGGGAAGGGAAGGGAAGGGAAGGGAAGGGAAGGGAAGTCAGTATTTAGTCAGTATTTCTTTCTTTTCATAAATGTGTCTGACTTATACTCACAAGAGCCATCAGAATGTCAGCCTCTAATCAGCCTTATACACTTCGTACACTAACTATGGGTACAAACAATTTTAGTAGAAGTTTCTTCCTTTTTTTCTTTCCTCTATTGTATATAAGGCATACCTGAGAGTTTGAATTCATTGGGCCAAAAAAAGCATCACACCTTTGTGAAAATGAATATTCTCACTGTGAAACAACTGAAAGAATCTGCCAGCCTTGAGTACAGTAGTACCATAGCCAGCCAAACCTAACAATGCACAAAGAGTACCAAACACAAGAAATACAGCTTGAGTCACAATGTAACATTATAATATAAGCAATAGCAGTCTGGCACAAAGTGGTTTATTGCTGTTGGCAAAGCATTATTTAAGTATGTGCTCTTGCTCATCCAAATGAAAAACAAAAATGCACATGAGACATCATAGTAGCTTGATCTCTGGGTATGTACTCAGAAGGCTAAGGATTGCTCTGCTATTGATTAAAACAGTCTATTTTCAAGCCTTTTCCTTAGGAAAGCAGTCACTACTCACCTAACTATTGTCACTGAAGCAATTTCTGTTCCAAGCAACATCCAAGTAGGATAAAGCAGAAGTAAGTTTTAAAAGTCTGTAGATTCCAGTTTCATTCCACTCACTTCAGTGTTGCCTCTTATGAGCTTGACCTATGATTTGTACGTGTTTAATTTAAAATGTGATATATATAATATATAAATCATGCAAACTCTGATTTTATATGTGTTTATGTAATATGTGTGTAATGAATATCAGCTAGCAAACTTGTACTAACCATCATGAATGGGCCTGACTTCCCTTTCACTCACTGAAGTTTACAGCAGTTGCTCCACCAAGCTTGATGCTCATCTAAGGTATCTCGTCTTAGAGCTATTAAAGTATCACCAGATGAAATTCTAGCCCTTTTCTTTCACTGAGCATGAGCCCCCAAAATTGCTACACCTGGACTGAATGAAATGTTCCTTTGCCATCTACGGCAATAAAGATATTTAGCCTTTTGTCTGAGGTGCACCTGGATTTCTCTCAGGAGCTATAAGTATTTGGTCCTGTGGACAAATTCTGGCAGGAATTTAAACACACATATAGATTGTGGTTTAACAGCCAGGGCATCAGAAAGAGTCTGAGAAACATAACAATTTATGTTAGGTTTTCACTACCATTTAAATGTATTTCCTCCTAAAATATCAGAACATTATGTTGTACAGCTCAGCAAATACCATGTTCTTAATCCAAAACCTGTAGAAATCTATGGAAAAGTACCCACTGAACTCTACAAGTTGTGGATCTGTCGTTCTAACAAAGCTAAAAAGAAAACTTGAAAATCATGCTTAGGTATGATTTGGTATTAAAAAAAAAAATTAGTCTCTGGCCTTGCAGTATATGGATTCCAGGACACAGTTATCACCTCAATAGACTAAGCTGATCGCTTGAGGTTATCATCAGAAAACTAAAACAAGTTGGTCATTCTGGCAGCATTTACCTTGTGCAAAAGTATGTCCTTGTCGTGTTGCCTCCATCCCAGGGACTGCACCATCTTTCTCTACCTGCTGCCACATTTGGATTTCCAGGTCCCTGTCATGGTAGGGCCATGACATGGCCCAGTACAAACCCAGAATATATAGACAGGGTCCTTTTCTCTCCCCTCCTTCCTGCAGAAAAACAGGGCAACGCAGGGAAAAGAACAAAGGGGACAGGACTCCTGCCTATCTGGTAAACAAGATGTTTATCTGGGGTGAGAGCACATAAGCTGACCATAGTTACCCCAGATACAAGGTCTTTGTTTCTGCCTTTTATGGTTATAGCCTGGCAGAATGCCTTTCCATTGGGCAGCTACACATTAGCTTCAGTGCCCCATTGGACCAACCGATCTCTGGCAATTTGTATATATACAAGTGACTTGGTAGTCACACTTGCCTTGCCTTGCCTTGCCTTGTCTTGTCTTGCTTCAAACCTTGCTTCAAGCCTTGCTTCAAGCCTACTTGGACCTGTCTTGTAGAAGCTGCCTCGACTTGCCCTGACCTGCCTCGAGTGCCTGGTCCATGAGCCATACACATGCAAGCCGGAGAAGCTACAAGCCTAGAAACCAGATCCGCCTAGCCTGCTTCTCCTTGCCACCAGAATCGTGCCATGCCTCAGTCTACGCAGAAACCAAGCAAGTGCCTGTTGCGAAGAATGTCTTAACTGCCTGCCGTCCACTGAAGCCAGATCAGCCTGGGACAATGTGGTAAACTCCTTGCTGGCAATCCACCATGCCCGCACTGTGTGAGAGTGCCCCAAAGCTAACACAGCAGCAGCAGCATCCCCGTGTTGGTAAAACCAGCTGTGAGTAATTAATTCATTGCCCTTTGGGTTTAAAGGTTCTCATCAAGCCTCCCCTCGCTGTAATTGAGCACTATCTGCTCTCGGGGACTTTCTCTGTCCAAGTTGTTGCCTCCTAATTTGAATAGAATAGTTTGTATTTTGACCTAAGACTGCATATCCCCATTGTAAATATATATTCCAACCGTACAACGATCCTATTCAATGAGTTTGGGCATATTTTTATTAATAAAAGGTTACTATTTTTATTAATACCTGTTTGACATACCATTTATTATTGTTGTGAGGGTAATTAATTAACAATATTCCTCCCTTGACCACAACAGTTCCAAGCATTAGCTACAGGGGAAATGGGAGAAGGCTGCATACCAGGTCTTATGCCAACAAGAAGTGTGGATTCATTTGCCACATGTTGCTGAAGCACATTTAGCCATAACATATTTTGAGAGCAAGATTAGCAAAGGAAATAAAGTTTGTTATCTCTGACAACACACAGTGACTCTTTTGGTGTAATTAAACTTTTCAAGGAACCATGTCCCAAGAAGGTTGCGTGGGTTTTCTTTACAGCTCATCTGCAGGATGTCAGGGTTCAAAAGCATTCATCCCCTTACTCAAATGCAGTGAAACTAATATATGAGACCATCAGTGAGGAATTCGCTCTAAATTCAGACAGCAAAGAAGGATACTATTAATGCTTAATTGAATAAAGCACAGATTCTGCTTCCATGTCTTCCTTCTGCTCACAGTCTCTCAGACAGTTTCTCCCCAATTTACCAGACAAATGTTGCAGCTCCTCTCCTCCCATTCTTCAAGGCTCAAAGAGGAATCTCTGTATGCTGTACAAGCTAGTCACCATTTTAGAGCAACACAACTAAAAACACCCTTAAATGAAGAACAAAAGCAATAACAAAACAAAAAAGTCTCCAAACTAAAATAATCAAGCCACCCTAAAACAAACAGAAAAAAACAAATCCAAGAACTAAGCAGGAGACCAGATCATTGTTTGTGAAAGCAGATTGCAGACATCTAAAGAGAAGTTAATCCAGGATTGTGGTCGATATTTCACGTCAGTTCTGACAGTCACAACAATTGTTCCTGTGCATGCTGACAGCTGAAGATGAGTAGCTGAAAAGGAGACCTTTTCTAGACTCAGTTCAGAAAGCAGCGTTACTCAAGTCAGCTGAGACAAGTCACTAGGATTTAATTCAATAATTTTGAATGTGGGCTATGTTAAGCATTCAACAAATTTATTCTTTTTTTTTTTTTTCCTGACACCTAATACTCAAAGATAATCTTTGCAAACCATCTGGCTAAGTCATAATCCATTTTTGTTTGATTTGACAGATCGATGAGTGAACATTACATAACAAGAGGTGCACAAACTAACTAACATGCTCAGAGGCTTGGGTTTTAATTTAGTTGTAACAAAGCACAAAAATTTATAAGCCAGTCTGAATCAATTTGTTCTCATGGACTTCTATATCTACAAGCTTATAAACATCTTTACTATTCTGCATTTGTTTTTCACTAGCATGAAAGAGAAATCCAGATGCTCATGGGAAGATGCAATATCTGCTCCTAAATTTTAGTCAGATTCATTCTTTAATCCGTGCTCTCCAGAACTCTTTTTGCCAATTTTTCTGTGATTTCTAGATGGCTTCTGTGGCCAAAGTACTATTTGCAAAGCACATCAGTCATGTATAGAGAGTGGTCATCAGCCTTGAGACATCAAAACAAGGTTCTGCTATTTATGGTCATTAAAGACGCATGGCAGCTTCTTTAAGACATGACATAAACCCAAGGCTTTGTCATTTGCTGTCAGTAAAGAAGCACAGTTTGGTGATGAACGAATGGCTGTTGCTAGCAACTCATTAAATTTGAGCTGAATATTTGCATTCTACTTCTGTACAATACACTGTCCTTCTAGATACATTCCCCTTCATACGTTCCTCTTTTCTGTGACAATGCTGCCAAATATTATAGCAGCAGGTTGCCTAATTGCACTCTCATTTGCTCAGTTAGACTTTCTGGGTATTTGCTGCACAAATATGGGAGTGCAATGTTGATTAAAGTAAATCTGAGCTTCAACCTCACAGGAAGAAAGAATGTGAGATGATGCATGTGCCCTGATCCAGGAAGTGGCAAACTCTCCGTGCTGTGACGGCAAAGATATAGTCCAGACACGTAAAGGTTTCTTTACCCTTTCTCACTCTCAGGGATTATGGTATGAGACCCTCACCCACTTATTTACCTGTGTTTGTCAAAATATCACTGAGACTTCCAGGAGAGAAGCAAAAAGGTTTGGGCTGCTCCATCTTCTGTTTGCAGCAGAGGATATGAATATCATTCTCTACACCATTTAATAGCCAGACTGTGTGATATTTTCTAGGGTTTGGGTACAATGGGGTTCTGGGTAACAAAGAATCACTTTAAGTTTAATCCAGAGGAAGCCATTGTATGCTGGCTAAAGGAAGAAACCCAAGAGATGAGCAAGTACTGCAATTCACAGACAGTGCAAAGTAGAGCTGGACAACCTTTAGAAAAGACATGTGTAAGTAATTTGCTCCAATAACTCCCAGACTTCTGAAAATAATGCCTGCTATTAAGGTGAAATAGCCCAAATATGGAGCAAATATAGCTCAGATTTTTCTAGAGACATTTCTAAGACATTTATTTGTAGCTGAATTTGTTATGACAGGTATCTATTTTTTGCTTATACCTACAGGAAAAAGAGATAAATGAATTTTTAAGACTGCAGAAATGAACAAATATATCAAATAAATTATTTATCAAGTTCTGTCAAAAACATCTTTTCTCATAACTGCATTGTTAAAGAGCCATTGCCTTACACCCATGAGCTGGCAGAGTTCCCATGGCTCTAGAAGTTTTACAAAGTTTGTCAGAGGTGAATGATGGAAGAGATATATGCATGTGTACACACAAGACTAGTTTCCTATTGAAGAATTGTTGGAACAAAGGTGTCAGGATAATAATAAATCCCCACAGGCATGGATGCCAGCACAGATGTATACACGTTTCAGACTGACTCCACTAAACCAATACAGCCCTTCCTGTGCAAAATTAGCCCTCTGTATTGCAGAGAAGCTTGAGACATTTGAGCCTGAAAGGAGACCACAGCAAGGGACTTGTCAAGAAAACTGCAGCAAAAATATAAGGATTATTTAACAATGTAATGAGTTTGAAACAACTTCTTAATATTAGCTTTGGAAGTGATACCAAGACATAGTTTAATGCAAAGGTGAGAAGTAAAATATAATTGCTATAAAACATATGAATTTTAAATAGAGTGGAAAATTAACACCTCATTTAATGCATAATAATAATAAAAGAAATGGTTACTCGTCTCAGGGATACTCGGGGACTGTATCATTGACCAAGGTTATTGCCTCATATAGACAACACAATCTAATATAAAAGATCTGTCCTCTCTGCCTGATGTTTTATGGTCAGGAAAGAGCCCTGCAGGGAATTCCAACAGAGAATCGCTTGACCTGGGCACACAGAAGGATGTTTACTTAAAAACTTCTGAAAAGAAGGGGTAGATAAACTGCTGGTGTTATCACTGTAACCACTATTCAGTGTGAATGACTGACCAGCCCTACAACCTGAATTTCTGAAGGTTTACAGGAGAGTTAAGTAACTGCTACAACACAGAGGGTGTGTTAAGCATTGTAGGAAATAAATGTAAACTTGTTAAATTACATTTGATCACTATCAGCTACTCTTCAGTGCATGAACAAATGCTGCTGGGTTACATCTAGTCAGGAAATCACATCATCATGTTATTCACAGGAGTCTGAAAACATGAAAATCTCTCTTCACTGATCCTAATTATTCCTATGGGAACTAAAAGTCAGCTACTAAGTAGAAAGTGTTGATAAAAGAAGCCTTAGTTTCTGGCAGAACACGCTTTACTAGCATTTGGCATATAATGGACAACTCCACTGTAATACTTTGATATAAATAATTTTTTTTTCTTAAGATAAATAATGGGAATTTTTCATTTCTGTGGTGGTTTTAATCCTGCAGCTTCCCAGAATGTATTACATATTCTTCTTCTGGATTTAGAAATTATATATCTGGTCCAATGACCGGAGAGGTACTTTTTGCTGTAGTCACCAAATTAGTGCTTATTGCAGGAGTTAATAAATAAACCACTGGCATATCTGTATCTCCACAGAGAAATGCAGAACTCCTCACAAAGGCTCTTACATTACTTACTCTTACATTATTTAGTAGCAGAGGACAAGAAATTTAAAAAAAAATATCTTGCATTGAAGTTATCAGTGGTATATATTTAAAGTAGGCAAAGTATTTCTACAGAGCTTGAATGTACCCCTGGCAACTGTCTTTATGTGGAATGGACCAAAGGACGTTTTGCAGTCACAAAGAGCTGTTAAGACCCTGTTGTCCCCCATGAGGAAACATCACACCCTTCTTAATACTGTGTCAAAGCTTCAGCTTTCTATTAACTTGAGGTTTGGTATCAGTTCTTATCACAGTTAAGTATTTGTTCCTTGGCTATTTCTCATAAGATGATTTAGTGGTCAGGGCACTGAAACATAACTATCCTGCAGTGCTGGTTTGTGAAATCAAGCCTGAGGTGATTTCATTAGTGAGGTGATTTCATCAGTGAAGTTTTTGCCCTATGAAAATGGCTGTTCAAGCTGGCTGTTGAACAAAGAAACCCATCATGATTGTAATGCATTACATGGATCGTGCTGATTGATCATTTTCTTATATAGGTGCTCCTTCTAAAATCTTCTGCATATCTAAAGCTTATGGAACAGATCCTAAGAAGTATGTAAGAGCCTCAGGCAAAATTTAGACAGTCAGGAAAAAATGAAGAAAAGCTACAACTATACTGCTGAGACATCTCAGAAGAAAAAACTCTCTGTAGGAATATTAAGTTGGATCCTTAGATATCCCTAAAGCTCATCAAATTTCATGAACTGACCATCTAAGCACTTCAGCTCACCTAACCCAAAAACTAGAAATCTTCAGTTCTAAGTCTCTTTAGAAGTTAAATATGTTGGGCATGATCAGACTATTTTCAGTCTTTTGTACTGTTTTCAAGTAATTTTAAATTGCTGGGGGAAACACTGGTCTCAGAAATGCGATTGCTAGATTCTAAGACCTGTCAATCTGAAACAGTTCAGAAACACTGGACATTAGGAAAAAAAAAACATGGAAAGAATGGTCAGGCATTGGAATGAGGGAGGTGGTTGAGTCACCAACCCTGGATGTGTTTAAAGGTTGTTTGGATGTAGTGCTTAGTTATATGGTTTAGGAGTGAACCTTGTAGAGTAGGGTTCTCGGTTGGACTTGGAGATCCTGAGGGTCTTTTCCAACCTGAATGTTTCTGTGATTCTGTGATTATGAACCTCAAAATCAAGGAGAACACCTCAGTCATTGTGGTGTCTGTCCTAAGAGTCCTTCCTGCATGCAACAATGGAAGATTTGGAGGCTGATCATGCTAGGCACAACAGATACCTGATTTCTAATCTAGTTGCTAAGTTGTTCAGCTCAGAAAGTGGCTGTCCTGCTCCCTTGTCTCCTTTCACATCAATATTTTAAGCAAGGTGAGGATGTGATGACTGGAAACTGTGGAAATCAGCATCTTGTAAGGGAAAGCAGCCAGATGATGCAAACCTTGAGAAGGGTACACAAAGCACTATGTTCTTTGTAAGGATGACTCTTATCTTCCCACATACACTTTTTCCTGCTCTTGTTTTTGAATAAATTAACATGCCCTTTACATTCTAGGATCTCTTCTCAGTCTGCTGGATATTCTTCTCACAGGGTCTTCCAATAAAAACAGTCAGCTGGGGTACTGCTAACTTTAGGTTCTGCCACAGCTGCCAAGACAAGTACTCTGAAGCTGTTAATTCTGTTCAGTTAAGCTGAAGAAAACAACCATACCAATGCTAGGTACTCATCATCAGATTAAACCAGAATATTTTCATTAAAATGAGTCATAGTAAAATTTCATTAAAATGAGTGATATATGAGTCATTTTAAAAAAATCTATTTTTAAACCTTCTTCTTCCATAGTTAGTATCAAGAAAACAGTCACCCCGTGCAATACTTAAATATCACAAAACTCACTTGTATTTCAGAAAACCATGTAATATTCATGGCCACATATGCATAGATATCAATCTTGCAGAGAGTACAACATTTGAAGAACATAAATGTCAATGGTTCTTCCAACAGCATGGTCTTCTATGACCTGAATTCCTTCAGGCAGACTTTTTATTTCTTAACATGAGACAATAGTGAAGAGCTTTTTACACGGATTAGGAAAGAGAGAAGCAGATCCCAGCAGGATATTCTGATGAGTTTGCTGGGGTGATCTAATCCCAGTCCCTCGGTAACCTTAACTCTCTCATCTGGCCTTAATTTTCATCTCTCTGTTGATAACCCTATAACACTCTCCAGTTCAGGCTCCCTCTGTCTTTCTTCCTCACACTTCTTAGTAGCATTTCCTTTCATGTGTCTCAGCATCATCCTATTTTAGCACAGAGGTAAAAAAAATAGTTTTCTATCATTCTCTGTCTCAGATAATAGCTTTAATCTACACTAATAAAACAACAAATTCAGCTCACAAATCCAAATTATTACCCAGATTACCCCTTCTGAGGTCCCTTCCAACCACTAACATGCTGTGATCCTGATTTCTTGCCTTTCTCTAAGACAGTTTGTGGCTTTTTTCTTTCCTGATAATGTGATTACTCTTCGAAGCTGTGATCTGTACCATCTCCCTCAACAACCATTACAATCTCTGCTTGGTCCTCTAAAGACTGAAACTGATGCTCTGTCTTTGCCCACAATTCCTTGTTGCAGGCAGCTCCCTAGCTGCACATTGTAGCACACAGTCTTTAATGTGGTGAAGGCTATGACCTTATATAAATAAAATTAAATATATCCCTCCAATTAAATATCCAGTCAGGGAAAAATTGTTTGTGAATATTGACCATTGAAATAAGGATAATCTTTAGGATGGTTGACAAATTTTCTCCTAATAGATTGTAGAATCATAGAATACAATGAGTTGGAAAGGACCTTTCAAAGGTCATCTACTTCAACCCCTCTGCAGAAAGCAGGGACATCTCCAACGAGATCAGGTTGCTCAGACCCCATCAAGCTTAACTTTGAATGTCTTCAGGGATGGGGCCTTGCCCACCTCCATGGGCAACATGTTCCAATGTTCCACCACCCTAATTTCAAAACCATAAGATTTTCTTCAGAAGAAGAAATCCATTAGGTATTGGACAAAGTTTAAAATTAGATGACAACTCTGGTTTCAGAAAGATCTAATAATCCAGTTTACTGTAACCTTGTACAGCAACTGCAAAAGAGATGCTGACAGACTCAGACAGTTTGGTCTTCCACTCATCCTCTCGATGAGGTTAGCACATAAAAACTGAGGCACTCTGGATGAGAGCATCACTGGATATAAATCAGTGTCATGCCTTAGGCCAGTGGCCAACATGGCCATGTTCCCTCAGTATTCGCCCTGTAGATGTGCCCTTTGGGTCTGTGATTGTTCTGAATTGTCAGAAAAAAGCATGTACTGGGGAGACTAAATTGTGTGATAGATTTAGGTTTCTTTGTAGAGAATGGGAGAATTTTTTGCATTTTGCAATCTGAGAAACCTCATTGCCTATTTTTTCCCCCCATCTGTCACAGTATTGAAAACAGTTTGCCAGGGACTGATTCTGATGCTACACAGTCCTGTGAATTCAGACATTTAATAGATATTTGAGCCTGAGATGTAGTGTCTATGCAAGAGTGTGCCAAAGTACCACTTTCTATGTTGAACAGCACCACACAATTGCTCCTGCATGAGAATGCCATATTGCTGATGGTTGTGACAGCTCAGATGAATCCCTGAAGAGATAGTTTCTACTTGTCCTGGAAAGCAGGCTGGCCCAAGAGACCCTGAGAGAGCCAAGTTGCAAGCAACAGCTTGAACCGCTGCCGGCCTGGATAGTAGTAACTTGCCATGACAGATGACAGTCTGCATCTGCTTTCACTGTGAAAAAACAGCTCTGATTGAGCTAGGAGCTCATCAAGAAAAATTTCTATCCAAAACATGACTTTTGACATTCCCATGGAGGCATGCAGGAGTTCAGAACTTCTAATGAGTCTGAGTTCACACAAACTTACTTCTGAGGGGCTTGAGGAGTTAGCATTGAAGACTATCCTCCCTGAATAGATATTCTATCTCCTGTCACTGCTTTTTTTTTACTGGACATTGCATATGACTAGCACATTCAAAGCCATATTTATAAAAGGACAGCCAGAACTGTCTTACAAATGGCAGTTCCTATAGGCCAGTATGGATCCTTGAACTTCAAGCAGCTGTGTCAGCTGGTTCTCAGTGCCTTTTCTAGAGAATCTGGGTAACAAATCTGACTACGATGCAGAAGGATCAAGAGATGTAGTCCAAGAGAAAGGAAATTAGAATAAGGAAAGTCTGGATGACAACAACCAGAAGAATGGAAGAAGTTAGCTGCTTGTGAGAACTACAGCTGGAAGCCACAAAGAGAACTAGGGGTGAAGTTGTCTCTATGTCTTTTTAAAAACACATTCAGAATAATGCACAACATAATGTCCTTCGTTGCTCCAGTAAAAGGTTGGAATTTGTAGATATATGCTGAACATGCATAGAGACAGGCAAGAAAAACATACATAAATTAATTATTACATGATGCAATATATATGACAAAGTACTTGGAGGTTCATTAATAATAGAACATGTGCAAAAATGAACTATAGCAAAATCCAAATAAAATGAACCTGGAGTGGCCTTGCAATGCAATATTAACTGATATGGCTAAACAAACATGCGACAAAGTAAGAGTAAACACATGCCTTCAACTACTGTGGAATTCAGGATAGGCCTCTCAGGTTCAAAAATCACAATTTTACATAATTACTTTTTTTTAGAAGAAGTTTATGCTTAGTCACTAGTAAAATGTCTTCTGTAGTAAATATCTTAAGTATTGCCCTGGAAGAGCTGCTGGTTGCAAATCGTTGTTTTAAAAAAACGTTTCTTCAGTTTTGTTGATGATGCAAGTTGACAAGGTTTTCTTATTTACTATAAAATCAGTGTTCACTGCCAGAAAAATGAGACCAACCATATCTTTAAAATATAAGTGGTGCATATGCATTAACTGTAAAACTACAGTTAGGAGAACAAGAACACATAGCCTGGACCTGAAAAGATATTTTTTACTATTTTTACAACAAATGGGAAAACTTATTGGAATTTCATAGAAACATAGAATCATAGAGTGGTGTGCATAGAATGGAAGGGACCTGCAAAGGTCATCTAGTCCGACCTCCCCTCAGTCAGCAGGGACATCCCCAACTAGACCAGGTTGCCCAGGGTCTCATCGAACCTTACTTGAATATCTCCAGGGAAGGGGCCTCAACCACTTCCCTGGGCAACCTGTTTCAGTAAAGAACCTCACAGTAAAGAACTTGTTCCTAACATCCATTCTAAATCTGCTCTTCTCCAGCTTAAAACCATTGCCCCTTGTCCTGTCACTGCAGGCCTTTGTAGACAGTCTCTCTCCATCCTTCTTACAGGCCCCCTTCAGGTACTGGAAGGCTGCTATTAGGTCTCCCCAGAGCCTCCTCTTCTCCAGGCTGAACACCCCCAGCTCCCTCAGCCTGTCCTTGTAGCAGAGGTGCTCCAACCTCCTGATCATTCTCATGGCTCTCCTCTGGACCCACTTCAACATTGATTAAATATGGTCTCTTTGGGGAATTCCTACAGGCACACACTGTAGTACCTGCACAATAAATCTATTGCTTAGGCTATGTGTCACATAGGATCAGTATTCCCCTAACCGCTGCCAGAAGAAGATGCAGTTTCACACTGGGCAGGTAAGCACTTACTCTCTCATCACTTAAACAATAAATATCACCAAAGAGAAATACTTAGGTTTTGTATGCACTGAGAGTGGTGTTTAAAGAGAAGCCTCACAATCTCTAGCTGCCAGAGTTCCTCTCACAGAGCTGCTCCTTTTTTCTGTCAGCCTGTACATCTCCTGTACAATGTGTGCAAAGGAAGGTAACATGTTCACAGGCAAATCCTCATCCTGTATCCTCCATTGTAACTTACTGCAACAAGACCTATCATGGGATCAGACATGAGGTACGTGTTTCCATTTTATGCTGCTGTTGTCTTTTATTTGAAGCTGGAGAAATCCAAATATTCTCAAAAATGCACTTACTACTCATTCAGGTCAGTTTCTGTGTACACTCTGATGAACTCCCAGGTGTGGATACATATCTCAGCTGCATCTCTTTCCCATGCCATGATCAAACCTAATGCATGTTGTTACCCGCATCCCCTCAACCACATGCCTACTGTTGTTTCAACAAACAAACCCTCCTGTTATTTCAGGAATTTACAGCCTGTCAATAAATATTTTAGAGGTAAAAGTTCAAAGACCTGGGTTAGAAGATGGCAGTTGTGAGCAGCATGGATACTTATGCACAAATGATGATAGAAATAGTCAAATAAAATCATTAGGTCATGATACTGCTTCCACAGAAGTCACTGTAACTCTATCAACCATTTCACTGTGACAAAGTTCAGCTCCAGATATAAATTCATTTCTACATAAGCATGTAGAAGTCTCTTTTTAAATTGCAAATCTCTGTATGGGAAATACAAGCTGTGTTTGCCTTACAATTTGATGGACATGTTGTTGCTAGACAATGCAGTTAAGCTGTTTAGAACTATGTTTTTTTTTTAAATCAAGGTATGTGGATAGGTTATAAAGTTTACATGTTGCCTTCTAACCCTGAATACAAGACTTTTTTTTTTTTCCAATCTTTTTTTAACTTTTAGCTGTATTTTGTAATTACTATTCTACATGTGAACACATTTCTTTCAGGTACATGAATGTTATGGACAGGCATGAGGAAAGACTACATAATGGAGAAAATTACTGGAGCTGGATTACTCACAGGCTACAGCAGGACCAAGGAAGGTCCGTTGGACTGATATTGCATTGTAAACTAAGCACATACTGGCTTCTAGGTAGCACAAGAGATTAACAATGGCATGATCCATGGCATTTAGAATTAAAGAATTAGAATTTAAGGCCAGGGAGATTTTGGTCAACCATCCACTCACCATGTAATGTGGAAAAGAAGCAATGCTCACAGTTCTGCTTGTAGAAACTGTTGTGACTGCTTTCAAGAAAAAGGGAAAATAAAAACACTGTATTACATGTTATCAACCATTCACATTAGAAAATAAATAACGTGAGCACTGATTTATGTGTGTAAGAGCTGCACAAGAACAACGCTGCTTTCTCAGAGTCACTTCTCAGACCAGCACACTTAAGGGAACACAGGATCTGAAGGGCAGACACATGCATACATTACCACTCTGCCCTGTTGACTAGATAAAGCAACACATTCATCTGAGAGACAGAGAACTGCTGGAGAGAATCCAATGGAGAGCCACAAGGATGATTAGGGAACTTGAGCATCTCCCTTATGAAGAGAGACTGAGATCCCTGGGGCTATCTAGTCTTGAGAAGAGAAGACTGAGAGGGGATCTCATCAATGTCTATAAATATGTGAGGGGTGGGTGTCAAGTGGAGGGGGCCAGGCTCTTTTCAGTGGTGCACAGTAATAACACAAGGAACAATGGGTTCAAACTTGAACATAGAAGATTTCACCTCAACATGAGGAGAAACTTCTTTCCAGGGTGACAGAGCACTGGACCAGGCTCCCCAGGGCAGTTGTGGAGTCTCCTTCTCTGGAGACTTTCAAAACCCACCTGGACGCATTCCTGTGTGGACTACCCTAAGTGATCCTGCTCTGGCAGGGGGGTTGGACCTGATGATCTCTTGAAGTCCCTTCCAGCCTCTGATATACTGTGATACTGTGATCTGTGGATCAGCTCATAGACCAGTCTGATCAACAGGAATACTTGGAAATGTTAACCATATAAGATAAGGATTAAAAACTTCATGATCTGATCCTGTGCAATGCAGTATGTCTTTAGAGAAAAGATATTACAAATGCAGATAAATGCAAGCCTCTGAGTGTCTGATTGTACGAAGTGATAGATACAACCACAGTTCCTGCTGTGCCTCTGAGACTGTGAATGTTGTAGGATTTACTCAGGCAAAATAAGGAACTTAATGAGCAGAACTTATCAGTATGAAAGTCTTACACGTTACAAACATTCCTAACATCACACTGCCAGAAGAGTATTTGACATGAATTAGAAACAAAATATTGAAGAAAAAGGCCATGTTTTCACTTTTGTTTCTGAACTGCCTGCCTTCATTCTTTCATTTTTTCTTTCTTTCTTTCTTTGTAATTGGTCTTGTGAGATCAACCCTTCTACAAGTGAATTCACACAAATTCCTAGCAATTTTTAATACAGGATAGCTACCATAATTTCATGCCTCTTCAAACACAGTGAGAGCAATCAAGGGAAAAAGAAATTAAAAATTAATTCTGCTATTTATTCTCCTCATTTATTTTATCATTCATTCCCCTGTCACACTGAATAATAATCACCAAGACTTGATACACATACTTTGCACAGGGCAGACATCTTTGTGGGATTCCAGAGAAAACTGCAAACTGAAGACAAATTCTTATGCTGCAGGAAAGACTGGAGTAATCACAGCAAACATGACACAGGTACTAATACTTCTGTCCACTTGGCTATCCAGGTAGGCTAGGAAGGAAGCAAGTTTACCTAACTAATCATTCGGTACAGGGTAAAAAAAAAAAAAAGGCTTCAGAGCTTGTTTGCTACCACAGACAGTTGCTGGTATGTGGAAGGTAAAGTAGACAGCATGTCTACAACAAGATACAGAATTACCACAGGATTATTATGACAGACTACAGAAAATTATTGCTTATCATGTCTGGTTGCAATTATATGATCCTGTACCATTTCACATTTAGTTGGTCAGTACTAAAATTAAGAGGCTATGATGACTATTTAGAGGAATTCCATTTATGCATCAGTCACTTTGTGAGGTTGATTCAGAAAGCTTCAGACAAGATGCAAGATCAAAGTAAAACCTTCACATAGTTTTCAGTGAGATCTGTTCTCATTGGGGAAGGCACACAAGCAATTTTAACCTTAGAGAAACCTGAAGGTTTTTGTTTCTTTGTTTTGCCTTTTTATGAAAAAGGTGAATTCATCAGGGTTAGATATGACCATACAGAAACCTGGGTGTTGAGTGGTGCCTGGATGTTCACTTAAGACACAGATGTAATTTCTGTGAAGCATATCTTTAAGAAAGACAATTGCATTTCTGCATCTCCTGATGGAACAACAGATTCAGCTTCAGAAAGACTATTTATTTCATCATAAGAGCAGAAAAATTTCAAGAGGACAGAGCAGAATGGAATGCTGTCCCTAGCTGTGCAGAGATAGAATTTCTAAGGTCCCTTAAGATGCAAAAAGGCATCTACTGAGACTTTCCTAAGTGGCCAGGTTCTTGAATTCCTTTAAAAATAAAAACGGCATAACTAAAAGTTCTTTAAAACCTCTTTAGAAATCTAGCTGCCTTTACATCATTGTCTGATCACCTTCACAAACCTGGCCCCCAGAACATTTGTTCCTACAGAGACATAGGATTTTCTCACCCTTTTTTGTATCATTTTCTGTACAAAGTTCAGAGATACCATTTAGAATAGTGACTTAGGCCAGAGACTATTTGGAGTGCATTTGTTCTTAGCAGATTTTTATTCACTGTGCCTTTGTGTGCAGTATTTCCTTGAAGCATTCTACAAAAGCACACCTGTCTATGACGTTTAAGAGCTTTATCTTCATCAGATCTAAGGCTGGCTTAAAACAAAACGCCAAGAAGAAACAGCTTGATCTTGTGAAGCTCCAGACATCAGACAGCTACTTTATTTCTTGACAACTTGGCCACCAGCTCCTCAGCAGCTTTTTGGAAAGTTGACAAGAAATGGAGACCACCGAGACCAGCAGATCTTCACTTGTCAACATTTCTAAACACAGAGTAGAGACCAGAGGGTTTCTTTCTCTTAGAGCATGCACCACCTATGCCTAGCATCAACTGACCTTCACAGCAATCCCTTTCTTACTGTGAATTTTGGAGCAGTATAGAAAGTGTCCAATACAACTGAGTTTTACCATTGTCTCTTCCTGTTCTATTCTGTTTCAGGAGGATCCAAGGAGGAGCTGTGGTCCTGATTTGACCTATCTACCTATGCTCAAGTGCTACCCATGTCAGTGCATACAAAGCACTTAGAGGAACTTGCTGGAACCAGTTCACTCAAATTCAGAAAATCCAAAAATGCTAGCGCTTCAGTGCTCTTTGTCCTTCCCCTTTCATCCTAGAAATCAATATCTGTGTTTTGAGATGTTTTTATCTTTTTCCTTTGGTTCCAGAAACCTCTTTCTCTCATCCCTTCCCATGCATTTTCTCCTCTAGAACAGCCCAGACACACAGGCTGTCTACACCCCTCAAAAAGAGCACCTTAAAACATCTGCCCTTGGAGTACCAGATAAAGGATCACAGGAAGAGCTCTGGAAGACACTTAGCTGCCTGACAACTCAGAGAAGCTGCTAGCACTCATTCAAAAGCACCAAAGTACCCTGGTTCTTACTATTATTATTTGCAAAGCATTAATTTCTTTTGAAAACCTCACTAGATGCCTGTCTCAAGCAAGAAATATAAATATTTTTTCCGAATATAGCCCTAAATGTCCTTATTCAGAATGAAAATGTTCACTGCAAAGACTCTATGGAGGTTTAACAAATATCACTAATACAAATTGTAATGTTCCTAACATTAAACATTTCACAAAGCAAACAACTGATCTTTAAAGGAAATTTGCCTTTTCCTCTGGATACAGTTTTCCCCTAGCATAGGGAAAGAAGTATGATGTCCAAATGGAGGGTTATAAATTTTACTACTGGGCTAAATACAATGTGAGCATAGATCTGGCAACTGTGAAGTGTTGTGAAATAGATAAACATTCAGGTTTTCAGCTGTGCCATATATGAGAAGGACCTTCCCCTACATTTTCCATCCTGACAGCTGTGAGCATTTTTAACAGTGGAAGAAAACTCACTTTATTGTCCTAAAAATACCTGTAAGAAACTAAGGTCTCACACAGAATCACAAATTGTTAGGGGTTGAAAGAGACCTCGGAAGATCATCTAGTCCAACACCCCTGCCAGAGCAGGGTCACAGGGTCACCAAGAGTAGGTCACACAGGAGAACATCCAGGTGGGTTTTGAATGTCTCTAGAGAAGGAGACTTCACAACCCCTTTGGGCAGCCTGTTCCAGTATTCTGTCTCCCAGCTACAAAAAGTGCAAAGCAAAAGGCCTTTGATTCACTCTGGACAACTGCTAGGAAAATCTCCTTCCCCTCTCACACTTCAGTTTCCACACCATGAACCTTCCCAATTATTGCAGGTTTTCATTGCAGTCTTCTTGCATCTTTTGTATATAAGGGCACATTCTGTGAGCTAATGGTTATTATCTGTAAATTTTCTAGTAGCTGGCACCCCAAGACCAGAAGTGAATTGAAGTCCTGTTGTGTGAGCTCATAGTCTATCTAGAAGACATGTTGTAATGTGCATTCATGCCAAGTGCCCTAAGCTGCAAGCTAGAGCCCAGCTCAGAGACTTTCTTATCACTTTCCAGCAATGAAGTCTTTCCTGGGCATCAGTCCACATGAATATTTCTCCATATGTTACTTGATAAACTATATGTAAGAGTAAAAAAAGAGTCAACATGTTCCATACGTTAGTGAATATACAGCATTGCCTTCTCACCACTGTAACCATACAACATTGTTTTAGTTTATAATCTTTATTAAATTAAAATAAGTTTAATATCACAGGAATATGTCATGCCACTTATGCAGTAAGCACCATTCACAATTCAGAACCACACAAAAATGATAATAAGAAGAGAAATTGTATTTCTCATTGACTTCCACAGTTGAAACGAAAATTATTTCTTTTTATTAAGTACATGTATGGTCCTGATACCCTCTTATCTATTGCCTGAGGTATTCATTCTCTTCAAGAAAAATCATTATTAATCCTGGTTTCTGCCAAGTCCTTGCAGTGCAGCAGTGAGTTCAGAAGAAAAGGTGTCACTTAAAAATAAAGTTTAAGGTTATTACAGTTAGAAGCAATGTGGTCTTGACTGATCACTCCTGCTTTCTGCCATAGAGTGGCAGGAAACATATTATGCAAATAGATCCCCAAACAATTATTTTATCAAGGAAGACAGAAAATCAGAGAAATCTGGCCTAAATTTAATTACATGCTTTGTAGATTCTGGTTATCAAGCTGTGAAACTTTACAGTTTATAGATTGTTACATATTAAATAGGTCTTAAATTTATCATATGGATTCAGTATTTTGCAAATTCTGTTTTGAGGATAGATATTTCTCTTATGTAGGAGTCTTTTCTGTAGTTAACGTAAACTGAAACAGTCCTGCATAAGGAATCACTCTCTTATGTCAGGTATTTTCATTGTCCCGAAGCATTATGTCCCCAAATCCCACCAAGCATGGAGCAAAACTGCAAATCCCTGTTTAAAATCCCCCTTCCTCTGAGTGGTAAAGTTTTATGGATGCTCATTTATAGAGACAGTGAGGAAAGATGGTCATGACAAAGATCTCTTCCAAATATATTACCAAAGAAAACTGTGGGCGAAGACAAAATTGTAGTGTTAAAGGAACATCTCTGCAAGAATTTGGTATTAATGGTTTGCTCTTTTTCCCCTTTCTTCTTTCTTTTCTTTTTTTTTTTTCCCTCCTCTTTCTTTTCCGCCTTCCTTTCTTCTTTCTTTTCTCTTCTTCATTCCTTCATCCCTTCCCTGTGTGTATGTGTGTTTGCATACTTATATTCTTGGTAAAATAAGCCCAGAATAATTTGAGACTTTCTGTCTTAAAAGTGGAATAAAACAAAGTAAATGGTGAGGCTCTTACAGACATCATCCCTGGAGAATTCCTTAACGACATTTCCTCAGAAATGGGGGAAATAGTTCAGATTCCTCCTCTTCTCAGGCAATATAAACACACCAACAGCTTAAAAAATGATTCAATCTACATAAACCAGGATGTTCTGTGGGGGATGCTCACTTCTCCTGAAGGTGAATAATTCCATATAAAATACTTAGCTTTTGAAGGGAGACAGACAGAAAGAATGATTGTAGGCAAGCTTGTAACTTAGGGAATGTATGAAGAATATCAAACTTTCAATTCATATCTCACAGAGGAATTAAAGGTTTTCTAAAGGTGAAACAACACATGACATTCCCATTCTTGAATGCCACCAAAGTTAGCATTTTTTTGAAAGGCAGACAACTGCATTTCTGGTTGATGCTCTGAGACAGTCAGTTTGTGCTCTGATTTTCCATATGCCACATAGTGAGTTACACTCTTTTTATTTCCTTTTATTTTTACATACAATTTTATACAAAGTATAACAGCAAAACCAAGCCCAGCTTCAGACTCAAAAGCTCTATGCTATATTCCATTCATAAAGAGAAACAAACCCTTACAACAACCAATATGCAAATAGTTAATGAGTGATGGTTAAAAAATGAGAACAGATAATAGGTGTGATTGAAATTTTGCCTTCTTCTGGTGCTGGAAAATTCAGCAGAGATCCACACCAGCAGCTGTAGTAAACTTTAGCACTACTTTCTGGTCAAGTCCACAAGACATTTCTAAAGACCATTTGCACAAGAAGATTTTCATCTTGTTACCCAGAAACCTCAATAAATGTTGATGCCTAGTATCAAACATGTCTTGCTGAAGAGTGTCATACATTTCATAAAATATGGGCTATCACATCCCCCTATGTACTGTACAAGGGGAATACAGGACTAGGTTTTCCCACCTTATTTTTTTAGTGTTTATTTGTCTGTATCTCTCCACTGCAACCCATATCCCTGAGAACTGATACATTCCCAGTTGGCTCTGCACATCCCAGACACAGTGAGACACTAAGACATCTGTCATCCAACCTGACACAGAGTGGACATTTCTGAGCTTATGAGCCAAAAGGTAGAGAAAAAGTAGGGTTCAGGTCTTCTGAAGTATACATGCAATGCAGTCCAGCAGATTGAGATGTCAGAAAACCAGCTATTAAATAATTCCAAAGTCCCTGCTTCTGTTATTTTAGGGCATCTTAGGGTGACCTCCTTGCTGTCTACAAATACCTGAAGGGAGGTTGTAGCCAGGTGGGGGTCAATCTCTTCTCCCAGGCAACCAGCAGCAGAACAAAGGGACACAGTCTCAAGTTATGCCAGGGGAGGTATAGGCTGGATATTAGGAGGAAGTTCTTCACAGAGAGAGTGATTGCCCATTGGAATGGGTGGCCCAGGGAGGTGGTGGAGTTGCCATCCCTGGAGATGTTCAAGAAAAGACTGGATGAGGCTCTTGGTGCCATGGTCTAGTTGATTGGATAGGGCTGGTTGTTCGGTTGGACTGGATGATCTTGGAGGTCTCTTCCAACCTGGTTGATTCTATAATCTTCTTTCTTACATAGCCTATAGTTAGAAAGGAACGTGGAGGGAGGTTGATCTGTGGGACTCACCTGAAGGACCCCACACAGTCTGAAGGACCCCACACAGCCTGAAGGCAGCTGGGGCAGGTATGTGAAGGCTTGGACACCTTGATTGGGATGAATTCATGACAGACTTCAATCCTAAATATGAGATTACATACATTAATTTGTAGTTTTAATAGGAGTTATAACCGCATTTATTCTCAGTAATTTTGTGTAAAATAAATAGGCATTCTTGAAATACAGCAAGGCAACTGTGAATGTCTGTCACTTCCATACTGTGAAGTGGAGCTTAATCTCAAGCCATTATTGTGTGAGTAAAAAGCTCTTTACTAATGGCTTCAGATATTAACTGAAGACTGGACACAAGGGAGGATTTTCAGTGCATCACAAGAACCATGTTTGAGACAAGAGAATACATCAAGATACTTGGGACTGCCATGGCTGCATTCTCAAAGGCAAAATCCCTGTGGTGTGGGACAGGATATACAAACCCAAAAGGTAGTTTTGGACTGGGAGGTGGAAGGGTTGTTACATTTTTTTTTTTTCTTTTCTAGTCCCCACAGCCTCTCTTTGAGATGGAGAGAAATTTGCAGCTGCACTATCTAAATACAGGAATTTTCAGGGCAAAAGAGTGAGGCCAGCTGTGGTAAATTAGTTAATTCCTCTGGCTCATTATATCAGAGACATGCTCTGACAAGTTGAGACTGACTGCTATTACAAATGTACAGCCTGGGAGGAAGAAAATACCAGTGTGAAGGTTTGGACCTTTTCTGACTAAACTTGCTTTAATTAGAAAACCAGACTCCAGGAGGCTTTTCACTGTGAAAGTCCAATTGTTAAGGAGGGTTGGGGGTGCAATGCTCACTTTTGCCCATCAAGTTACTGGGCTGTCCATCACATACATCTGTGTTTGTGTCCTTTGTCCAAAAGTGACTCTTATCGCCCGGTTCCACGAAAGGTAGAGAGAAGATACATTTATTCCACAAGAACAAAGAATCACTTTGAAGACACAGCCCTTTGTTCACCTTCAAACATTTCTTTTGTTGTCAGTTAAGAATTATTGAAGTTTTTCAACATTGTTTGTTTGAAAAAAATTTACACAGATGGATGAAGGACAGAGCAAGCCCTTGTCCCATACTTCTGCAATGGTTTATATTGCAAGAAGTCAGTGGCAAACAGGGGGAATTCACCCCAAAAGAAAGAGAATGAGTGTCAAAATAGTCACAGTGCCAGCCAGGGTCAGAGGAGAGCTGCAGCTTCCTGTGTTGTTAATGGTATATGTGTTGTTAGAAAAGCTATGAATGTTTATGCTTTACAATTCAAGTCCCTCACCTCTTCAGTAGTGAGAGGGCCTTATTAGCATTTTCCAGCTTTATTGAATATTAATAAGTACAGGACTGTGAGGCATTCAGGAAAAGATCTAAGAAAACATATGGGTGTTTAAAAGAGTACAGTACAGTACAGTACGTATTTAACTCTAACATAGAAATGCAAACCTCTGCATATCAACAGCTACCTGAATGCCAGAGTTATCTCAGCTTGCTCCATGACACACGTAGTAAAGCTTCCAGAAAATAGCAAATCTTTTGCAGATGGTCAGTGCATGTGCAGTTACTGTTGACACTGTTGAAATCTCTCAGACTCTGCATGTGCATGGAACAGAGCACGCACAGACAGCTTGGTGCTTCACAGAGGCAGCAACCTCTGATACAATGACCAGAAAACAAAGAACACAAGCAACCTGACCAACTCAGGTTATGGGCAGAGGCAGTACAGTTAGTCATCCACTCCTGCAATAGGTCATGAATCTCCCTGTGCACAACTTTTTTGGGCTCCACTGCCACAGGCCATACATAAAAAAGTAATTGTATTTCCTCAGCTTATTGTTAATACTGCAGTGACTGATGCCCTTGGAAGCACTGATGGGAGATTTGCCTGTATTTCAAAACTCCCAGACTGTTAAGAAATTAATTATTGTTTTGAGCAATTTCAGATTAGCAACCCACATTGAAAAGGGCTGAGGAGAAAGAAGAACCCAGCTGAGAGAAAATTAAAATAATATTAGGCAAGAAAAGAAGAAACACTGTCAGCTTAGACACCACATTTCCCTTGAAGTTCCAACAGAGGGTATAATTCTTAATAGAAAACACAATTTTTGTTATTAAGTAGGAGAAAAAAGCACGTATATTTATATGAGTTTTATTTCGTTCAAATCACCAAAGGACTGAGAAGGCAGATGTGAGGGAAGAGGAGTGCTTGAGAGGAGGAAACATCAAGCTACTTTGGCATCCCTCCATGACTAGTTAGAGATATTCACAAATCCTCTAGGATCATAATATTTGTCCAATTTTAATGATAACACAGTCACAGTACCTCATTAGACTTATTATACCCAATGATTTTTCTGCCCCAGAATTTTCCTCATAAGTCAATGATTTGAACCATGCTAGGAAATAGAAGTGTTCGTCCGAATGGTGTTTTAAACACTCGTGTCACCCAGAGGTGTTATATCAGCAGCCCACATTGTTATGAATATTTTTGCAAGGACTTCCCATGAATAAAACTTCTCTTGGAAGCTAACAAGGTTTTTATAATAGGTGTGACTGAGCTGAAAGGGAAAAAGAAAATAAAGGAAAAAGTAAGTTTAACCTTTTCATGGAATATAAAGCAGGATGAAGACAGGAATTAAGAACAGAAGGCAAACCAAGCTGGGTTCTGATCCTTCAAGATGCATTTAATCTAATTTCTACTTCAGTGTAGTTCCACTGCTGCCTTGCTAAGGCTTTTGTCAAGACCATAGATGACGGGACCTTTCATGTCAACAAAAGTTTGGAAACCAACACCATTAACAAGTGGCTTTATATGTGACCACACAGTGGTGCCCAGGGCAACTGTGGGGTGTCTGATGATGTAGTACTGGGTAAGAATAGGGTGTAGATCAAGGAGTATGAGCATACACAAGTGAAAGTAATCTTTGAATTAAGATTTGTTTTTATTAGTGTTATGAGCATGTTTTATTAAAGTGAAATCTTTACAGTTTAAAGTGAAATCTATACAGTTTTATAATATAATATAATATAATATAATATAATATAATATAATATAATATAATAATATATAATCAGTACATAATATATACTGATTAAAATAACAACTCAATAAGGAGCTAAACCCTTCTTCACCAATACAAGAGGTATGTTTGGAGTGAACTGATGCCCCAGGAATTTTTCAATATTGTTTTGTTTAATGTCATTCTTAAAAGCACTTGATGCAACTCACCTGTGATTCAGATGCTTTAGTATTACATATCTATGCTTAATGTTTTGTGTCTGGTGAAAAATAGCACAAAGAGAAGATCTCAGTAGTATCCAAAAAGTGCCATGACTGTTCCATCCTGACACTCCTGAGTAGACAGAAATTTTACCACATCAAACTATCATACCTTGAATAGGCTCAGTTATTGACCTTCTGTCCTTCTATAGTCCAGAAGGTAACAGGTCACTGCCCTGATTTTAACATAACGAAGTGTGATGGTTTTAAGACTGTCTTTGATTTTTCTCACAAAGTTCAAGCAGAAAAAGTGAAAGAATGGAAATAAATCACTGTTGGGTGTAAAAAAGCAAAACAATGATTATTCTGAACACTTCCATTGGAGAGATAGAAATATTTAAGAGCTAGTACTCAAAACAAGATACAGGACAGTGGGGCAGTTGGTCAGTCCATTTTCTCTCAGTCTGTCTGCCTGCTTCTTCTCTCTCCTGGCTGAAGATAACATACACCTGCATACTGACCTTGACAAGCTAAGTCTAACGAATCTCTCTGCTTCTTGGCTTTCTTCCCTTTTGCCTGCTCTGGGAGAGGGGAGGAAAAGAAACATGGCCCCTCTCTTTTGGGGGGCCCAAGTGGCTTTGTTGTGTTTTTCTGTTGATTGTACGTATTTGTAAATGTTGTGAGTAGTATATATTTGTACATATTCATTGCATTTCACCACAGATTATAGTTTTGCCTGTAAACACAGCTTCATTTGCTTCCGGACTGAGCTAGCCTGGTTATTGTCAGTGTGGGAGGGGGATTCCAGCTCTCCACTGTAACATGAAGCTAATCATTAAGTGAATGATGCATCAACCTTCGGCCAAATAAACTAAGAGACATCCCATATACTGGGGTTTTAAGCCTCAGATTATAAAGTCAGGGCAGGCTCTGATGTATTTTAAAGAAGGCTCAGCCTGCATATCAAATACTTGCCAGTGTACAATGTAAACCAAACATTTATGGCACCCAGTCTGGGAGGATTTGAATGTGAACCCTGGGATGGGTTGCCCAGTGAGGTGGTTGAGGCTCCATCCCTGGAGTTGTTTAAGGCCAGGCTGGATGAGGCTCTAGCCAGCCTGATCTAGTGTGAGGTGTCCCTGCCCATGGTGGATGGTTGGAACTAGATGATCCTTGTGGTTCCTTCCAACCCTAACAATTTTATGATTCTATGTTTCTGTGATTCTGTGTTGGCAACACCAAGACAGCTAGCCAGTCAGTGCTGCCCATACCGCTCAGCAGTTTTATACCACGATGAATAATTGTACTTCTGAACTTCCAGGTGATGAGTTATGGCCATCTCATCTTAAAGATTCTATGTGGGAGCTCATTCATTTAATATGTTCACTTACATTTAAAATTGCTCACACCACTACAGAGAAGACTAAGCTCTCTCTCCACAGATAGGTTTTTGCTGTTTGTTTCAGCTTATCAATGGGAAAGAGAGTTTGTGTTGTTGCTAGCTTTCAGCAGCTACAAAGGATGGTTTTTCAAAAGGGGAAGGCATAATCTTCTTTTCCTCACATAGCAGTATTTCGTTCAGATTCTAGAGAATTTACAGCTTGAGCAGAGGGATATCAGCTCAGTCACTTGTTCCAAGGAACTTAGCAGCAGCAGCATTTGACAACAATTAATGGTTAACCAGCAAAATTTATACCGAAATATCTGACGCAGAGTAAATAGGGAGATCCCAATACTTTCATTTAACATATCCAATTTTGCAGCTGCAACCATGTTTGATGGAAAATGTTGCCAGTAATTTTCTGCCAATATCTATAATGAGAATCAGAAATTCATGGTGTAGCTTAAGAAGTTTGAGAACTTACTGTTTCCTGAGCGTTCATAACAGCTTCCATTTCATAGCTACGGCAATTGCCTCTAAGATGGACAAATACATGTGTGTTTATTTTCAAATTTAAACGTTTTAAGGAAAAGTTCTGGGATCAGATTTCTCCATTTTATGGGTTGCTGTGGAAACAGATTAGCCCTCTGGAAATAAAAACCCGTGTTTGACTATAATGCAAAGAACAATCCATAGCATGAAAGGAAAGAACAGCTGGGAGCTGGAACAGTGTAAGCTGACATGTCAGACAGTAGCCAGACAAAGTGAGCCAGGGACTGTCTGAAAAAAAGATGGGGGTGGGGGGAGGGGAGGAAAGTAAGAACTAAACCCTGTCAACAAAGTCTACAAAATGGTCCAGCTGTTCACTCTCATCATAACTAAGAAAATAAGGAGAGAATTCCAGGGTTGAGTATTAAATTTATGAAGAGGAGAAAACCTGAATGGAAAGAGTGAATAGGATTTCAGACAAAACAGACCTTGCACAAGGTCTTTATTCGGAAATAACTTGGAACGCACAACACTGGTTCTGGACAAAATACACATCCCTCCACAACCTGGCTTATAAAAGGCCAAAAGGAATATTAATACACTACATTAAACAGGCTTTTACAGAAAACATCATTTGTATAATTTCATTGTTTCAGGCTGAGCATTAATGTTCTAGTCAGTTAAACAGATTTAGAGGATTTGAGAAAAGGCATATCCAGCATCACAGAAAGGGCTAAAAGGTGAACAAGTTTCACCACAAATCCCTTCTGAAACCTGAAAGGAAAGTCCAAAGGATTTTTGATATACTGTAAACAGCCAGCCAACTCCTAGAGTCTTAAGTGTTGTCTGATCTTTTGTTCAGACAATGGACAATTGAATGCAAGATGAAGATTTCCAAGGTTTACATGCGCACTGAGTGGCACAGATGGAAAGAGAAGTGCTAGAGTGGTTAATTCAGACATGCTTACCTCCCAAACAAAGCCATTCTGCACTACAGAGCCTCATTAGGGACTCTTCAAGAAATACAAATAATATCGTTCACATTGCATAAACAGCTAGGACTATGCATGGATACATATTTAGAAAACTTTCTACTCTCTGTTTCTTTTTTCTTTCTCTTTTCTGAGTAATGATCTCTCTGTCCAGTGATCTTGTAGGAGCAAAGCCAACTAAACAGCTAACAAGATGATTAAGAAGATGCTTTGTTTCCATTGTTTGTGTGATCACTCCAGACATTCAGTAATCTAATCCTTTGACTCCTGCATCAGTAGATATGATATAAAATGAAAATAAAAATGATAAATGCCTGGTGAGGAAACTCCATAGTCTTTAGATGAAACTAATTACAAGTGTGGATTTCATTTGTGATAGGCCAGCTCTGAAATACCATTCATTGTCATTCATCCATCTTCTGGTACCCCAAGATAACACTTTGGGTAATAATAGGATAAACAGATTGAACTAATATCCAAAATAGCATGTCATCTGGGTTTTCAATATTTGCATTTAATGCCACTTAAATGAGAAGGGTGTGATAGAGAAGGGCACAAGATACAGTACGCTTTCATAAATCTCTTACTTTTATCATAGTCATGGTGCATTTATGTATGTCATCTACCAGTTGTTGCTTTTGTTTATGCCAAGCAGTATCATCACCTTTGCCAAACATGGCCTTACGTATCTTAATCCCCTTGCTTCTTTGCTTTTTTAATTTATTTTGGTAGATGAGGAAACACTCTCTCTGTCCCTCCTGACTTCCACAGCCTTTCTGCTTGTTTCCTTTGCCACTATTCTGACCTGCAACATTACAGTTCTGAACATAGAGAGGGAAAATATGTGACCTGTAGTTCAACAGGCAAGGAGGCACCTCCAAACATGATTCTAGACCTACCTGCCAAGAAAAGATCCGTGTGCTACAACTCCACAGCTCTCACTGTTAAAGTCCTGCAATTTCAGCTTTGGTCCCGTGAAAAGAAGTCATGATAGCACATCAGAATTGCAGTCACTTGAGGATTATCTTCGTGTTTATTCAGAGCTCAGGTTGGTATATGCACTGGAAATAACAGCCTGCAGAGGCAGATTGACAGCTGTTTGTGGTAAGAGCCCCCTGCTTCACACTGGTGAGCAAAAACTGAGAATAGAAGAAACATCAAATTGGTCAGAATTTTACACTTCTGTGTAAGCTGCAGAGAAGAGCAGAAAGTAGGAGGACAGCAGTTCATATTGTGTCATGTCCTGAAGAATAAAGCTTGATATTCTGCTCACTTCTTCACTGAAGCAATTTTCAGCTTCTCTTGCTTGGTGACTATCACCTTATGAGACATGTAACTGCTGGATTGGAGTTGAACAGGCTGACACCATCCCACAGAAGGAGTTGTGTATCTTGGCTGACTTATTGGTGTTCAGAGGAAAGCAAATCTCAGATACATCATCGACTTCCACTGCAGCCTGCTGTGCTTTAATTCAGGGCAGTTTATTGTTTCCACAAGAATTTTGGTGGAGAATGAGGAAAGATGTGGAACCATCAGCTCCCTGAACTTCTCTGCAACACTGCACACAGCAGGCCACATAGAAGACCTACACAAAGGATCCCCCAGTCTCCTTTCTGAGTCCAAGACACCAGAAAAGTGTCACTCCTGCTGATGCACTGATTTTGCCTGAACCTTAACCATTATGACCAGTGTCATGTGCCCTTAGACAGCTCCTTTGATAAGCAGGCAGCAATAATTTATTCACAATTGTTTACTGATTCAAGAAACTGTCCAGGAACTAGTCCTCTTTTTATTTTTTTCCCCTTCTTGAAGAGCCTACAAATGTACCACTAGATCCAGTGTCTGAGCATCACCAACGAGGTATCCTTTCAGACTGTTTTATTTGATGCAGTAATTAACAATTCAAATACATCGGTAGTATTAACACCATAACTCTCATAGTATTCTTTTTATTCTCTTTTCCCCTGAGTACACCAGGTTTACAGATTTCATTATCCACAGGACACGTTTGAAACTCCAAAGGTCTTGTTGGATCCTTGAACAAGCTAAACTTGTGAAAAAGGTTGAATTCCTCTCCACACAAGAGATAAGCATGTCAAAGTCCAAACAAATGTTCTTTTTCAAAGAACTAATTTGGTAATTGCCCATATTGGCATTTGTAAACAGGAAAAAAAATAGTCAAGTCTTCACTTCTGTGGTGATGTGGTAGCAATCTGATCATCATGCTTATGATTGAGGTTTATTCTGTTCCTTCTACAAAAAGGCTGTAAAGAAAAAGCAATGTAAAGAAACATTCCCACAGAAATGATTGCCATGTAAGGAAAAGCCAGAAGCAGGCCTGGCTGAAGCAGCACCTGTATGGTTTACATTAGAGATGAGAGTGTAAAAGTCTGAATGAAGTCAGCACATCACAGTGGAAAAGATGTGAGCTTGTGTGGACATGGACTTTCCCTTGCAAAATCCACATAGTGGCAACTATGTGAAATTCCAAGTTGAAAATGTAGAGTGCTGCTTGAAATTTTGTCATGCTGTCACATATACCTGCATTGCAACTCACTTGATGGGTTTCAAGCCCACTCGTTTGGCCCTGCTCAGTGCCTTTGATACTTTAAAATTTTCAAAAGCAGTAGTCATTGTCAAGGCAACACTTGCAGGTTCAGGATCTTGGCTTGACAACTGTTCTATAAATCCAGGAGAAGTCATAATGACAATTTTATGTGTAGGACCTCTTGTATGTGGTGATGTGTTACACCCGTACCCTCTGGAAGATTTTCAGTGCTATTTTTGCATTGTTTGTTTAGAATTCATCAACAGCTTCAGTGCTAGAGGGCTTAAGAATGTCTTCACCTTGGGTATCCATGGGTATCTTTCTGTAGCTCCAGGTGGACAAGAGCTTTAGCTCTTTAATACAAATGACAGTATTGCCATACTACCACCTGAGTTGTGTATGTGTAGCCCAGGTATGAATCCACAGACTGGGTCTGGATAAACAATGAGGAGCAGGAAGGGGTGAACAGGGAGGTGTGCCAAAGACTCAAGAATTCCCAATGTGTACACATCTAAGGATCTCATTGCAGGCTATCTTCAGTCTGGTTTTCTAGAGCTGTACACTTTCTGGGTTAGTATCATACTATAAGAATTCAGGTTCTACAAGCCTTCTCTGTGATGTGAACCAAAGCATAAACAAGGGAATTCTATTAAAAAGCAGTCTCCTGATCTAGGTGAAAGTGCTGAAGACAACACAATATTAACTGAATCTCAGACTGTTTCTTAGCATGGAGGCCAATGTGCAGAGTGATGTGCATTTCTCCAATATTATGCTTTTATGCCCTTCAGAATATATTGGCTGCATACACACTGTCTCCTGGAAACCATGCTTTGCCCATATTTGCATCTGAATAATAGCTAGGAGTTACTTAGGAGAACAGTAGTTTGACACAAGCCAAAAACATTGCATAAGCCATCCTGAAAATGTTACATTCAAGCAGAGTAGACAACAGAGCCCAAGTACCTTGAATATGCTGCTTGGCAGTGCCAAGTGCTGGAACAGATGTAGTCCTGGTTTCAGAGTATCCATCTCAGGGTGTTCCTGTAACCAGGTTGCCCTGATACAAGTCTCATAGAGATGTCATGAACAAAATCCAAAGCTTTGGAAGAGGGAATGTTACTTTCCTCATTTTGTTGACCTATGCCAAATTGGGTGGAATTGATTTGTTGTTGATGTCTCTTTTTTTCCTTTCTTTATCTTCCCAAGCAGCAACCATTTCAAAAGCGTAACTGTTGTTAAGAAATACTGAGTAGTGTATCTACAGGGAAAATGACACTTTTTTATAATGGGAAGGATTAAAACATGATGCTGTAGCTGCCCTCATGGCAGCAGACATTTGTCCAGTGCACAGCAGAACATATCTGCTCTCAGGTTTCCGTTGACTTCTCTTCTGCATACTGATCAGCATGATTACTTCCTACTGCCCTTCCAACCACAGAGTCTATAAAAGCAGAAGCAACAAAACTCACAGTCTCAGCCTTCAGTAACAGAAAATGACCTGGAGATGCAGTCCCCAACATAATTAAAAGTGGGGGCTTATAGGGCAAAAGAGAAAAAGTCTGGATTCACCTGGTTATGAATGTATTACAGTTTCTTTGCAGTGGTGCATACTGAAACCATGATGGCACCTCCTGATCTGTATCATTATCTCAGCTCTCCATTTGAAATAAATAGAAAATGCTTCTTTGCAGAGCAAACTGCCTAAATGGCATATTCTTGCTAGACACTACTGTGTTTGAAGGGGGAAAAAATAAATTCCCAGATAGAAGTCAGGTATCCATAAAATCAGAAATGAAAAAGAATGTGGCATAAAGGTTGTTTCAAACAATGTTTTAATTTTCAGGTTCTGTAAATAATACAAGAGAAGAAATTCCTCATAGTGCGTTGGACTGATAAAGTTGGAGCTGTTTCAGAAGATGATGGATGGACCCCATCGTTAGCTACACTAGGCTAAGACAGAAGAGATATGAATCCTGCTGACAGCACTGCCAAAGATTTCTGTCATGACGTCAGACATTCCACTTAATCTCTTGCTACTTCAGCTCCCCATCTTCAAAAATGGGGATGCTGATGGATTATTTTCTTTCTTGATGCTGTGAGCAGTCTGTTGTCTATTTGTACAGCAGCTGGTAAGATGGGCCAAGTCTGAACTCGGAGACCTGGAGCTGAGGGTGCACTAACACAGAACCAAGTCAAATATCCAGCTAAATTGCACATACACCGCTCAAAGTACTGTATTAATCTGGTTTAAGTTAAACAGTTTCTCATTTTTCTTCCTTCAGCCTCTCCCCAGAATCTTGCAACATTTAGCAAGATTAGCTGTCCATATAGCTCTTAACCCAAGGCAGTTAACATACTGATGTGTAATTATTAAATCTTTGTAAAAATCAGAGCCTCTTGTGTTTTGTTTGCACTGCTGTTGCTCTGAGCCTCACCTTCTCTTCATGCCAGGGAGAATTTCAAGACAGATGCTACCAGAACACATTGATTTCCTCTAAATGAAAACATTTAGTATCTCTGCAGAGCAAGTGGCTTTTTAAGCCACTGGAATACAGTGAGCTCTGTAGGAGTTCCATGGTCGATGGGTGTCCAGGGATATGCTGCCAGAAGAGGCAGACAGAACAGGTGTGTGACGAGATCGTATATTTTGATGTTTCCTTTGGATTCCTTTCATTTCACAAAAGACCAGGTCATGCCCTGCATTGCTCTTTGTTACTCATTTCCACAGTTTCTATCACCAGGGAAGCCTGACTTCTCAGATCCCAAAATTGGAAAAAGCACATAAATTACATGAACCACCCACCCTGGTGTTTTCCAGATTAAAATGACTGTTGCTGCAACTGTTGCCATCAAGCATACCCAGACCAGCTGTTGGAGCCAATAAAATACAGAGAGAGACAAAAAAAAGCTAAAGCCAAAGCCAAACAAAAGAGGTCAAGCCGAGCAACAGGCAAAGTTGATCATAGTCCAGCCCACTCTATGCTCAGGCTGAAGCTCTTCCCCACAGCAGCTACCCCAGACTCTGGATGCCAGGGAACCCTCACTTTGCTCATGGCTGATAAGGGTCACGTTTACACCCTTTTAGAGGAAATATATGTAATTACATGAACTGCAGAATGCAGCAAGTGATGAAGATTCCTGGTACCAGTACACTCAAAAAGCAACAAATTTCATCCAGGTTTACAATACCTATTAAATCTCCTGAAGAAGACATCCATATCCATATGCTGATAGATGGTAGCCCAGTCATCACACCAGAGTCGTGGTTAGCATCACTGTGTGCACATTCAGCATTGCAGTAGATGTACAGTATTGATGTATTGCTTTTTGCCAACTACTAATTTATTCATCTGCTCTTTCTTTTTCATCCTCCTTAGCATTCCCCCAAGCTCTTTTTTTCCTTATTAGATTCCAGGGACTCCTGGTACCAACCTATTTCTGAACCTTGTCTTCTAACTCTTTTTTACTTCCTTCTCTCTGTTTCAAATTGAAAAATTTCCAGACCTTCTTTAATCCCTGATCTTACAGTGCATTGAAGATCTTGGTCCCAACTCATTTTTCAAGGTATTTCTTGGAACAAAATAATTTTTTGATGCCGCCACAAAATAGTCACACATTTAATTCCATAGAAGGCAAGGAGCTGAGGATTCCAGTAAATGGGGCCACTGTTACAGAATTTTATGTGTATGCATGAGCCCTAGTTTGGGCATTTTATTATTTTTCTAATCTATATTGTGTGATCATTTTTTTACTACCTGCAAATTATGGATTTTCTTTCCAGATACCAACGTATCCTTCCAGGGTCTGAGGCAGTAAGCAATTACAGTAATTTAGTTTCAGATTTAGCAAAGCTTTAGAGCTTGTGGGAATAAATGAAATTTTGATATAGAAGCCAGAGAAACAAACAAAAAAATGGTAAAGAAAAAAAATCAATAACAGTCTCCTTTCTTCTACTCTTCAAAAAAAAATTCTATAATGTATTTTGGATCAAACAAATATCTCAGTCATCTCTAAGTAAAGATTCAAGTATTTATTTCTAAAGTTGGGTTAGTTCATTGTTGTTTTTGTATTTAAACTTGTAAAGACAATTTTAAAAGAGAAAACAAGCTAATTTAATTTGGATAATTTTTTTTAATGTACTTTATTTTCTTCATTTGCAGAATTCAAATTATTTGCTTAATTTAGCCTAAATTCACACATCTTCATGCTAACCTTGGGGAACAAATTATTACTGATCACAAAAGTGTTGTCATACTCCATCCGTGCCTGGAAGGAGTATTGAGTGAGACAGATCTGAGTTTCAAAACATCTTGGGGGTGCATCTAGAAGGGAGTCTGCTGACAGTCACTGCATTGGCTGTGCTTGAGCTCTGCCATGCCATGAGCCAGATGTGGCCCAGCATCTGCGCAACTGCATTAACAAAGCCACACCCTGGAGCACACTGGGGTTTTTATATCCCCAGATATGATCACCTGCTACATAGCACAAAAGGAAACCTAAGAGAGTAAGGTATTTAAAAGGATTTTAGCATTTCTAAGCACAGCCCATATTGTAGCCTGCTCCTTTCGCTTCCAGCAAGGCATGGCGGCTGTAACATGAAAGGGAAAACTGAGGCTGGTACACAGGAGGGTTTACCCTAGGTAAGGGATAAGGTCAACTGTAAAGCTTCAGAGCTGACTTACCTAAAATTGAGCTCCTGGCCTTCTTTACTGGCCTTTTGCATGTAGAGATATTCCCTCTAAATCTCTGTACAGTGTGCTAGGACTTTTATATTTGGTATAGTCCACCCAAACCCCTTCTCTTCTGGCATTGCTATGTGCTAACTCTCCCCTTAAAAATAAGAATAGACAATAGAAACAACAAGAACAAGAAGTAATCAAGAAAAAAACAGCAGAGGAGCATGAACAGCTCTTTTCTATCTGCTGAAGGAATACATCCCAGTGGAAAAAAAATAATAACTGCTGCACAATTAACAGAGAAGAGATTCCTTGTTTGAAAGCTCACCATGCATATGCCACATAGTTTTAATGATGACATTTATCACACCACAGCCTTTGAGGAATGAAAGTCCAGAAAATAAAACAATACATTTCAAAGGCAGCTAATCCCATGGTTATATTAAACAATGCTTCTGGACTATCTAAAACCAGCATGGTTTCTGGCAATGTCAGGTTCATTAGAAAGCTCTTCCCATTGCTAAACAGTAGGAGCGGTGCGCTGTGACATTAGCTAGCAACAGTGGTGAGGAATCACCTCTTCTACACAGCTGCATGATTAAAAAATAAATAGCAGATCCTTTTCCTAACTGCTTCTAAGACATAAAGAAGCAAAAAAATTGTCAAATGGAGGAAAATTTCTTCCCTTTTCTTCTAGCCCAGCTAATTTTAATTCAGCTTTTTGTAAAGCACAAGCATAGAAACACATATCCTTTAAATAATGAACCAAGTTGGAGGGGGAAAAATAAAACAAAACAAACAAACAAACTAACAAAAAAATGACTGAAAAATATTTTAAAATTACAAAGAACGTACTGTGCCATCAATGCAGGTATGAGAGGGCTATTAGGAGAGAGAAAGTAAGTGTTTACAGGACTAGACTGAATGTCTTCACTGGGACTGATCAAGTTGTTCCAGAACAAATTTTCCATTAGCAAATGTGATTACCTCTGCATTGATATGTTCTGTGGAAACATACAGAATTTAATTATTCTTTAGTGGGGAAAAACAAGAAAGCTGTCCTTAGAAGTTTGTTTTGTTATAGTGAAAATACTTCAGATCTTGCTTCAGCTTTTATACTCTGCTGAAGTGAAGTTATTCTCATTCATATATATTTATATTTTGTTAATATTACATGACATGTTTATCTTATGTTAGAATGCTGTAAAAGAAATTAAACACTTGCAACTAATTAAACTTAAATATGCTGGTAAATTTATTTCATGTGAGACTCCATATTTTATATTTTTCTTTTACTTAGAAGCAAAAAAGCAAGCATGATCTGAAGTGTTAATATCTCGTAGTGTAAATTTATGTTTTGCAAGCAGGTCTATAACTTAGGCACATATAAGTGCAAAGGAATATATTCATAGCAAGGAATTTGCCTAAATCAGTGATACTTTTGTAAAATCCAGGGCTTCAGATACACTTAGTCATTAAAATCCCTTTGCAATTCTGGACAGGGGATGCTGCTGCATGAAGCTATGTAGTGCCATCTTTGTTCTCCCAAGGAAAAGCTATTTCTGCTGGTGCTGGGGTGGCTGCATCTGATAGAGAGAAGAGGTTCCATGCTGGTTGTCCACAGAGTCGACAGAGACAACCTCTGCTACCCGGCTGGCTGAATCCCCAAACCTCCTGCCTGGAGACACAACCACCCCAATGACCCTGGTGCCCACTTGCTGTGAGTGTGTAGGGCATATCTATCCATGTGCATCACCAGGAGTTTTACCAGCTTCTTAGGTTAAAAATGAAAAAAAATATTAAGTCTGCTTCTCTTTCTTCATTGGTGTCCTTCAGAGATGGATGGTGGGATTTGGCTGCTACTTTGTGATCACATTATCACAGAATTGAAAAGATGAGCATGGAAACAGGAAAATGAAGGGGCTGCACTTGAAATCCTGGGATTGTGAGCCAGGCTTTGAAGGCATTAGGTGGCTAATTCTCACTGAAAACAGTGGGAATTTGGCACAAACCCACCTTTCAAAATGTCAGCCTTTTGGGGGGGCAGACATCAAAATAGAATGTTTGAGTCTTACAATATATCCTCAGGATTAAAAAATAATTGGTTTAGATAAGTTAGTTTTTACTGGAATTTTCTCAGACTTCTGAGTTCGTTTTCATATTATATTCATACATATATCTTGCAGATAGCTGAATTTTAAATAACCATCTGGAAATTTATCCAGAACACAAGCTGTCTTTTTTTTTTTTCCATAATGATGCAGAATTATTGACAATCACACACAGCTGTATGTCTTTAATAATGCTTTTACCCCTTATGGTAGGTGAACTGACTTTTACTCCCCTGAACTACTGAACTACTTTTACTCCCCTGCCCAAATGTGTGATGATAACGTTTACAGGTGTACCAAAGCCTAGCAACATGAGCTTCAGTCCAAGCTTCATAGAGGCCTTTAATGGGTATCTGGGCTGCTGGATGGGACCACAGCACCTAAGATAATACTACACACCCACGTTCAGGCAACAGAAACTCACCTAGATATCTGTAAACATGAGTGCCTTCTCTGTATCCAGCTCATCCAGAGCTGCACTGATGGATCTTACCATCAAAACAAGTTATCATTTTTCTGGATCAAGCCATCTCAATTTCTTGGTTCTTACTGGATGAGGAAGATCCTCAAAATAATTGGTGAAGCTCTTACAATCATAAGGTATAATTTCCACCACTGGTCAATGACAAAATGAATGTATTCTTGGTCATCTTTGAACTGCAGTTCCAAGTATTATTTCTAATAATAAACTTTGTGTTTGAGTAACAAACAAGAAGACAATTTTGGCAGCAGGCACAGCAGCTCCAGATAATCCTGTATGTAGTACTACTGTTTTAGCCACTGACACACTTACACACTTCTACATGTAGACATCTAAATATGGAGTTGAAAATGCCCCTACACTGTAGACAGCTTTCAAAGAATATAGTTACCTAAAAGGAGGCATCTAGCAACATTTGGTGTGTGAAAAGGTATCCCACCTTCCCTCCAGCTTTCATTCCAGAAAGGCATGCAGCTTGCCTAAGGTACATTTCCATGTCTGACAGCTCCATGTGGATATCATGGTAATCATTGGACATCCAAAACAAGTCTAGCAACCATCCCAAAGCTACATAAATGAACCTAAAACTGAGTAACTTTACCAGCACAAAGAAGACTTGTTCGGTCCATCTCCTAATGGACTCAATAGCTAGCATGTATTTTTGTTGTGATTTAATATCCTTCTCATCTTATATATTTCATTTCTTTGATGAAAATAAATGCAGACAAATACAGAATGACATCTTCTATATAAAATATAAGACAGTCTTTCTCCATTAGGCTTCACTAGATTTTTAATTTTAAAATACTTACCATATACATATCACGTCTTGTAAGGCCCAGTTTGATTTTAGTTTAAGTGACACTTAATCATCATATCATGGAATCAAATTCATCAGTACTATCTGAAAAGTACTAGCTGTCTTTTCCAATATAAAACTACCTCCTTTAATGTTCTCTTATGTTATTTAATTTAACTCACTAGAGACATCTGTCTGTTATTTCCCCAAAAACGCACTGCAGTTTTCTTACACACAGGAAAAAGTTAAAAAAAAAATAATCAGACAAACAACAACAACATAAAAACCCAAACCAACCAACCAAACAAAACCCCTTATAATACTGGACAGAGTTGGATGCTTTCTTTTTGGTTTGTGTTTTTTTTTTTTTTCTCTTTCTTTCAAACAATCACAAAATAGCCTTCTGAAGAGGAGGAATTAGATAAATGTCCAAGGGTCAGTAAATACAGCTTTGAAATGTTGTGGGGCTGCGCTATTACACAGTGCTCCTGCTCACAGACAACTTGTTTTCTCATTATTGTAGGGCAGAGTTCAGGCTGCATACATTTCCCATTGATGCAGACACTGCTCCTCTTCCATTCGACTCTTCTTTATCTGACAGTGTTTTACCTGCCAGTAGGTTTATTATTGAGATATCTTCCCCATGACTTGAAGGATTTGTTTATTTGAGGTTTTTAAAGACTGTTCTAAATTTTATCTTCTTTGCTTGCAGTGAGAGAGAGCAAATCTAGATGAAATTACCCCCATGTTGTGTAGAGCTGCATTACTTCTTGTGACTCCATAGATCAAATTGTGTTACTTATGCATTTTAGACATGCCTGCCATACCTATCAGAGTAGTATCAGCAGCATGATGGATTTGTAAGGCTGTCACATCTCAGAGATCTTGTCCTCATCCACAATGAGGGATTCCTAAGCTAGCAAAGACTAAAAACCCGTATCACGTAGTGTTTTAAAAGAAGTGGTCAGTGAAGAATCAAAATGGGGATAATGACAGCATTAAACTAAACAGCACATGGATGCAGCTTGGAGCCCAGGCTGACAGAAATCGTCATCATAGCTCTGGCACAGCTCTGGACAATGCGTATTGCCCTCACCCAGTGGGCTACATGCCAGAGAGCAGCCCCAGGGCTGCCCCCTCTTGGTGGACAGCCACTATTTTGGAGGATAAACAAACAGGCATAAGAGCTGGAAGCTGTGCATGCCATTCCTCAGCAAGCCAAGAAAACAGTCCCTCACCCATTTTATTCATTGATATGAACATCATCTTACCAACTACATCAATTTGCTGCAAAGATCCAGCAAAACCTCTGTGCAATCATTTCATCCGGATGAGTTCCTAGTCACAGCCTCTACCAGGACTTTTTTCACATGCTTTCCTGGGCTAAAGGCTCTGTTAGACCGAGACGGAAAGAAATATTGAGACCAGAACTAGAGATAACCTTTTTTATGCAGAAATAACCACCTTAGTTTCTTCCAAAAACTCAGATTTTTATTCTTTATCCCAGAAGAAAAACTATTTCTTATATTCCTTTCCCCCATTTCCAATATTTTCTTACGTTTTACCAAAGCACTCTTCTCTGTTCAGAGAAGCTTTTCAGAAACTTCCATTCTTTATTTTTAATTTCAATTGCATCTTTTTCAAAGCTCAAAGAGTCTAGTCAAAACACATTAACCTCAGGTGTAACTCAGCCTAAATGTACAGTTCCTTGCTACGGCTAAAAATGTTCTTTATTGCATTCGATGTAGAAAGTTTAAACATGATCATTCACAGGCTAAGCAATTAAAACAGCCAACAGATGTCTATTTTGTGAGAACAACACAATTAAAACTAAGGAACCACCTGGTTCGTTTATCACAGGTTATTAGTTTGGCATTCCTCCACCTTGAGACTGCCCAAGCTTGTCCCTGAGCCTGTCTTCTGAATTGGGAATCTGTTTTCTGTTCCTCAAGCTTAGCTAAAGAGTCTCAGACAGGACAAGCTAAAACTGCTATTAGCACTACAGCAAGTTTAGGATAAATGTTAATTTAGAAGTGCATGAAGTGCATGTGAGTAGCTTTAACAGTACACTTTATTTGCCTAACTTAGCCTTACCCTTACCCATGTGGCTCAAGCCAGTGATATTTTACACAATCCACCCCTTCTGGCCTTGTACCCCATCCCTCTAGCTTGTGCTATTTCCCTTCTCCTCCTGCATCTGCTCCAGGAGGTTCCACAAGTTATGTTTTCAGGTTTTTCTTCCCAGCCTTGTTGCTGCACACTCTGAAACCCTTTCTACTCCCTGATCCCCTCCATATCACCAAGTCTTCTTTAAACCATCACCTTAAAGCTTTTCTGTTCACTTTAGATTCTGATTAGTGTTAAGCACCATTTCTGTTCTCTGTATTTCTCCATAATTTCAGATAGTCTGCAAAAATACTTTTCTGGCACTTTTGCTTTTAAATTCCAACTTTTTTCCTCCTTCATATCCATCTTTGTCTTTGTACATTATTTTCCTTGTCTAGCAACACAAGTACCTTTGTTACCCGTTCATTTCTCATCTCTGCCCTACCAATTTCTGTAAAGTATTTTCACAGATCACATATCAAAGATCTGAAGCAAAGAGAAATTGTGTTCTACATGGAAGGCATTTTCTAAGTGCTCTACACTGGTTTCTTCCTGTATTTGATGTTATTTTCTAGCCTTGAGAAACTCTATATAAACAGAGAAGAGCATATCAAATAAAGGGGTGGGGGGAATAGTTTTGTTTTGTTTTGTTTTTTTTTTTTTACCAGAAAGGATAGTGCACAGTAAAGAGGAAGGCAGAGAAAATTTAAGTCATTTCAGTAAATTGCCCTTTCTGGGCAAACTCTGTGTGAGGTAAGGAGCTGCTGGGAAGCATTAACCCAAGTTCAATTCCTGTTGCTGTATCTCCCTACAGCAGCATCAGCCATAATTGGAAGCCATTGTGCTAAAGAAGTATCATAGTACATTAGAGGTTGGAAGGACTTCCAGAGATAATCAGGTCTAACCCCCCCTGCCAAAGCAGGATAACTTAGGGTAGTCTGCAGAGGAATGCATCCAGGTAGGTTTTGAAAGTCTCCAGAGAAGGAGACTCCATAACGCCCATGGGCAGCCTGTTCCAATGCTCCATCAGCCTCACTGGAAAGAAGTTTCTCCTCATGTTGAGGTGAAATCTTCTATGTTCAAGCTCGAACCCATTGTTTCTTGTCTTATTAGTGTGCACCACCAAAAAGAGCCTGGCCCCCTCCACTTGACACCCACCCCTCACATATTTATAGACATTGATGAGATTATTTCTCAGTCTTCCCTTCTCAAGACTAAACAGTCCCAAGGCTCTCAGTCTCTCTTCATAGGGGAGATGCTCAAGTCCCCTAATCATCCCTGTGGCTCCCTGTTGGATTCTCTCCAGCAGTTCTCTGTCTCTCTTGAACTGGGGAGCCCAAAACTGGACATAGTATTCAAGGTGTGGTACAAAGGGAAAGATTCAGGAAGCAGAGAATTATTTCCCTGTATTCAAAATTATGATTGTGGAAAATTCCAAACAAAAGGTAAGCACCTCTTAAAAAAAATCTTCCAAGAACCCCAGGCTGACTTCCTGAAGACAAAGTGACAAACCATACATCCATTCCCATACCCAGCCCTGCTCATCTGCTTGCAGAAATTACCAGATGCAGTGGTAATTATACAAATGCATCAAGAGTGTTACCAGAACACACCTTTCCACACAGCTGTGGACCACAGCCCTCTGGACCACAAAAAAATTAGTTTTCCAACAGTGTTGTGATGGCATATGCTTTTAATAGATATATATCTCTGAGATTCCACTGACTGTTCACTAAACATTAATTCATGGACATAAATTGACTTAAATATGCAATAAGTATAGAAATGCATCAGTGAAACTATGACTCATACCTGGGTTTTCTGTGGAAACAAAAAAATGAATTTGAGAAGCAGAGAGCCTGACAGCATGAGAGCTTCTTTTACACACGTTTTCTGTAGCTTAGACTCTGTGTTAATTTTCAAAAATCACACTTCAGGAGTCTCCAAAGGTGTTTATATGAATCGAAGTTATTTTCTTAACCAAATGAGCAACTTCAGGAACTCTGTAATCATTGCACCACGGTACAAAACAGGAGATTGGAGCACACTGCGCCTTCAAAGGCTGACGAGAAGAGTTACACAGGGAACTTTCATTATTCATAGAACATAAAATACACATTACCAGTACAAGAGAAAACTATTTTCTTTGGCACAGTAATATAAGGCAGCCTAAAAACCATACAGTAGTCTGCCACTTGGGTAGAGCCCTGCATTAAACAGCACACCCAGCCTGTTAAGAGTCACATTTCACACGCCTGCTGCTGAAACGTATGGGGACTTGTTTTCAGTAAAGATTTCATGTTCATCCACCACAGTACAATTTGCCTAAATTTGTGTTCAAGTTCTGCAATTCCAGAAATTACAGAATCACAGAATCAACCAGGTTGGAAAAGACCACAGGGATTATCAATTCCAACCTATTATCCAACACTACCTGACAACTAAACCATGGCTCCAAGCACCACATCAGTCTTTTTTTCAACACCTCCAGGGATGGTGACTCCACCATCTCCCTGGGCAGTCCATTCCACTGGCCAATTACTCTTTCTGTGAAGAACTTTCTCCTCACCTCGAGCCTAAACTTCCCCTGATGCAGCCTGAGACTTTGTCCTCATGTTCTGACACTGGTTGCCTGGGAGAAGAGATCAACCCCCACCTGGCTACAGCCTCCTTTCAGGTAGTTGTAGAGAACAATAAGGTCACCCCTGAGCCTCATCTTCTCCAGGCTAAACAACCCCAGCTCCCTCAATCTCTCCTCACAAGGCTTGTGCTCAAGGCCTCTCACCAGCCTTGTTGCCCTTCTCTGGACATGTTCAGGTGTCTCAATGTCCTTCTTAAAATGAGGAGTCCAGAACTGGAAACAGCACTCAATGTGAAATGAAAGAGATAGCAGCAGTATAGTACAAGTCTTTAATTGGTGTAAATTCGTACCTACAGTGTGAAAAGTTAAGAAGTCCTTAAAAAACAAAACCTGAGGAAGAAAAATATGAAGGCAAAGCTTTCAAACAACAGATTAAAGTTACATCCTAAATCAGATTTATTACTTAGGCGTTCACATATAGGTAGAGAAGTTTAAATTAAGATGTCCTTATGTGCATATGAATGTATCTTGGACTTTTGACTAATACCTATGTGAAAATCCAAATGCTATACATCTAGGATATTGAAATTTGTACTGTGAGCCAATGAAGTAAGTTAGGATTCATCTGAAATAATTTCATTAAAAGATAAGACATCTAACCAAAATTAATGGTTTAGTTTCCTTTTGTATTCAAGAGGAAAAGAGAGGTATTGTCAGAGAATAGCTCATCTCTCCCATATTGCATACGCTGTCCCAGAAAGGGATGAGCAGCTCTTTTAACATGCCTCTGCATAGAGTATGGATGGATTTAGATGTCTAGTTCACATTAAATACTAAATTTATACAGTTGAATCCCTCCTGAAAGCATAAGACTGTGAAATGATAGGTTAGGTAAGGTCTTGTCCAGTTCCTCTGCTGGTTTCCTCAGGAAAGGTAGGCAAGTGATTTCATATATTCATGGGTTTTTTTTTTTCCCTCCTTCTTGAAGCTCTGACACGTGGAGGACAGGGAGGTGATACAAGACAGTCAGCACAGCTTTACTAAGGGCAAGTCCTGCCTGACCAAACTTGTGGCTTTCTACAATGGAGTGACTTCAGCAGTGAACAAGGGAAGTGCAGTGGGTATCAACTATCTGGGCTTCTGCAAAGCCTTTGACAAAGAGCCCCACAACATCCTTCTCTCTAAGCTGGTGACATATAGATTCGATAGGTGGACTGTTTGGTGGTGTAACAGTTTAGCACAAGGGCTAAGTTGCCTGCTCCCCTGGCACAAAAGTGAAGGGAAGAGTAACATGCACAGCTCAGGGCTGAGATAAAGAGATAAAAGTTTAATATAACATAAGATATAAGAACAATGATATGGTGTGTTGAAAATTCCCCCCAACATAAAATTGCCAGACGAACTCAGTGGAAACAAATGAAGCTGTATTTACAAGCAAAATTACAATCTAAATATGAAATGCAATGAATATGTACAACATATACAATATTTGTATGTATTTACAATTTATAAACAACACAAGAACTCCCCTGGACAAACCAGGGGGATGCTAATAGCTTCCCCACTCCCTGCTCCCTTCCCTCCCCACTGTACACATGGGACAAGAGAAAGAGCAGAGAGTTGTTTGTTAATACTCAGCCACAACAAAGCAATGCAGCCAAGGACAGCAAAGCTAGCAGAAGCCAGAGCTAGTGCAAAGGAAGCAGAAAAAAGAGAAAGTTAGTTTATACAAACCAATTTTGTTAGTAGCCTGCCCATTGGGATTATTTAGAATTTATCATTATTTTCCCTTTTAGACCCAATGGCAATTTATTTACATTCTATCACTTTCTGTTCAAGATCTGTGGAAAATTTTCACGGTACAGTCTGAAACTTCCACAATCCACCCATTCCAAATAATTCCATTGGTTCTTAATACTGTCCATCTAATCTAAAATAATATCTATAATAATGAGTAGCATAGTTCATATTCTCAGTTTGTCTTCCTTTCTGGCTATCTCAGATGTAAGTGAATCCAAAGTTCAAAAACCAGGAAATAAGAAAACAGTTTGTCTCTTTGTGGATGAGACAAAGCGAAGGACAGGGTCTCCCAGGCAAATCAGGCTCTCAGGGCTCGTGCATTGTAGATTCCTCATGGATTCTTTTGGGTACAATGTTGTACCTGAAACAAACTCCTAACAGCCTGTATTATGAACTCTGAATTTATACTCTCTCAGCTAAAATTAGATGTCTTTGTGGAACACACTGAATTTCTGTCAGCAGAAACCACCCCTTGGATAGGCTTGGCCTCTCCAGGCTTGGCCTCGCCCAAAGGAGAAAATACCCAGACAGTTTTCCCTAACAGATTCTTCTCCCGAATAACACGAATTTTATCATCTTCCACCTTTCACAACAAATCTGATTGTGCAGGTCCATCTCAATTTACAGAACCTCTACTATTTACCAACCAGGTTGCTTGTCCTAGATGTTTCTCTCAGTTTTTCTAAGTTCAAGATCTGTGGAAAATTTTCGAGGTACAGCCTAAAACTACCACAAATGCATAATCACCTTAACTAATAATCAAATTAATCTAATAATACAATGCATGATTACCATAGCTTAGCCTATTTGCAGAAGCAGCACAGTGAAATACAGGGGGAAAAAAAACAGCATAAAAGAGAAAACCAAAACCAGCAACTATCAAACTCCCACCAGTTCCGCCACCATGCCTGCAGAAAAGAGCCAATATCCAAGAACCCAGAATCCAGAAGCAGCAACCACAGCAGAAGATTCTCGTGTTGCAATTCAAACTTCAAGCCCCGTAATACTTTGCTCCAGTTAGCACTTTCATTTCTTGAAGCTGGCATGAGTGCATCATGGTATGAATAACAGCACAGCAGGTTCAACTCAATCCATGAGAGGTGGATAAGGAATTGGCTGGATGGTTACTTCCAGAATGTAGTGGTCAAAGGCTGAATGTCTAGATGGAGATGGGTGACAAGTGGTGTCCCTCAGGGCTCCATACTGGGACCAGTGCTGTTTCATATCTTTGTGACAATGTCTAATATATATCTTCATCACCTGCACAAGCTGGAGAAGTGGGCCCAAGTGAACCTCATGAAATTCAACAAAGCCAATTGCAAGGTCCTGCACCTGGGTCAGTACAATCCTCATTATCAGGCCGAGAAGTGATTTAGATTGGACATTAGGAAGGAGTTCTTTACTATGAGGGTGGTGGAACACTGGCACAAATTGCCCAGGGTGGTGGTGGAAACCCCATTCCTGGAGACATTCAAGGTCAGGCTTGATGGGGCTCTGAGCAACCTGATCTAGATAAGGATGTCCCTTACTGCAAGAGGCTTGGACTACATGACTTTTAGAGGTACCTTCCAACTCAGTCCATTCTATGATTCTATGATTCAGTTATCTAAACAGTAATTAGCTAATAAACCAGACTCCCTTGCTACTGTCCATGTTTTCTGGACACTGTTATAATAACATTAATGTCTGAATAATCCTGGACATCAGGAACAGACATCAGGAATACCGTGCTGCTTCAGCTGTTTACCTACACAGCATTTTACTTGTGGTGGTGATTTGTAGCATATGTATTTGCTGCATTAATTTCTGTCTTTTCATCATGGTGCAGCTATTTATGGTCAAATACAATATCCAAATATGACTGTACAACTCATGAGGAAAGTCAGAAGGAGTTGCACATCTCAATCAGACAGAAACTAGGTGTTAAAATCTCAATATGCAGTCATAGGTCACAACTATTTTAGAAAGAAAAACAAACAAAAGAACAGCAATAAAACCCCACAAAGCAAACAAACAAGAAACACAAACACACACAAAAAAAAAAAAAAAAAGCAGAAAAAACAACCAAAAAAAAAAAAAAGCTAGTACACTTTCACAGCCTTAGACTAGTACTTTCAATGCACTTTTATCCTGAGCCCTGTTCTTGAGCAACAACAGTTAATGGAAGTCCTGTGTCTCTGTTAGTGGAATTATATGAATAATGCAACATGATACTCATTTGCTTTTTTCATCCCGCCATTCTTCCACTAAGCCATCTGCCAGCTTTAACTGTCATTTCCAAGGTCCTAAAGATCAGGTGGGATTATATACTCAGGATTTTCTGATTAATAACTGGGTGAATCAATAAGGAGTAAGCCATTTAACATAATATACCTACGAAATACCAAATTCCCAAGTTTATAACAGCTCAGTTCATAACAGTTTTTAGTTCCTGTTACTTATGTATCTCAATATAGATGGGTCTGTTAAAGCAGAATAAATTGTCATGCTAGGGAGTAGATAGGTTTCTTGTATTATGATGAGTACTTTCTTCGTGTTTTGACAAAATACATATATCCATCAGGAAGTGGAAGCTCTTAGATGTGCTATTTTGTGTTATTTACAAGTTTGTTAGGGTTTTTTAATTTTGTAAGTATGCTGGCAGATTTTTGAATGAAGTTATGAAGAGAGGGATTCATTAACATGGAATTCTGTGCTACACTTGTTTTTCAATCAATATGGCTTCTTTCGATCTTCTTAACACTATTTTTTGCCTCTTGAGCTTCATAATTTAAGCTTAAAAAGAAATCAGAAAGCAGCAGCTTTAAAGCAGGAAGCATTTCACCACTCAGCAGTGGAAATCTGTCTTATCTTACTTATCTGACTTCTATCTTAGCTTGGTTCTCTCGTTTTAAAGGGCCAAGAAGCATGAAACTAAAGAAGATCCTCCAAAAGATCTGCCGAAAGAACTTGACACAGGTACAGGGAGCTAGATATCCTCAATGGTACTTTGATGTCTGACTTGTTACCCCTTCCTGTATCCAAGGTGTCTGGTTTGGAGGTGGCAGTGACATCTCTCCAACCTGTGCAGCAAATGTGCTTGAAGTTACTGCTGCAGAGCCACATACAGTAAGCAAAGATCCGTGCTGCCATGGTCCTCATCAAAGTCTGAGATTTATATCACTTCTTCCCAGAGTTTATGTGATGCCTTAAGGCAAGGGAGATGCAAGAAAGGCAAGTGTATTTGACAAGACCAAGGATTGGTCAGTTCTATCATGATTTTATCTCTTTCCATCTCTTTCTTCCTGTTCATGCTATTTCACCACTTAACGTCTTTGTTCTCTGGAGCTCAGTGATTTATATACTGACACTAATGGTGAGTCAGCCCTCAGAATTCAAAAGCTACACCACAATTCTACGACTGTACTTATGAAATGGGCAGAAAAAGACAGCAAAGGTTACTAACTAGAGATCTTGTTAGAAATATTGTTCCCAATTGGAGACTAGCATTAATGAACTAACTGGGACAAAGGAAAAAGTAAAGGAGAGTATTTGGAAGAACCAGTTCAGTAATGAACTGTCAGGGCTCACTCTCTTCTCACCCAATTGAAATGTTGTTGCTTCTGGTGCCTTTTTTATCGAGTTGCCTTTGGGTTTCAAAATACTTTCCACAGACAGAATGACATGTGGATTTTATATTCATTTCTGGATATGCTGAAATTCGCTTTTATAACTTTATTTAGGTATTGAGTGTTTTCTTTTTCTTTTTTTTTTCCCTAAAATAAAGAACATTTTGACCTTATGAAGAACATTTTGACCTTATTAATAACAGTGAAAACTGTCCATTTCTCAAGTAATTTTCAGGCCCTCACAGCTTGGTCCACACAAACCTGTACACATTGAAGCACAAAGTACACATAATCAGTGATTTGGTTGCTTTTTCCGTACAGAACAGTGGTTGCACTACTTGATGATATTAAGAGATGGATCAGCTGATTTTGCCTCCCATTTTCAAGTATTTTTTATGTTTATCTCCTTGTATTTTTTTTATGTTTCTAAGTAGTAATTTAATGATTACTTTTCTGTATATATAAAAATAAAGGGTTTGTAGCAAAGGAGGAAGCAAAAATATAGACTCGCCCAAACTCCTTAATCTAAATGATGCTATTTACTAACATTGGTGTTTTATCAACAAAAATTATGACTAGTTTTCTCATGAGAAATAAAAATGAAATTTGGTTGCCTTACCTGAAGTGTAAGCTTAGGATACTTCCTGGTGAGAGAAAGTGGCTTTTTTTGTCCTCAGTATCATTCTGCAATGTCTTGCTCTAAAATGACATGGACCATGTTTTAATCTCCTAAGGTAACCAAGTTACCTTAGATTTATAGGTCAGTTTGCCTCTTCTTCAGGACCCCCTTCACCCTTTGCTGCAGCTGCCCTATGGGTCCAGGGAGAAATCTTCTGCAGAGAGGGAAGATTCTGAGCTTTCTTGGCTTTTGTAACAAACACATTGCAGGTCTGTGAAAACCAACAGAAATTTTACTATAGATTGCAGGAGAATTGTTTCCTTATTTGTGTGCTGCATGTCTGATGTTTCCTAACACAGGCTGCTGGGTCTTCATCCCCACGTGCATAGTTTCTCCACCATCAGACTAGAAAACTGCTGTTGTGTGTCACCAGACTGCTGTTCCCTTCCCTTGCAAAACCTGGGATGAGGAAGAGAAGAAGTGACATTGGCCTCAGCCCAGGTGGGATCCACACAGATCAAGGCCATGAACTGTCCTGAGATTCATATTTCTATTCTATTCTTTTTATTTTATGAATTAAAGGCCTTTCTACAAATACTGTTATCACACTTTCATTGGAATGAAACATTTAAATGGATTCATTGCAGGGGAAATAATAAAATAAAAATATTAGGAGAAAGTCTGCCACATATAAATAATAACAGCATAAGCTTAGATCCATTCCTGGAGCTGCCTAAATGAAGCCAATTGAATTAATCCAAGACAGAATCCACCCTGCATTCATTACCATTATCTCTGATCCTCTTTCTTAAGACTTAGTGTTCATTATATTGTACAATAAGATTTTCTGTGTGTTTTGTATTTAGTTATCACCACTTAGCTACAAGTCTGAGAATTACTAACACCACAGATTTATCATAGTTTAGTGCCATTTCCACTTGTATCATGATTATTTTTTATGTTTCATTACATTTTTATTTGATTTTAGATATTCTCAGAAATCATTTGTTTTATATATGTTAATTTGTTCTATTTGCATTTTGCTGTGATCCCTTTACAGCTAACTGCCCATTACTACAGAAACAAATATCCACTCCGCCATAAACTATGATATTTATTACATATGGTTAGAATAAACAATAAATTCTGCACATGTAAATGACTAATTTGCCCTTCTATAATACTGCCCACAGACACATTGCAAAGTGCTTTGAACATCCTCATGTAAGTAATTATTAGCTGTCCCCATGGGAACACATAAACAGAGGCTCAGAGAGATAAAGTGACTTCCTTATAGACACTAATTTTAATGACCTAATTCAAAGCCCTATTGAGTCTATCCATTGCTTCCAAAAGGATTTGAAGCAGTCCCCAAAAGTCGGCAGGAAGCGGAAATCAATCTCCTGTATCCTGTACCTCTATTAGGGCCAGGTCCTCTAATTAACGACACTGAGAATGATTCAACAAAAAAAAAAAAAAAAAAAAATTGTTGTAGCAGGAAGTAGGCTATTAACTTCCAAGGTCACTTTGGTGTCCCAAAGGATCTTTAGCTGCCAAAGCTGTTAAAAGAGATGGTACTTGTAAATTCTGACTGATCAGTTTTGCGGCTGAGATTTTGTGTCATTTGCTGTCCTGTAGTTCGCAAATTCTTCCTGTCACCAGTTATTGACAATGAGTACTTTCTTCTTGCTAGAAACTGTGTCTTGAAGACTGAAAAACTGTTCAATGTTCCATGATCCATTTGGTCTGTGTGGTTTCATATCTGCAGTAGAAGTGTACTACCTGTGTATGGCAAATGCACCATAAACCATCCCTCATTTATTTTTACTTGCTAATGGTTATTAATAGCTGAAAACTGATGAATTTTAAAACACCCCTCAGGTCATCAGTAATGGTATAACTAAAGGCATTTAGTAACCCGTTAACATTTTTGAACCACAGAATCACAAATGAACTTCATCAGACTGAACCCATGTCAGAGTGATCGTTTGGTAGGAAAAGGGCATCAAGGGGCAATATTTTTTGCTAAAGGGAGAAAAAGTCAGAAGACTTAACCGATTCCTTAGGCTTCTCAAGCATGTGGATGAACTCACCAGTTTAAAAGCACTTATCATAGGGAACAGAAAAGAATATTTTAATGTCTTCATAGAACAGCATAGGCCAAACACATAGCAGAGCCCATTACAGACTCAGGAGCACTCCAACAGACCTGGGCAGCCTGGAATCTTCCATCAGGAGGCACAGGAAAGCTTTGGTAATGCTGTGCCTTTCTCTAATGCCTGCAGTTCCCTGCACAGAAAGGCAAGCTTGTTTTGAGAATGCTGTCAAGACTTTTGACAATATTAGCATTTACTCTGTTCGGAATGTGCAGATATTTCTCAGTTCTTATATCAGCACATAAGCAGCGTCAAAGATAGATGTATCTCTCTCCAGCATGCCCACCCAAGGATTATGATAGAAAATTGTTTTGAGAGATTTAGCTCCAACTGTCATTTCCAGTTTATTTTTTTCCAGAAGCGAGTATGCAGCTGCATTTCAATCCAATCACAGTAAACATTATTAGACAAACATCATCTCCACTTTCTTTACAGTGTCCAGCTAGTGAACAGCAAGCCTAAATCCGTCAGTAAGTATGTGTCGCCTTCCCTTATTAGGCTTTCTGCAGAATCCTAGGAATGTAATAAGCTCTCAGCAACTGAAATACTGTATGCCTACTACTTCACATAACATTGAAAATTACTTAAAACAGGATAACACTGAAACTGGGCAGAGCACAGACATGTAAGAACTTCTCAGGCAACATGGACTGCTGTAGATCTGCTCCAGTTCTGATGTATTATTATGGAGAAGTTAGTTCACCCCTTATTCTATTTATTACACATTGACTGATTTATCTGTCAGCCCTTGTTGATCTCCCAGGCAAAGAATGGCCTAGCACAAAGGGTCCTTGGCTGACACTAAAGAAACATACTTTTATAAGTGATCTGTTGTCTAATTTTGATATACAGGTTGCAGATAACTGCACAATGTGTCAGCATTTTGAGAAGGAAAGTCCAAGACCATCAGCAACAAGCCTAATTTGGGCAGTTTAACAATTTAACGAGTGCTTGCTGTCACTTGCCAGCCTATCCTTCATAGCAGAGTCACTGAAGCAGGAGCATATAAGTGTATTTCAGCATGAAGTGCCAAGGCTAAGACTAAGCACACTTTGATCTGTAGCTAACTTAAGCTGCTGGAGCTTGCACTGAATCAGCAGAGATTCACAAATCCTTCCTGCTTTTCTGTGTGTTCTTGTTGCTTTGAGGCATGTTTGGGACACTAGAGTACACTTGCTCAGAGGTCACAGAATCACAGAATGTCAGGGGCTGGAAGGGACCTCGGCAGATCATCTAGTCCAACCCCTCTGCCAGAGCAGGATCACCTATACCAGGTCACACAGGAATGCATCCAGGTGGGTTTTGAATATCTCCAGAGAGGGAGACTCCACAACCCCCCTGGGCAGCCTGTTCCAGTGTACCATCACTCTTACAATGAAAAGTGTTTTCCTTATGTTTACATGGAATTTCCTATGCCTCAACTTCCACCCATTACCCCTTGTTCTGTCACTGAGCATCACCAAGAAGAGCCTGGCTCCATCCTCTCAGAACTCACCCCCTCTCAGCAAGGGATTCCTGAGGTAACAAGGGCTAACAGGGACACACTGATGAAATACCCCAAAGGAACTAAGTGGTGTTCATCTAAGATGACACAGCCAACAGCCCAAATGAAGTACCTTTATACCAATGCATGCATGATGGGCAATAAACATGAGGAGCTGGAAGCCACTGTGATTCTAGAAAACTACAACCTGGTTACCATGACCAAAACTTGGTGGGACAAATCCCGTGACTGGGGTGTGGCTATCCATGGTTACAGACTCTCAGAGGGGTCAGACAAGGAAGGAGGGGCAGAGTGGTTGCTCTCCAGGTCAAGAAATTGATAAAGTATGAAGAGCTCTCTGTGAAAAATAGCCACCAGCAGATGGAAAGATTATGAATAAGGATTAGAGACCAAGACAACAAAGGGACACTTATGATTGGTGTCTACTGCAAGTCAACTGATAAAGAGGAGCCTGTTGATGAAGTCTTCTTACTCCAGCTACAGGAGGCATCATGCTCACAGTCTCTCATCCCACTGGGGGACTTAAACTATCCTGACATATGCTGGAAAAGTAGTACAGCAAGGAGTAGGGCAATCCAGGAGTCTCCTGAAACGCATGGAAGATAATTTCCTAAGACAGGTAATAGCCCTGCCAGAGAGGATGTGATACTGGACCTGTCATTCACCAACACAAATGAGCTAATTGGTGATGTCAAGATAGGAGATGGCCTGGGCTGCAGTGATTACACACTGCTGGAGTTCACAGTCCCAAGGGCTGTTGTTCAGACAGGGTAAATTTAGGACCCTGAATTTTAGGAAACTAAGCTTGCAGCACTTTCAGGACTCAATAATCCCACCTGGGAAATGGCCTCAGGGAAAAGGAAGCAGAAGAGAGCTGGCATATCTTTAAGAATGCTTTTCATAGAATTCAAGAGCTCTTGAACCCCAGGCACTGAAGACAAGAGACCAGTGTGGCTGAGTCAAGACCTCTTTGTCAAACTAAAGGGCAAGGAGAAAATGCTCAGGCAGTGGAAGAAGGGACACGTATCCTGGAAAGACTATAGGGATGATGTTCAGTGGAGTAGGGATGGCCCAGGTACACTGCAGCTGAAATTTTCAAGAGAGGCAAAGAATAAGGGCTTCTACAGGTATGTCTATCAGAAGAGGAAGGTCAACAAAAGCTTACCCCCATGATGTGGAAGGCTGGCAAGCTGATAAACAGAGACAAGGGAAACCCTGAGGTTCTCAATAACATTTTTGCCTCAGTCTTCACTAGGAACATCTCTTGCCACACCTCCCAAGTTTATGGACCACCAGACAGGGACCAAAGGGGTGAAGTCCCTTCTACTGTAAGATCAGGTTTATGACCACCCAATGAATTTGAACCTATGTAAGTCTATGGTGAGATGCATCCCAGAGTCCTGAGAGAATTGACTGATGTAGTTGCCAAGCCACTCTCCATGAAATTTGAAAAGCCATGGCAGTCAGGTGAAGTGTCTGATGACTGGAAAAAGGAAAACATTACACCCATTTATAAAAAGGATAGAAAGGAAGACCCTGGGAAGCAAGTTTGCAGATAAGAGAGATAAAACACCTGTCCTTTGAAGAAAGGCCAAGAGAGTCGATATTGTTCAGCCTGGAGAAGGGAAGACTCCAAGAGACCTTATTGTGGTATTTCAGTACATAGAGAGGACTTATACAATAGATGGGGACAATGTTTTAGCAGGATCTGTTGCAATAGGACAAAGAATAATGTCTTTAAACTAAAAGAGAGTAGATTCAGACTATACACAAGAAAGTGATTTTTTACAATTGGGGTGATGAAACACTGGAACACGGTCCCCAGAGAGGTGGTGGATGCCTCATCACTGGAAACATTCCAGATCAGGTTGGATGGGGCTCTGAACAACCTGATCTGGTTCAAGACATCTCTGCTCATTGCAAAGGGGTTGGACTAGATGACCTTTAAAGGCCCCTCCCAACCCAAATTATTCTATGATTCTATCATTCTATGGTTTTATGAATCAGTGATTCTAAACATGAGAGAAAAAGGGATTTTTTTTTTCTAGATATTATCACAACTTGAGTATGTCATCTATGGGGATTTGGAAGTATTTTTGTGCATCTGTCCAAGATGTGGGACAAGCTAGGCCAGAATGCCCTGCACAGGCCCAGAAAGGGCAGGGAATGACAGTGATGCCCTGAGCCCAGAACCCCCTGAAGGCACTGCACATGCCTGTGGGTGCTCAGAGCATCTGTGTTGCCATGGCACATTATGGTTAGCAGTTTTCGTGACCATCACATTCACTGTGCATATGTCACCCTGAAACAAGTGCAGTAGTATCTCTCTTCAGGAATTGCAGGAGGAAGCTAAGGCAGTCAGTAAGTTCATCTCACGCTGTAAGGTTGCTCCAAGCTACTTCTGGTCTTTTTCACATTCTGTGTACATTGTTTTCTGCACATTTCCAAAGTGCTTTTCTTTATCTTACACACATCTCTCAAGCAGGGAGTTTTTCACTTTTCTACCTGTAGCCTCCCTGACTTCCTCAACAGATGTGACAGTGGGATTGTTTGTGCAGGTTTCTTATCTAGGTTCAGGCTGCATGGCCAGACCATGTCTCTGGAAATGCACTAAAGTATGTTTCCATGACAGATTAAGTGATTACTTCAAAGCATGTTCCAGACCATGTAGTCATGGCTGAACTAGTCCCTTCTTCCTCACAGAGTAGGAACAGGAACATGAGAACACTGGTTCCAACTACCACAAGACACCAGCTAACATTTTTTAACAAAGCCTTTCCATTTTTATCCACACATCTTTTCTTGTTTTATTTTTTTTCCTATGTCAGTTTCTTCCAATTTTGTAAAATCTATCTGACGCCAGGAGAACACAACCTACCTGGATGTCAGGAAATGCTTTTGTAAAAAACTTTTGGTGATTTACAGTAGCTAATTAACATTTAGAAAGTATTTTGAAGACAAAAAGGATTGCAGTGATGCGAAGTATGGCAGCAGTTATCCTCTTCTAGTCAGTAACAATTACTATGTATCAGCATTTTTAAATGACATATCAACCCCACGCTTCTTCCACTAACAGCGACATACACATTGACAGGAGCGTAAATAACTCATATATCATTCTTCAGTCTTTACATTAGTGGCACATGAAGAATAGGGAAATATTCAGAAACTGATTTTTACAGAGCTATGGAGAAAAGTCTACATGAAAGCACAGATATAATTAAAGTGGTATTTTAAAGGCTTCACTCGTGAAGACTTTGTCTCTTTCTCCATGTGGTGATTTGGCCTTGACTAGGGTCCAAATGCCCACCAAAGCCTCTCTATCACTCCCTCTGATAGATGGACAGGGAAGAAGGGAAAGTATAACAAAATCCATTTACAAGATAGAAGCAATTTAACAATAATAATAATAAGCACTAGTGATAGACCATGTGGAAGTGAAAGCAGAGAGAGATGTTAATCTCTACTTCCCATCAGCAGGACGATGGTTGGTTCCATTGAAGGAGAGACGCCATGGACGAATCCCCCCCTCACACACCTCCCCTGCCCCCCCTTTCTTCTTTCACCTTGTTTTTATACCTGAGCTGACGTCGTATGGCATGGAATACCTCTTTGGCCAGTTTGGGTCAGCTGGCTCAGCTGTGCCCCCTCCCAAGATCTTGTCCACCCCTCAGCATACTCTTGGGGCAGGGAAATGTTGGAAGAACACAGCCTGGATACTTGTCCAGCAGTAGCCAAAACACCACTGTGGTATCAACTACTGCTGCAAAACACAGCACTGGAAGGATGCATTGAGGAGAATTAACTCCAGCTCAGCCAAGACCAATACACTCTCTTTATTCATTCTCTTCAATACATTTGTCTTATTGATCAGATGATTCTGTAATATGCAAAATAGAGTGGACATTTACTGTTTAGCACATACTTATACAGCATGCCTTCTCTGTGTTCTTTGGTTGCTTGGTGGGCCTTCAGAGCCTTATTTTCAGCATTTTGATTGTTTGAGAATAATGTCAGGAGTGACCTGCTCAGCAATTACATCTCTGTCAAACTTCTTTTTATGCTAAATTAAATGTTGCACTGCAGTGTGGTTGATATATCCACTGACCTGTAGAAAGAAAAAAAAAAAAAACAAGAAGAAGCTGTATTTGAAGAATTATTTCCTCAGAATAGATCCTGTTACTGATAAAGCATTCTTATTTCCTGCAATTTATGGCTATGTATGACTGTAGCTATAACATCAAGTGCTGAGATCTCATTAGGTCCCTGAAGGTCAGTCTAAGCTTGTACTCAAACTGAGATATCCAGGAAACACTTAAAGCACTTGGTTCATTTTTTAAAATCAAAGCCACAGCACATATCACACAGTCCCCTTGACACTGGCACTGGTTAGGTTGCCCAACTTACCTTCAGTCAACAGTATGCAACTTCTTTGGTCACTTTTATTGTGGTCCATGGCAGTCAAGCTAATTTAATCAACCTCTTCCATGTAAAGGGGGGGATCTGCTTTCCACAACAATGCTCACCAAGACATCCTTCTCTCTTTCCTTCCGTGCTGCTGCTCCGTACTCCTCCCTTCCATCTCCCGCACCAGCTTTGGTGCCCTAGATGTATCATTAACTCAACTCACAAAAGCAATGTAGTTCTCTTGGCTCTATATTAATTAATTAAATAAATACTTCTTTTGTACACCAGAATTGGCACAGCACAAGTGATGGGGACACACAGCCAGAAGTGCACTTTTTTAAGTGCAATTATTTTTAAAATAAAGGGAATTACTTTTCAAGTCTGCCTCCTTTCACACTGGTGTCACCCTGTGGATTCAAAGAGAACTGAGTATACAAAGAGAAATCAAATCTGAGCCCATTTTCCACCTTTGTTCCAGGAGCCTAGTCTAGCAGGACTGGTCAAAATGAGTATTGGATTAGAACACTACACATTCTTCCTCTCCTGTCTGCAGAATCAAACACTTGCACTTGTTAGTTTTTTTGTAATCCCTATTGAAAGTCATCCACCCTGATTAAATTCTGCCCATGGAAGTTAAGTCTTTGTCATGTTGCTGATTCTACTCAATAATCTAAAAAAGCTGTTTTTGTATATTCTGCTTCCACTGTTATAGCATCCAAATTTCTCACCATACTTTCAGCCTCTAACTTCTCAGTGTTCAAAATGTCTCAGGGTCTATAGTGCTCACATATTCGCACTTCAGTATGTGGTTATTTAACTACACATTATTTAGAGTATCTTTATACTCTGTCCAGACTTTCTGCCTAGGATATTCAGACTTTGAAGTTACACTTCCCAGAACCATCACCTCTTTCTGAAGGCAAAACCTCCAGTACCTTAAACCCACAGCAAAACAATTCCAAACAGAAAAAGACAGGGATATTTTTAGTAAATATGCTCTTGGCCAAACAATGCAATCACTTCCTACTATAACCATGGAGAACTCAGGTCAAAAACACCAAGTAAGTTTGACTGGGGTAAAACAGAGCAACAAAGGCAAAGCAGGAAAACAATATGCATAGATGCACTTTTACCCCAATGCAAATGATATTGTTCCAAGCACAGAACTCAAAGTTCACTTCTTTGGCTAAAGAAGATTTGAATAATTCTCTCAGATTACAAAACAAATTCATGAACACTGGCTTCAAGAATATTAATGAAAGAGTGCTTTCAGTATCTCCAGCTAGCACTACTTTACTTTAAACAATGTGCTCAGATATTAACTGAGGTAGCTATCAATTTGCAACGCAAAGAACGTTCTTAAAATCTGTAGATCTGTTATTTCTACCACTCAGGGAAGAGTTTTAATGGACTTCCACCACTTAGTGTATTGTCTTAACACCCAGTGAGTCACCTCTCTGGTCCTGTTATGTTATTTTATCATAGTGTGCTACTGTAGCACTCAAAATAACTCTTGCTAAACTGGGCAACTTCTGAGTATTTTTATCTTTGCAGTATCTCTTGTATGTAGATACAGTCTGTACAAATATTTCTCATCTGTCCTATACGGTCTTCTCCCAAGAGCTTTCGCTAGAGTAAACTGGCTGGAAACCAACACAAACCAAGATTACACCTGGCAATTGGGAAATCAGAAGGAATTCTATCATTTTGCAAATATATGCAAGAAGGATCTGGTATTCCTTCTGGGGCAATGAAATTTTGGGTGACCATTCCACATAGGCGCATGTAGAACTTTTCTACTGTCTTTGCAAGAACAGCAAGCTGAACTTTTTATTCCCAGGCAGCTCTCTGTCAGGAAGCTTAACACTTTAAAAAGCACCATGTCCACGAGGTCATGGCATTTACAGCACAATGATCATAGAATCATAGAATACTTTAGATTAGAAAATGTAGGTTGTGTAGATCCAGCTGGATCCAGTTTGGTCAGGTTTCTTGGAAATTCCTCCTCTTGAGCTCTGAGTGTCTCCAGGAACAGAGATTTGACAACTCTTGTGGGCAACCACTTTCAGCATATTTCCTTACATCAGGTCAGAATTTCCAATATTCCAATTTGTGTCTTCTGACTTTTATCCTAAGCACCTATGTATCTGTACACCTCTGAGAAGACTTCAGTTCCATCTTCTAGACATCATCCTGTTAGGAGGCTGCAGACAGCAACAATATCTCCCCTTGTCCTAAGGCTGGAAAAAAAAAAAAAAAAGGCTTCTCAGAATCTCCTTTTACATCCCATGTAAAAGTCCCATGATCTTCTGCTGGACTTGCTCCATCACGTCCATGCTTTCCTTGTGCTAAGGAGCCCAAATCAGGACACAGCACTCAAGATGTGTTCTCATCCATACTAAAAGGAATGAAAGATGCATGCCCTTGAGCTCTTGCTATTTTCTCTCAGGTATACAATATAAAGGTACAGCTGTGACCAGAAATGCTACAGCTTTGACAGCTGTGATCCAAAAATAATCTGGAGTATTCTCTATGTAGCACTAAGTGTGAAATCACAGCAGAAAACTTCTACTCTTTTCAAGATGGAAGGTTCTCCTTAATCAGAAATAACCTTCTTCCTCCCAAACAGATTCCATCTGAGGAATGAGATTCAGTTGGATGTTTCTTTCTACAGCTGAATGTTTCTTTCTACAGTTGGATGTTTCTTTCTACAGCTGAATGTTTCTTTCTACAGTTGGATGTTTCTTTCTGCAGTTGGATATTTCTTCCTACAGTTGGATATTTCCTTCAACACTTGGATGTTTCTTTCTGCAGTTGAATATTTCTTTCTACAGTTGGATGTTTCTTTCCTGTTTTCATCTGATTTCATAAACAGAATTTATGGACTTCATACAGGAATCTGTCAAATAAAAGTTGCAATCTATTTCACATAGGAAATCAGATTATTTCAAAGGACTCTTTTGATCCTAAGTTTAACTACTTTTTGCTTCAAGCTGCTACTGGTTGCTTCAGTCATAAAATGAACTTGATTCCCATATATAACAGGACCCATTAGCAATATTAATACATGTAAGTGTAAGAGTAAATAGTTTTACCAATACTTGCAACATTTGCTAATTTGGGTGCCATGAAAGAACAGGCTGATGTGACCATGAGCAGAGCACTACATAAGATTCTTCAAAGCACTTCTTGTGCTTCATGTTTATGAAGCTGCTCCCAGCACAGGTTCACAAGGACAATCAATTTTGATCCTCTGGACAAATTGTTAATTTATAATCAGTGTTATTTCAGACAGCAAAGAAATAGAATATCTTTCTCTCCTTCACCACCAAGACATCAAGAGAGGAAAGGTAGGAAGGGCTCTGTTTCACTGAGAGACCTGAATAACAAAAGCAACACTGTAAAGAAATTAGGTCACTGCAGATGACTTTACACCAAATGGGCTCTTGTGCTAAACCAGGGCTTAATGAGACATACAATCTCACTCCAGGCACAATCTCATCAGAGTTTTTCCTCTATAATATCATGAACTGCAACATTCACCTCAAAATGTTCAACTCAGTTGTTCAACTCAGAGCAAACTGGTTGTGCTCTCATTGGGTAAAGCAGCCTGAGAATACCTGCAATTGAATCAAGGGTATTTTTTCTCCTTCTAAGGATTTGCATTCACTTGAAAATACACAGCTTTGTGTTATTGTTCTGTCTGCTGTCCCCTTTTTCAGATACTTAATTGCTTCCTGCTGGTTTTGTAAGCATTTGTTTTGTTTTATCATATTGCTTGACTATACATAAAAGATAAAGCAATTCTCTGGACATCTTAAAGAGTCGTCTCAGAAAATGGTTTCCTTTCTTAAGGCTGATTTAAGACAGGACTCATTCCAAGACAGGCCAGGGCTGCACAGTGTTATACATGATGCAGCAGAGGTTTAAGTGGAGAGAGTAAGCCAAGGATTAGACTGGAATAGCTTCCAGACTTATCCATTTATTTATTTTAAAAATGAACTCTAGGAAGTTGTCAGTGGCATTTCCAGGTTGTGATTTAGTGAACTGAGCGAATAACTTACAGGGTGCAGTACGTTGCACTTTCACCTTTGCTATCTCTGCTCTGTGGATGTCTGACCTCCATGGCTTGTCAGTCACTTATCTTTCCCTGTTCGTGTCCTCATTTCTTTAAAGTAATACAAGGATCTTTTTAGGCATGTACTTACATGGTTACATTTTACAGAATTTTCAAAACTAAGCTTGTTGTAAAAGTTCAGAATCCAAGGGTCTGTTAATTGGCATTTTTTTACGGTGTTCTTAATGGCACAAATATGTTTATGGTAAGAAAAAATTGACAGAAGCATCATCATCAGGCCTTAAAGTAAGTTGTGAATGAAAGGCTGCATACCTTCCTGTACCCACCACCAGGACAATAAACATGTCTTCATTAATATAGGGTCTTAAGCACAGTAATATGACTTGGTAATACAATCTTGTTTTATTAGACAGAACATAGAAGTCTGATGGTATCTACCACAGCATGGCAGCAGAGGTTAAAGAGGGCACACTTTTTCCTGTGCATTCAGGAGCCTACCCACAACCATTTGCACATCTTTGTGCAGCCCTGGGTATGACCACTCAAAGCCAATGCCACGAGGGTAGCTGGCAAAACAACAGATGGATTGGGTCACACTGAGTTCCAAGCTAGTCCTACACGCTGTCTTCAGCAATGTCATAAGAGATACCTATGAAATAGTTAAAAGTCAGAGCAATCATTATCACAGATTCCCAGAATATTCTCCTAGGACTCCACAGTCTGTAACATAGAAACTCCCTGAGCCAATACCAGTCTTTACAATAGCTTTGAACATGTTTTTGTTCTGTGAATTTATCCATGCAATCCATTGAAACATGTAGCATTTACATAAAATTTTAGCATCTGTAGTAGCCTTTGGCAATGCTTTATACATCTTAATTTCATGTTGTGTGACTAGAACCACCTCCTTTTATTTGTTTCCAAGATGTCAGAGGCAAGCATAATTTTCTAATCTTAATTCATATGTTGGGCAAAAAAGCAGAAGGACCACCTGTAAGACCACTGCCACTCACTAACAAGCCAACCAAGAGATGGAATACTTTCAGCCCACTCTCTAGCTATTTTTTAAAGCAGATAGACAAGGAAATCTCTCCAGTAAAGGAAAACAGGTATTCTTGCTTATCCTAGCACTTCAAAACACAAATGGAATGGTATACTGTCTCCCAAGCTGTAACTTTTTTGACAATAACTGAAAGATATATCACATTAACTACAAGATACTCACAAGCAAGGTATCATCCAGTTTTGCACTTCTTTATATTGCAGTCCAGGTCCTTGATGTCTCCTAATGGTATTCAGATGAGAATTTCTTTCTGGGTTTTTTTTGGTTTTGATTTTCTTTGGTTTTTTTGTGTTTTTTTTTCTCCCCCTCATTATTTATAAACTTCTATTGACTATGCAGAACTAATCTCTATCCATCTCAGCCTTTAGCATGTCTGTCATGGACAGATCACCCTCACTTAGCAGTCTCTTTTTAACATTCTTCAGAAATAATTCAATTCACTTTATGTTACTTTAGGCCAAGGCAAATCACATATTTTTTGTTACACAGGCAACTTTTTAGCCATTCCTTTCTGAGACACAAAATTTCCGCTGCTTGTTATCACACATTTGCCACAGCAGGTAAGTGACCTGTAGCATGTTTTTCTTGGTCAGCTACAGAAGTTACCAACAAAAGGCACAGTTCAAATGTTGTTTACTCAGAAATAATAGTCCCTGACCAAACCTGAATAGCAATTTAGTTCTATTAGCCAAACATTCATTGTTAGTTCTTACTGAATTCTACAACTAATGTTGAGCTTTATTGGTTATATCCAGCCTCACTGGGTAGGTGGTCATAACAGATATCACTTTTGCCCTGTCTATAGGGATCACAATAGACCTAACATCAAGTGTCATGTGAAATAAATAAAAAACATACTTGAATTAGCCTGTGATGTTAGTATAAAGAAAACATCTGATTTAGTGATGCCTCTCTGTGAGGCACCACTCTAAGAGCACTTGAAAGTGCATATTGCAGAGAGCAAGAACTGAAAATATGTTTGAACCAGCAAAGAAACCATAAAGATGGACCATTGATCCTGAATCCACTCAGTGTGATTCATCTTTGACAGAAGTCGCTCCATAATCTGTATGAACAACTGAATATGTCACGGAAAATAGGAGTAACAAGGAAAACTATCCACAATGAAGCATAGGTGCTTGTGATTTCTGAGCAGAAACCTAACCAAACTCTGTATAAAAGACAGAATCTGGCAACTGAACTAAGCAGGAATGTGCTGAAAGTTGAATGACCACTATAATCACATACCACTTAGATTTTCAGAGAGCACACCTAACTCTTTTGCTCTTTCTATTCTGTTTAAACTCTATCTTCTTAGAAAAGCACAATCTTCTTATCAGACCCTATGTTTTTGCTCCTTTCATCTATGGGAAATGGTAGAACCTCAACTTTTCTGTTACCACCAACAATGAAGGGTTTGTGGTGGTGGCGTTCAAAAAGACATCAAAGGTAGAGTTTGGGGGAAACTACCTTGAAGTGGACACTGCTGGGAATCAAAACGTTTCACTGTTTCAGGTTTTCATTGCTGCATAGCCTGATGACACTAAGTTCCAATCTTCTAACATACCATAGCTCATCATTTTGCACCAAGGCTTAATGGAGGACTCTGTGAATAATAACGAAGCTGAAAACATGAGTCACCACTCTTGCACACTACGCAACTGTTATTATTCTGATGAGAAAACACTGTGTCAATTTCTGATAGTTTCACTAGATGCTTTTAAAAAAACTCCCCCAACTTAGAAAAACAGACAAAAATGTCAGAGGTGATAGTCAAGATCTATCAAGTGGAGAAGGATTCTAATTCCATCTAATTCCTATGCTCTACAATTCTAAACCTGAGCTTTGTTTTGTACAGTTTAATAGCCAGTCAATACAGTGAATGAACATCAGATATAAGATGAAATTCAGACTTGGAAAATGTTGATCCTGAAGAACTGTTGATAGGAAGTCTCACAAAAAATATTGTAATGTTCTTAAAAGAATCCATAGCAGAAGCAAGCAACTGTGGATGACCATGTGTGCTACATGCCATGTAACTCTGAAGTGATATGGTAAAACTAGAAGAGTTTCAGAGCAGAATAAAGAGCACAAGTCTTAAGATCAAGTTTAAGAGAAATGCACAATTGTTTTTTTTTTTAACCTGTGGGAATGGCAGATAATACAATGATAATAATGATCAGTCTAAGAAGAACAAAAGCGGAAGAAAAGGTCATGCAAATTAATTGTTGGGAATTCAAAAGCTATGGGCAGAAATGGAAGAAGAGAGTCTACAGATCATGGAAGGAGAGGCTGCTGCTTGGGAGCAATATAAGACTTTTGTCAGAGGATGTAGGGATGCAACTAGGAAGGCTAAGGCATCATAGGAACTCAACCTTGCAAGGCAGGTCAAGGACAACAGAAAGGGCTCCTTCAAATACATTACAGGAAAAACTAACACCAGAGACAATGTAGGCCCCTTGCTGAATGAGGTGGGTGCCTTTGTGACAGAGGACTTAAAGAAGGCAGAGTTGCTAAATGCCTTCTTTGTCTCCGTCTATACTGCTGGAAGCTGTCCTCAGGAGTCCCAGACACCTGAGGCACCAGAGGAAGGCACAGCAAAGGAGGAGTTTTCCTTAGTTTATGAGGACTGGGTTAAGGAACAGTTAAGCAATCTGGACATTCACAAATCCATGGGTCCTGATGGCATGCACCCACAGGTGCTGAGGGAGCTGGCAGAGATCATTGCCAGACCACTCTCCACTATCTTTGGTAGTCACGGCAGACAGGAGAGGTGCCTGGGGACTGGAGGAAGGCAAATGTCACTCCAATCTTCAAAAAGGGTAAGAAGAAGGACCCAGGTAACTACAGACCGGTCAGCCTCACCTCCATCCCTGGAAAGGTGATGGAGCAACTTATCATTGGTGCTTTCCTTAGGCGTATCAAGGACAAGAGGGTCATTAAGAGTAGTCAACATGGTTTTACCAAGGGGAAGTCATGTCTGACCAACAGGATAGCCTTTTATGAGGACATAACTAGGTGGATACCTGATGGTAGAGCAGTGGGTGTGGTTTATCTTGATTTCAGTAAAGCATTTGACACTGTCTCCCACAGCATCCTTGCAGCTAAACTGAGGCAATGTGGTCTGGGTGATCAGGCAGTGAGGTGGATTGAGAACTGGTTGAAGGAAAGAAGTCAGAGAGTTGTGGTCAGTGGGACAGAGTCTAGTTGGAGGCCTGTACCTAGTGGAGTCCCTCAGGGGTCAGTACTGGAACCAGTACTATTCATATACTCATCAACAGAGTGCACTGTCAGCAAGTTTGCTGATGACACCAAACTGTGTGGAGTGGCTGACACACCAGAGGGCTGTGCTGCCATTCAGCGAGACTTGGACAGGCTGGAGAGCTGGGCAGGGAGACATTTAATGAAATTCAACAAGGGCAAGCGTAGAGTCTTGCACCTGGGAAAGAACAACCCCATGGACCAGTATAGGCTGGAGACTGACCTGTTGAGGAGCAGTGAAGGGGAAAAGGACCTGGGAGTCCTAGGGGATGGAAGGTTGACCATGAGCTGGCAGTGCTCTTGTGGCCAAGAAGGCCAATGGTATCCTGGGTTGTATTAGGAGGGGTGTGGTCAGTGAGCCAAGAGAGGTTCTCCTCCCTCTCTACTCTGCCTTGGTGAGGCCATATCTGGAGTATTGTGTTCAGTTCTGGACCCCTCAGTTCAGGAAGGACAGGAAACTACTTGAAAGAGTCCAGCACAGAGCTACAAAAATGATTAAGGGAATGGAACATCTCCCTTATGAGGAGAGTCTGAAGGAGCTGGGGATCTTAAGTTTGGAAAAGATGAGACTGAGGGGCGACCTCATTAATGTATGTAAAGGGTGAGTGCCGAGAGGATTGAATTCTCAGTGATGCCCAATGACAGGACAAGGGACAATGGGTGGAAGGTGAGGCATAGGAAGTACAATGGAAAAATAAGATTTTTTTTTTTCACTATGAGGATGACAGAAGACTGCAACAGGCTGCCCAGGGGGGTCGTGGAGTCTCCCTCTCTGGATATATTCAAAACCCACCTGGATGCGTTCCTGTGTGATCTGGTATCGGTGATCCTGTTCTGGCAAGGAAGTTGGACTAGATGAGTTTTTGAGGTCCCTTCCAGCCCCTAATATTCTGTGATTCTGTGAAATATCTGTTTAATACATGCCTTATGATAGCTCATAGCTTCAACAAGCTCTTGTGCTTATAAATTAAGACAACCTTAAAAGTAGTTGATAATTTGTCCATAATAATATCAAGCAACAAAACTACCCAGTTATGATGGTTATTATGAAGTGAAACTTTGGAATTATATTTACTCCTGTATGCAGAACAAACAGAAAATTTCTGTTCACTCTATAAAATTTGTCATTTAGAAATCAGGAAGGCAGACTGACATGTATCTGTCTGCTGCATGATTCTTTCTTCTAAGTGTCTGTTTTCAGGCATGCTGAGAGGCATTGTAGACCTGCAAAATGTCACACTGGAGAGTACTTGGGCTCTAATTTGCAGCCCTATGCTTATCTTTGTTTATTTGTTCACATGCCAGGTAGCCAGACACATCTGCAGAATTTCTAGTGCTTGTATATTCTTGTAGGTCAGAGAGGTAATGTGAAAATGTCTCTATGGTGAATTCTTCTGCATTATAATCTATAATGTACTATGCCAAATACACCTTTTCAATTGCCATCCATGAATGGACTAGATCCTCTGTGGATATGAATCAATAGAGCATCATTGATTTCATTTTTCTTGACTGATTCATGGTAAATGAGAATCTGGCTCAAAGATTTATTTTGCTCTAAACAGGAAGGAAAAAATGAAAAACCAAAATGAATCAATCTAATACAGGTATATTCAGTCCTTATTTAATACACTAAACACTATACTCTTTCACCAGCAGATCTCTGCACCATCCAGTTCATTGTCTTTTGGATGCTGTATTTCAGTGAGTTAGGGAATGTTAATGTGCAGTACCAAGATAAAGTCCTGCAGAGTGAGAGAAGACAAAGGAAAAGAGGGAATAATCAATCCCCAAAAATGTTACTTCTATGGGTAATTGACTTAAATTTCCTAATCCTCTCTAACTAAACGAACACAGAGAGAAGTCAAATGCTGCCTTTTAATAAAATTCTTTATGGCACCACTTCTCATGGTCACGAGATATTTAAGCTCAAATGAGCTACCCTATTATTAAGCACTCCTCAGTGAAGTGCAATAGAGTCCTGGGGTTACACAGGTGCTGTGCTTTGCAGCCCAAGGTAAGATTACAGTCCAGCTAAGCCAAGCACTGAACAAAATACAAAGAGAAGACTTTAGGGAGTGTGGGGTGAAACACACAATAAAATAATGAGCAGCACCCATCTGTACAAAATCCACAAGCACACAGAGGTTACAAGCTTGGCTCAAAAGTTCTTGTACTGTGACTTGTCTAGTGTCACCAGGAAAGGCTCTTGCGCATCTAAGAGCAGCACTCTAAGTCAAAAGCATTTTCTTCATTCAGTGTTTAAAAAGAGAAAAAGTAGTATAAGGGATTATGGACATGAAGATAACAATTGGAGGCCCAAGTTTTTCATTTCATGGATGTGGGACAAAGAGGGAGGCTGAAGACTGCAATCCCCTGCACATACACAGCCCTGCAGCTAGTAAAGAATACAGTTGTGCAAACACATCACCTGACACATTGTGGCCATGTGACAGTTCTTGTTTTGCATTTTCACTGGGGCCACATAAAGATTTCCATATACCATTTTAAAAACATCTGGTTTGTAATTCTGGTCTTTCCAAATGCAGCATATGGTGTTTTTCCAGGAGCTCAGGTCTCTATCAGATATTTATTTTAGAGATTTCATTAGAAAACACAAAACAGGTGTGGGAAAGTGATTCAGGCAAAATATTTCATTTTTTATCAAGAAGATGCTTCTGTTGTAAGCCAATCAAAGTAATTGAAGTTTGAAAACACAGTGTAGTCCCAGTAAACAGGTATTGTCACAGCAAGTTCATCTTTTGATTAATATGACCTCCGAATCCCACTGTGCATAAGGTGAAAATCTATTTTAAAAGTCACAAGTCCCAACAATTAATCATAACAGTTATTCACGAGAATTAAGAGAGAGCAAAAACAACACACCACTTACCAAATCTATCAAATTTCTTAAATCTATTCCATGCTGACACGACTCTGACAAATGAAGTGGTTCGTAGTGAACACAACAAGGAGAGGAAGTTATCAACACTGGCATTTTGCTCCTACACAACTCAGGGGTCCAAATTTTCTATTGCTTTAAGCTGGTTTTGTAACAGCTGTGGTTTCAACTTCTTATCCTTACTTGAGGCTTGATCCAAATTGGCTCTTGGACCTTCTTTAATATATTTAACGAATTTTTTTAATGAGCCAAATGTAAGACAGACTTTTCTCCAGCTTATGTTGGTGAATGGAGTAAAACCTGTTTCAAGACTGAGTTGGAGCAAATAGCAGCTTTTGTTGCAATATACCCTCTCAGCAGTATTTCAGCTTCTTCCCATGGCTCCAAGAGAGCTGTTCCTGCATTGTTAATTGGTAGTTACGTTATTGGGTCAAAAAAACCAAGCATACATGAGCTGCCTGTTGATCTGATCCTATGTTCTGAGTGCAGGATTTTTTAAAGTTTATGCCATATGCCAGGCATAACATGATCATGAGTAACAAAATGTTTGTTAGGGATAGAATGCACCCTCAGTAGGTTTGCAGTGTTCATCTGCTTAAGGGTAGGAAGGCTCTGAAGAGTGATCTGGACAAACTGGATCAATGAATCAAAACCAGCGCTATGAGGTTCCACAAGTTCAAGCACTGGGTCCTGAACATAGATCACACCAACCCCATGAAATGCTACAGGCTTGGGGAAGCTTATCTGGAAAGATGCCTGGTGCAAAAAGATCTGTTGGTTGATAGCTGGCTGAATATGTGTGCCCAAGTGGCCAAAAAGGCAAACAACATCCTGGCTTGCAGAACTATAGAAGCAATCAATCCCCTGTACCTAAATACTGGTGAGACTGCATTTCAAGCACTGTGTCCAGTTTTGGACCCCTCAGTATAAGACAGACATTGATGTGCTGGAGTAGATCCAGAGAAGTGCAACAAAGCTAGTAAAAGGTCTAGAGAACAAGTCTTGTGAGAAACAGCTGAAGGAACTGGGGTTGTTTAGTCTGGAGAAGAAGCTGAGGGGAGACTCTACAACTACTTGAAAGAATGTTGTAACGGGGTGGGTGTTGGCCTCTTCTGCCAAACAACAAATGAAAGACAAGAGAAAACAGTCTCAGGTTGTGCAAGGGGAGATTCAGATCAGAGATCAGGAAAAATTTCTTCACTGAAAGGATTGTTAAGCACTGGAACAGGCTGCCTGGAGTAGTGGTTGAGTCACCATCCTTGGAGGTATTTAAAAGCTGAGTAGATGTGGCACTTAGCGACATGGTTTAGTGGTAGGCTTGACAGTGCTAGTTTAATGGCTGGACTTGACGATTTTAAAGGCCTCTACCAATGAAAATGATTCTGTTTCTGTGATTCTACATCTAAGGCTCTTCGTCCTAACCTGATCAGCTCTACAAAACACTTTTGAAATTCAAGTACCATTGAAAATAGCATCACACTCAGAAGGGCTAGCACGTGTAGTTGGTGAATAAAATCCACATTTGCACAAGAAAATCCTCTTACCACACAATCCTAGAATAATGGAGGTGGGAGGGTCCAAGCCACTGCCCTAAAGCAGGGCCAGAAGAAGCAGGTTACTTGGGCCTGTGTCCAGTTAGTTGTGTACTGGCTGGGACACTAGCCTGTCTCTTTGGGCAAACTGTTTAAATGTTCAGTCACCCTCACAGTGAAAGAGCTTTTCTCTTACATACGAATAGAAGTTTTGTGTTTCAGTTTGTTTCCTTTGCTCTTGTCCTCTCACTGGACATCCCTCAACAGAGCCTGGCTCCATCTTCCTTTCATCCTCCCTCAGGTATTTATCAGCATTGTAAAGATCTCCCTGATTCTTTTCCAGGTTAAATAGTCCCAGCTCTCTCAGACACTCCTTGTATGGCAAATACTCCTTAATTACTTTATTGGCCCTTTGCTGGACATGTACCAGCACTGAGCAGAGGGGAAAGGTCACCTGCTTCATCCTGCTGGAAATACTTTTCTTTTTTTGTAGATGACCACAGATTTTCTCACAGTTTTACCCCACTGCCTTTGTGTCAAAGATGAGATTTACCTATCTAGTCTTTTCATTTACTTCATTCCTTTTTGCCTCTGTTGCTTTTCACTACTGATTCCATAAAGTCCATAAAGGACTGATTCCTAATACCAAATCTCCTTGATCAGCTTTCTCAGTCAGATCTGACATGTCTCCTACTTCACACATACAACCAATGCATACCACATTTCATGCTCTCTCACTGACCATCTGTGGTGCTCATATTTCCACCCTCGCACCTCTGTCGCTGGAACTGGAAAGACTCTTTCTTCTACGGTACAACTGAGCCATTAGGTTTGGCAGTTTTGCCTCTGGAGCAGGAGAAAAGAAACATTTCAGTATAGAAGGATGACATTGAGGCAGTTTCTGCATGGCATAGCCCTTTCTTTGATACATGAGCTTGTTTCCACAGAAATCAATGACTATAGTACAACTGTCTTCCATTTCCAAGAATTACACAAGTATAACTATGGACATTCTGTCTAAATTTCCCCTTCCTTTTTTTGCATTGACTTTAGCTATGAATGAGGAGAGTATTGCAACTAAGAAGTTACTGATTTATCTTTTTTTCTTAATTTATTTGACAGGAAACTGCTAAGGAAAATTTCCAACAGTGGTTCCAAAGTACATTTTAAAATCTGCTGGTTCAGTAATTACTTGAGGAGAAGGAAGATAGAAGAATTTTGTGTTTTCCTTAAAGATGATGTTGTGGCTAAGGCATTCACAGCTCAAATCCTACACATTCAAATCAGGTCTTCTTGAACTGTACCATTTGAAAAGCAACAGTGCAAGTGTAGAGGCTGAGCATGAAAGGCCTAATAGAGGATAGGCTGTCTTAGGCTAGAATAGAAGGAAAACAGTGGTCATAGGTGTCACGAAGGGGGACAAGAATAATAACAAATGATATGGCAAATGGGTATTAATAAAATATTAGTAATCCTTTATTAATAAAAATTGCCAAACTTGTTAAATAGGATTGCTGTATGGTTGGAATATATATTTACAATGGGAATATACAGTCTTAGGGCAAAACAATTATATGCAAATTAGGAGGCAATAACTTGGAAAGAGAAGGTCCCCAAGAGCAGATAGCACTCGAGTACAGCAGGGAGGAGGCTCAATAGGAACCTTTAAACCCAAAGGGCAATGAATTAATCACAGCTAGTTTTACCCACACAGGGATGCTGCTGCTGCGTTAGCTTTGGGGCACTCTCATACAGCGCAGCAGACTGCCAGCAAGAAGAGTGTACCACGTTGTCCCATGCTGGTCTGGCTTCAGCGGATGATGGGCAGTTAACGACGCTTGTTGTGACAGGCACTTCCTTGGTTTCTGGGTAAACTGAGGCACAGCACAATTCTAGCGCCCAGGGGAAGCAGATTAGGCGGAATCGGCTTCTAGGCTTGCAGCTTCTCCGGCTTGTCCTGTATGGGCTTATGGCTTTATCCCAGGCTCAGGACCAGGCACTCGAGGCAGCTTCATACAAGATAGGTCTGAGTAGGTTCAAGAGCAAGGCTTGAGGCAAGGCTTAAAGCAAGGTTTGATCAAGGCAAACGTGACTACCAGGTCAACCTCTATACACATATGGCCAGTGATCGATTGGTCCATTGGGGCACTGAAGCTAACGTGTAGCTGCCCAATGGAAAGGCATTCTGCCAGGGTATAACCATAAAAGGCAGAAACAAAGACCTTGTATCTGGGGGAGCAGTGGTCAGTTTATGTGCTCTCACCCAAGTAAACATCTTGTTTACCAGACAGGCAGGAGTCCTGTCCCCTTTGTTCTTTTTCCCACATCACCTTGTCTTTCTGCAGGAAGGAGGGGAGAGAAAGGGACCCTGTCTAGACATCTTAAGGCCTGTCTGGGTTTGTACTGGGACATGTCATGGCCCTACCACGACAGTAGGCCAAGCAATGACAAAGCATGATACATTTATTTGATACTGTCATGTTTTTCCCCCTTCTAAATTAGCATGCAGATGCAGCTGATCAGTAGACTACCAGTAGATATATTCACTCCAAGTCCCACACAGTGCTTCACATCAATGGAGACATGAACTAGTAAGAGGTCTTACTGGTCTGTATGAAGACTGTTGAGCTTGAACTGAAGCTTGCAATTTTACAAGGACTATTTCAGTTTTGCAATGATTGCACAATCTGAATTAAAATCTTTGAAGAGAGACTAAGATTCCTGGGGCTAGTCTTGACAAGAGAAGACTAAGAAGTACTCTTATAAATGTGTATAAATATCTGAGGAGTGGGCATCAAGTGGAGGGGGCCAAGCTCTTCTTGCTGGTTCAGTGATAAGACAAGGAACAATGGGTTCAAACTTGAGCACAGAAGATTGGGCAAGGAGCTTTAGAACAAATAAGGGGAAAAAAAGGAGGGTGTATCACCTTTGGAAAAAAGGGGAGGTAACCTTTGAAATGTTTAAGGATATTGCTAGGTCATATAGGAAAAAAAATTAGACAGGCAACAGCCCATTTAGAACTATGACTGGCCACTGCAGTGAAGGACAATGAAAAATGTTTTTATAAATATAAAGGCAAAAGGAGGGGCAAGGACAACCTCCACTCTTTAGGGGATATGGAAAGGAATATACTAGCAAAAGATGAGGAAAAGGCAGAGGTACTTAATGCCTTCTTTGCCTATATTTTCAGTAGTAGGATAAGTTGATTACCAGACAACTGGCTTCCTGAGCTGGCAGATGGAGTCAGGGAGCAGTATAGTTCCCCTTTAATCCAGCAGGAAGAATTTAGAGACCTGCTGAGCCACTTGGATCCCCACAAGTCTATGGGACCAGATGGAATCCATCCTAGGACAATGAGAGAGCTGGCAGATGACTCACCCAACCTCTCTCCAGCATTTTTCAACAGTCCTGGCTCACTGGAGTGGTCCCAGATGACTGGAAGCTGGCCAGTGTGATGCCCATCCACAAGAAGGGCCAGAAGGAGGAGCCAGGGAATGACAGGCCTGTCAGCCTGACCTCAGTGCCAGACAAGACTATGGAGCAGGTCATCTTGAGTGCAATCACAGTGCACCTGCAGGATGGCCAAGGGCTCAGGCCCAGCCAGCATGGATTTAGGAGGGGCAGGTCCTGCCTGACCAACCTGATCTCTTTCTATGACCAGATGACCCACCTAGTGGGTGTGCAGAAGGACTTGGATGTAGTCTACCTGGACTTCAGCAAGGCCTTTGACACCATCCCCCATAGGAAACTCCCAGCCAAGCTGTCAGCCATGGCTTGGACAGGAGCACTCTGCTCTGGGGTAAGAGCTGGCTAGAGGGCAAGGTCCCGAGAGTGATGGTGAATAATGCCACATCCAGTTGGCAGCCAGTCACTAGTGGTGTCCCCCAAGGATCAGTGTTGGGCCCCATCCTGTTCAATATCCGTACTGATGAACTAGATGAGGAGATTGAGTCCATCATCAGTAAGTTTGCAAATGACACCAAGATGGGGAAAAGTGTTGACCTGTTAAAGGGTAGGAGGGCTCTGCAGAGGGACCTTGACAGTCTGGACAGATGGGCAGAGTCCAATGGCATGAGATTCAACAAGTCTGAGTGCCAGGTACTACACATTGGCCACAACAACCCCATGCAGTGCTACAGGCTGGGGACAGAGTGGCTGGAAAGCAGCCAGACAGAAAGGGACCTGGGGGTACTGGTTGACAGTAGGCTGAACATGAGCCAGCAGTGTGCCCAGGTGGCCAAGAAGGGCAATGGCATCCTGGCCTCTATCAGGAATAGTGTGGCCAGCAGGAGCAGGGAAGTCATTCTGCCCTGTACTCAGTACTGGTTAGACCACACCTTGAGTACTGTGTCCAGTTCTGGGCTCCTCTATTGAAAGAAAGATGTTGAGTTGCTTAAACATGTCCAGAGAAAAGCAACAAAGCTGGTGAGGGGTCTGGAGCACAAGCCCTATGAGGAGAGGATGAAGGAACTGGAGTTGGTTAGCCTGGAGAAAAAGAGGCTCAAGGGAGACCTTATTGCTGTCTACAACTACCTGAAGGGAGGTTGTAGCCAGGTGAGAGTTGGTTTCTTCACCCAGGCAACCAGTTACAGAACAAGAGGACACAGTCTCAAGCTATACCAGGGGAGGTTTAGGCTGGATGTTAGGAAGAAATTCTTCACAGAAAGAGTGATTAGCCATTGGAATGTGCTGCCCAGGGAGGGTGAGTCACTGTCCCTAGAAGTTTTTAAAATAAGACTGGATGAGGAACTTAGTGCCATGGTTTAGAATCATAGAATCAGTCAGGGTTGGAAGGGTCATCTATTGTTAACCCCCTCCCATGGGCAGGTACACTCACACTAGATCAGGCTGGCCAGAGCCAGTGAATGATGGTGATGGGTGATAGGTTGGACTTGATGATCTTGAAGGTCTTTTCCAACCAGGTTAAGGCTGTGATTCTAGAGACAAGGAATCATGGTGGTGTCCCCATACTGCATAGGATAAAAGGGAGAGATAGACATAAGGACCTTCTCAAATAGCAGTTATTCCCAAGGAGACACACTGTGAAGCTTAAAAATATTCTATTGGTCTCAAATACAAATTTTATTGGCCTCACACACCAAGGCTGCTGGCAAGGAGTAAGCTCTAAAAGCCAGTCTGTTCTTGGTACTCTTGTTTTCAAAATAAGGTAGCTCCAAAATCTATCAGTTCATCATAGCTACCATATTATGCTTCCATTTCTAAGTACAATGAAAAAAAAATGACCTTAATTCTGACTTGGTCTAATGGAAGGTGTCCCAGCCAATGGCTAGGGGGTTGAAACTAGGTCATAGAATCACAGAATCATAAAATCACTGGAGTTGGAAGTGGCCTCTAAGGGTCATCAAGTTTAACCCCCCTGCCTTCCCTACCACCAGCCTTCATAGTCCTGAAGCAGCTCCTGCTCTCTCTACACCACCCTCCACCCTACCTAAACTGCTCCTACTCCACCACCAACATTTTTGCATCCATCCCAGAGCCGGGGCAAGGCCCACAACAAGCCAAGACACCACACAGAGGAGCTCAACCCCAGTAAGGAGGCTCAGCCAGCACCCATGGATGATATTGGAGTGACCAGCAACCATCTTCCTACCTGACTGGGGGGCCACCAGGCCCCCCAGCCTTTGCTCCTATCCCAGTCACCCAGTATGCCCCATGGAGGACTCACCAGTGATGAGAAGAGGACCTCTCAGCCCAGGTGGGCTCAGCTTAGGGTTTCTGCCTTTCCTGGTGGAGATTAAAAAGGGGAGTGGGTGGGGGAGGGCAAAGTGGCCCCACCTGGGGTGGGAGGAGATTCCAACAGAGCCCAGGTCTCTGGGATTTGAGGGGAAAATGGGCTTGGTGGGGTGGAAAAGGGGCAGATATGGTGGGAAGGTGGAGGTGAAAGAAGAGAATTTAAAAATAACTTTATTTTCCAGAGAAGGAGATTCCACAACCCCCCTGGGCAGCCTGTTCCAATGCTCTGTCACCCTCACTGAGGTGAAATGTTCTATGTTCACGTTTGAACTTGTTGTTCCTTGTCTTATCACTGTGAACCACAGAAAAGAGCCTGGCCCCCTCCACTTGACACCCACCCCTCACATATTTATACACACTGATGAGATCCCCTCTCAGTCTTCTCTCAGGACTAAATGGCCCCAGGGCTCTCAGTCTCTCTTCACAGGGGAGATGCTCAAGTCCCCTAATCATCCTCGTGGCTCTCTGTTGGATTCTCTCCAGCAGTTCTCTGTCTCTCTTGAAGTGGGGAGCCCAAAACTGGACACAGTATTCCAGGTGTGGTCTCAGCAGGGCAGAGTAGAGAGGCAGAAGAACTTCCTTCGACCTCCTGGACACACCCCTCTTGATTCATCCCAGGATACTGTTGGCTCTCTTGGCCACAAGAGCACATTTTCTGCAGTTTAATGCATTTGTCACTGGAAATATTAAAAAATCTGTATATGCTGTATGTAAATAAACTCATGCAGCCAACTGCTTCTTTTGGATGCAGCCAGGCCTACAGCAGATAGGCTGTTTCTGCATGTGGTGGCAGGCAAAACTGGCATATCTATTAAGTGATAAGTCCAGCCAAGTCTAGCTCCTATAATCCCTGAGGACTGGCTAGAACTCAAGGGGATTAATCTCTTAATAAATTTATCCTTCACTTGGCATTTGCAGAAAAAAAAAACCAAACAAACAAACAAAAAACTTCAAAACCACCCATCATTACATGTGTTCATGCACTAACCACGGAGCAAAAATAAGCATTAGCTATTATCTTTATCCAGCCTATATTATGTGGTGAGGTTACCTGATCGCTCTTTCTTTCTGTCCAGATTTTCTACCAGACTTCTATTATGAATGCAGGGTAGACATTTATGGATTTTAAGGCATATTAAGTTAAGACTGGCTTTAAAACAGCAGTCCCAAACCGGTATGCAAGTTCTCCTATTTTCCCTGCTGTGCCTGTGCCAACAGCAATGCTAAGTGAGAGCAATCATAACCCTGGTGAAACATCAGTGACTTGTTTGCACCATGCTGACAACTTTAATAATAGCCAAACAGTCCATAGATTGTCACAGTAAGAAAAGGGCAGACAGATTTTCAGATTTTGCTTTGTCCCAGTGCTGCCAGGTAGATGCAACATGACAGCAAGCAGTTCACATACATACACACAGGGCTAAGTGTCTGCAGGTAGATATAAAGCAGATATTCTGCAGAAGACGGAGCATGTAAATATCTGTTGGGAGTAAAAAGGATTCAGCTGTAACAAAACCAAAACTGTACATGTCTCTGTCAGCAAATGGATTTCCCTGGGAGTTCCTTCTTTCTCTTCTGATGGCTTTTCTGTTTGCTGATGGAACAAATTATTAGAAAAAAAATGAAATGTCAGGAAACCAAATAGCAGGGCAGCACCCTACACCCAAGTCACATTTTTAGTATCTGCCCTATCATCCCATGCAACCAACCCCCTTTCACCCTCTCCTTGTCATCATCACCGCTGCCAACTCCTGACGAGACTGTCTGATGGGCTTACATCAGAATCACAGAAACATTCAGGTTGGAAAAGACCCTCAGGATCACCAAGTCCCACCCAGAACCCTACTCTACAAGGTTCACCCCTAAACCATATCCTCAAGCACCACATCTAAACGACCTTTAAACACATCCAGGATTGGTGACTCAACCACCTCCCTGGGCAGCACATTCCAATGCCTGACCACTCTTTCTGTGAAAATTTTTTCCCTAATGTCCTAACGCTCCTTTGTTTCCTGCTCTTTCTTCTTTAGCATTGCATCTTGTGAACTTCATCTTGTGTGTTCTGCCACCCCCTTTATAGATGTAACGATCATTCCTTCATTTGTTAGGACCTTTAGCAACCACAGTAGAAGGCACACACCAAGATATTTAATGCATAATAAAATGACACCTTAATATGATTTATTACCAAGAAGAATATTGTGCATAAGCTCTTAAACTAGAAAAACAGGGCCAGCTGTACATCAGAGACTCAGGACAGATAAACTGTCTCTGAGCCAACAATGTGCCCAGGTGACCAGGAGAGCCAATGGCATCCTGGCCTGTATCAGGAATAGTGTAGCCAGCAGGACAAGGGAGGTTATTCTTCCCCTGTACTCTGCACTGGTCAGGCCACACCTTGAGTACAGTGTCCAGTTCTGAGCTTCTCAGTTCAAGAGAGATGTTGAGGTACTGGAACTTGTCCAGAGAAGGGCAACGAAGCTCATGAGGGGCCTGGGACACAAACCCTATGAGGAGAGGCTGAGGGAGTTGGGGTTGGTTAGCCTGGAGAAGAGGAGGCTCAGGGGAGATCTCATTGCTGTCTACAACTACCTGAGGGGAGGTTGTAGCCAGGTGGGGCTTGGTCTCTTCTCCCAGGCAACCAGCAGCGGAACAAGAGGACACAGTCTCAAGTTGTGCCAGGGGAGGTATAGGCTGGATATTAGCAGGAAGTTCTTCACAGAGAGGGTGATTGCCCATTGGAATGGGCTGCCCAGGGAGGTGGTGGAGTCGCCATCGCTGGAGACGTTCAAGAGGAGACTGGATGAGGCACTTAGTGCCATGGTCTAGTTGATTGCTTAGGGCTGCGTGATTGGTTGGGCTGGATGATCTTGGAGGTCTCTTCCAACCTGGTTGATTCTATGATTCTATGATTTTTTCTCAATGGGATGGTCACATGAGGGAAGAGGGGATTGCATGTGGAAGGGTGAAGAGGAAGTGGGTGAGCTTGTGATTTAAAAGGCTTGGTCATTAGCTCAGCAATCCTTTCGGTTTCACTGCAGAAACACGTGCTAACACATTGTCGGAATTGTTCTGCCATGCCTCATGCTCTTTCAGGATGTGCACTTCAGTAACACTTTGATCTCTGAAAAACAGAGTGAGGAAGCAAGGTTCATACTAATGCAACCTTAGCTCTTCCTCCTGGGATGAGCTGTAATCATTTGGAGTTGTCTGCTGGTATACAGGGAGAAAATTCACTCTTGCAGAATTTTTTTTTTTTTTTTGTGAAAACTTCTTATTTTGATCTGAAAAACACAGATTTTCCCACCAAGCAAAATGATAATTATGGATAACTGTAATAGCCACTACTGTGATTTGTTTTGTGAAGTATTGATGAGCTTGTTCTTTTTGCACAGAAGCAAAGCAAACCAGGAACTGCAGTTGTGCATTATGAAAGACTTATGGAAAATAAAGATATTTAAAATCCCCTTCTTTCACCACTACCTCCACCTTCCCACCATATCTGCCCCTTTTCCACCCCACCAAGCCCATTTTCCCCTCAAATCCCAGAGCTCCTGGGCTCTGTTGGAATCTCCTCCCACCCCAGGTGTGGCCACTTTGCCCTCCCCCACCCACTCCCCTTTTTAATCTCCACCAGGAAAGGCAGAAACCCTAAGCTGAGCCCACCTGGGCTGAGAGGTCCTCTTCTCATCACTGGTGAGTCCTCCATGGGGCATACTGGGTGACTGGGATAGGAGCAAAGGCTGGGGGGCCTGGTGGCCCCCCAGTCAGGTAGGAAGATGGTTACTGGTCACTCCAATATCATCCATGGGTGCTGGCTGAGCCTCCTTACTGGGGTTGAGCTCCTCTGTGTGGTGTCTTGGCTTGTTGTGGGCCTTGCCCCTGGCTCTGGGATGGGTGCAAAAATGTTGGTGGTGGAGTAGGAGCAGTTTAGGTAGGGTGGAGGGTGGTGTAGAAAGAGCAGGAGCTGCTTTGGGAAGAGGAGGAGGGGAGGGGGGAAGATGCCCAGCAGCTGCTTCAGGACTATGAAGGCTAGTGGTAGGGAAGGCAGGGGGGTTAAACTTGATGTACTTTAGAGGCCACTTCCAACTCTAGTGATTTTATGATTCTGTGATTCTATGACCTAGTTTCAACCCCCTAGCCATTGGCTGGGACACCTTCCATTAGACCAAGTCAGAATTAAGGTCATTTTTTTTTTTTATTGTACTTAGAAATTGAAGCATAATGTGGTAGCTATGATGAAGTGATGGATTTTTGGATTTGGAGCTACCTTATTTTGAAAATAAGAGTATCAAGAACAGACTGGCTTTCAGAGCTTACTCCTTGCCAGCAGCCTTGCTGTGTGAGGCCAATAAAATTTATTTGCATTTGAGAACAATAGAATACTTTTGAGCTTCACAATGTGTCTCCTTGGGAATAACTGCTATTTGAGAAGGTCCTTAGGTTTATCTCTCCCCTTTATCCTATGCAGGATGAGGACACCACCATGATTCCTCGTCTCTAGAATCACAGCTTTAACCAGGTTGGAAAAGACCTTCAAGATCATCAAGTCCAACCTATCACCCAACACTATCTAATCAACTAAACCATGGCACTAAGTTCCTCATCCAGTCTTATTTTAAAAACTTCTAGGGACAGTGACTCTCCCTCCCTGGACAGCACATTCCAATGGCTAATCACTCTTTCTGTGAAGAATTTCTTCCTAACATCCAGCCTAAACCTCCCCTGGTATAGCTTGAGACTGTGTCCTCTTGTTCTGTCACTGGTTGCCTGGGTGAAGAAACCAACTCTCACCTGGCTACAACCTCCCTTCAGGTGGTTGTAGACAGTAATAAGGTCTCTCCTGAGCCTCCTCTTCTCCAGGCTAACCAACCCCATCTCCCTCAGCCTCTCCTCATAGGGCTTGTGCTCCAGGCCCCTCACCAGCCTTGTTGCCCTTCTCTGGACTTGTTCAAGCAACTCAACATCTTTCTTTCAATAGAGGAGCCCAGAACTGGACACAGTACTCAAGGTGTGGTCTAACCAGAGCTGACTACAGGGGCAGAATGACTTCCCTGCTCCTGCTGGCCACAGTATTCCTGATAGAGGCCAGGATGCCATTGCCCTTCTTGGCCACCTGGGCACACTGCTGGCTCATGTTCAGCCTACTGTCAACCAGTACCCCCAGGTCCCTTTCTGTCTGGCTGCTTTCCAGCCACTCTGTCCCCAGCCTGTAGCTCCAGACTGAACACCCCCAGCTCCCTCAGGCAATCCTGGTAGGTCATGTGCTCCAGGCCCTTCAGGAGCCTCATTGCCTTCACTGGACATGCTTCAGTTCTTGAAAGCCCTTCTTATAGTGAAGGGACCAGAACTGAAGATAGCACTCAAGGTGTGGTCTCACCAGTGCTGAGGGTGATCACCTCCCTGTTCCTGCTGGCTCCATTGTTTCTAATAAAAACGAGAATGCCGTTTGCTTTCTTGGCAACCTGGGCACACTGCTGACTCATATTCAGTCAACTATCAATCAATACCTCCAGGTCCTCTCCAAACTGCAGTTTTCCAACCATACATCCCCAAGTCTGCAGCTTAGCATGGGATTGTGGTGATCTAGTTGGAGAACCTAGCACTTGGCCTTGTTGAACTTCATACAATTAGCCTTGGCCCATGGATCTAACCTGTCCAGATCCCATTGTAAAGCTTCCCTACCCTCCAGCAGATGGACACAGCCACCCAGAATGGTGTCATCTGCAAACAAGGCTTCAAAGATTCTGTCTGCATGGGGAACTAATCATTCCTATATGAACTTGGTATCCTAAAAATTAATACATTGGATATAATTTTCAAAAATGCCTTGAACATTTGTTGAAGAGCAGACATCAGAACAGTGACAAAAACCTTAGAGCATCTAAATGCTAAATCTCCCGGCCCCTGGTTGATCTTGGAGCAAGTAAAATTTGGTCACATGAGCGCAACTGGGCAATCACACGTGTGGCTAAAGATGTGTTTTGTGGTACTCGCTAGGTGATGGCCAATGCTTAACTCCAATCAAGTGAGATTGTGTAGACTTATGAAGGTGTTTGGGACAATCTTAAAATATTTGCTCCTTTGTTCTTTGCTTAGCAAAAGTTCTTATCTTGCTCTCCTAAGGCCCAACTCCCTGTACAGCCAAAGTACTGTTGATGGGTTTTGCAGCTGTAAGAATTCTCTATTTCTTTCCATTTAAAAGCCTGTCTGGCTTTGATGGAAATTAGATATCCTTCATGATATTATATAGAGGCACCATAATTGAATAAATAATGATGCTTTAAACTCAGTTGAGAGGCAAAGGTCTTAAATTCTATTGAAGGAAGAGATGTGGACTTATGTTACAATATTATATCATAGATTATACATATATGGTGTGTTATATGGCATTATACTAATTATGCTACATGTTAGAAAAATATTGACATGAACTGTTGACCTGCTCTGCACCATGCTAACATTATTCTAGCATATAATGATCTTGCTTATAGGTTAGAGTGGCTTGTAATGGTAAATGATTTTCAGTTCAGTGGTTACAAACTTTGATCCCAATATCAAACAAAATTTCAACTTGCGCATAACAAGGCTGCCACTATTTTTAGACTACAACAATTCCTTTTATAAGGAGACAATTCTTGTACAGTGTATATTAACTCCTCAGAAAGCTTTTCCACGTGGTAAAATAGATTTGGAGAACAAAGGCACTGAACACTGTAACTTGAATAAGAAGATGGTTCTTTATTATTAGCTTTGAAGAACTGAACAATATCTGTGACTTTTTCTTCAAAAGAAAAAGGCAGAAATAGAGATTTTCACCCCCATTTACATTCTAATGTTCTCTCAAAATAGAATTCCTCTCTGGCCTTCAAATGAATACTATGCAGTAGCTTGCAGATATTACTTCAATTTCTGTGGTTGGTGACAAGAGAACTGGACACAAACCAGTTCCCTTTCTCAGCTGCTTTTGCCATTGCATGGGTAGGGGTTGAGTGGGAATAAGCAGAAAGGGAAAATCTTCCATAGTAAAATGCTCTGGCCTGCCAAATCACTTAGTTTCTGAGTATTAAAATGATAGCCTGACATGATTGACTTAACAGTAGCCTTTTTCCAGGCAGTAAGTCCCATGCAGAATGGGTAATGCTTCCCATGTAGTGATGTAATCACTGTCACAGAAACATGGTGCGATGACTCACATGGCAGTAATTGAAGGCTACAGGCTCTTCAGGAGAGACGGGTGAGTGAGAAGGGCTGGAGGAGTGGCCATGTATATTAGGGAGGCTCTAGAAGCCCTTGAACTAGAGATTAAGGTAATCAGGTCAAGTGCCTGTGGGTGAGAATTAGAGGGAAGGCCAACAAGGCTGACATCCTGGTGGGAGTCTGTTATAGACCACCCAACCAGGATGAAGAGGTTGATGAATTATTCTATAAGCAGATAGAGACTGTCTGTGGTATTTTTAGGCTATGCCTTTAAAAATTTTCACAGATATTGAGCAGAACATAGTAAAATGTAAATAAATTCCTAAAAAGGAAAATAATGATTATTCTAAACAATAACATTGGAGAGATATCTACCATAAGATTTGGTTCCTGAAATGATTTCTTTCTCTTCTCGCTTCTTCGCTCAGGGAGCTACTAACTTGTTTCTGCTTGACCTTGGTGGCATCATTTTGGCTAACATCTCTGCTTCTGTCTCTTGTTCCTTGTGTACAGGGGGTCTGGTAGATCACCAGACCCTGCTCTTATGGGCAACTTTAACCTGCCAGATACCTGCTGGGAACTTAACACATCAGAGAGGAGGCAGCCTACAAGGTTCCTGGAGTGTATGGAGGATAGCTTCTTATCACAGCTGCTGTGCTAGCCTACCAGGGGTGTGGCTGTTTTTGACCTGCTGTTTATAAATACAGAAGGGCTGGGGGGGGAGATGTGGTGGTCGGAGGCTGCCTGGGGTGCAGTGACCATGAGGTAATTGAATTTTCAATTTTCAATATACAGCTAAACTAAGAGAGGCATCAACAAAACCTCCACTCTGGACATCTGAAGGCAGACTTCAGATTACTTAAGGAACTAACTCAGAAGGCACCATGGGAAACAGCCCTTAAAAACAAAGGGGTCCAGAAGGGCTGGACCTACTTCAAGAAAGGAATCTTCAAGGTGCAGGAAGAGGCTGTCCCAATGTGCTGGAAGAGGAGCCAACAGGGTAGATGGCTGGGCGGGATGGGCAATGAGCTTCTGAACAAATTAAGGGGAAAAAGGAGGGTGTATCACCTTCGGAAAAAAGGGGAGGTAACCCATGAGATGTTTAAGGATGTTGCTAGGTCACATAGGAAAAAAATTAGAGGAAAAAGCCCATTTAGAACTTAGACTGGCCACTGCTGTGAAGGACAGTGAAAAATGTTTTTATAAATATATTAATAGCAAAAGGAGGGGCAAGGACAACCTCATTGGTCTCTGCAACTACCTGAAAGGATGTTGAGCTGAGAATGGGGCCTGCCTTTTCCCTTTAGTGTCAAGAGACAGAACTAGAGGAAATGGTTTCCAGCTGTGCCATGGGAGGTGCAGGCTGGATGTTGGGAAATATTTCTTAACTGAAAGGGTTACCAAAGGTTGGGAATGTTTGCTCAGGGCAGTGGTGGAGTGACTGTCTCTGGAGGTGCTTAACCAGGTATAGACCTGGTGCTTGAGGGCATGGTTTATTGTTGATCCTTCAGTGCTGGGTTGAGGCTTGGATTGGATGATCTTTGAGTCTCTTCCAACCAGATGTATTCTGTGATTCTTTCATGGCCAAAGAAGTGTGTGGGATATTGTGAGTCTAGAATTTCCTGTCAGTATAGCATGCGGTCAAGCACAGCCAGAAAAGATCCTCAGGGAGTCAGTGAAATAGCCCTAAGGATGGGGTTGGAGAGGATGGGATGAAATGGGGTGGGAAGGGGTGGCTTGAAATGGGTCAGGGAGCATCACCATTCCATTGACTTGAACTGATATAACTAGATTTAGAAATAAAACTTTGCCTCCCAAGTCAGTCTGTGCTTTCAAAAAAAATGTTGCTCTTACTGGGTAAGTCTTAAATATCAAAAAATACAATTGTACCACCTGGGCACTAAAGGCCAAACTGACTTATCTCTTGGCATTGTCTGAGGCATTAGTCAATACTTGCAGTGAGAGACAGGGTAAAATAAGAATGATCCTTCTCTGAGTATATTCTTCCTGCATCAGGATCATGGGGTATTCAGGGTATCATGGGAACACAGGTATAATACAGAGATACATTCCCCAGCTCAAGCTGCTTCTTATATACAGGGATGTACTGTCTTCATTGTGTACCACACACACCAAAAGCACACCCTGACCTCCATCAAGGATCACAAAAGAAACAACAATTTATTCAAAACTGATTTTAAATAGTGCCACAGTTTTTTAAGTAGTGCCAGATAAGCCACTAATGACAAACCATGGACTCAATCCTGATCCCCCTTTCCTCCATGTGTATCCATTATTGACCTATTAGTTGTTATGGAAGTGGACTGATCCACAAGCTGCATCAGATACTCTGCATGCCCTTGTTTGGGCAGTATGGTAGGCAGGAAATGTATTACAGTGATAATCAAACAGCATAGCAGAATCAAACCAATCAGCAACCCAAGGGTAAGAGCTGTGGGCTACAGCCCAACGCTTTTGTTTATGATCTCCCCTCATGCAGCTCTGAATGAGTTCAATACTTTGTCCACATGCACTTATCTCCAACCACTATTAACATCAGTTGTTCACATTCTCAGACTTCTCTCATTCATTAGCAAGCTGCAAGGCACATGCACATCTAAGCTGTTTTCCAGAGCAAGTGCTCTTCACGCTAGTGGTCTCTTGTGTCACAGCTGAGTTAGCTCATCTCTGCTTCCAAAGCCCTACACCCAACATGCATCTTGATCTAAAGCCTAGGATTTCCCGGTGCTGCTTATCCTTGCTCACTGTAGCTTCACAGAGAGAGAAAGAGAGTGAGTTTACTTCCTCCAGGTTGATCAGGCTCTGTGTTGATTTAATGCCAAACAGCTTATTGTCATCACCCAACTGCAATGTATAACCAAACTGTCCTGGACACAAAACCCTCATCAGTGCTGGTGGAATTTCACACAGGAACAGTAGTCCTATTTGCATACTTTTTTACAGGAACATCAAGCAACAGGTTTTGAACACTATTCTTGATATTAATAGGAGGAACTTTTATTATGCCTTCAGTGGACATATGATTAGGCTGACAGAGTGGTCTAATCAGAAGATGGCTCTTCAGAATTCATTCCTTGACAAGTATTTTTCACTACACCTTTCATTATAAAGGAACATATGAAAAATTTCTAGGCTTCAAATTCTGGACATGCTCAAAACTGGCATAAGGACAGTGGTGTCTCAGTAGCTGGATGACTCAGTGACTAACATGGAGAACAAGATCAATTATTTAAATATTTTTAGCAATATGTGAAAACTGTCACAACAGAAGCAGGAATGACTATTTATCCAACTTCATTACAGGAAAAAAATAATAGCAATCACGATGAAAACAGTCAAGAGATGTGAAATGTTATTTTTTAGGAAATTCATCTGCCATCACGAGGGACCTGGACAAGCTTGAGATATGGGCTCATGTGAACATTATGAGGTTTAAGAAGGCCAAGTGAAAGGTCTTGCATCTGGGTTGAGGCATCCTCCAGTACCAATACAGGCTGGGGGATGAAGGGATTGAGAGCAGTCCTGTGGAGAAGGACTTGGGTTAAAAGCTGGACATGAGCCAGGAATATACACTTGTAGCCCGGTAAGTGAATCATCCTGGGCTGAATGAAAACGTAAAGAGCAGGTTGATGGAGGTGATTCAGCCCCACTACTATGCTCTGGTGAGACTCCACCTGGAGTATTGCATCCAGGTCGAGGAGTTTTCAAAATAGGAAAGACATGGACCAAGTTGAGAGCGTCCATGATTAAGGGGCTGATCACCTCTTCTGTGTAAAAGGGTTGAGAGAGGTAGTTGGGACTGATCAGCCTGGAGAAGAGAAGGGTTTGGGTATTTAAAGAGAGCTTATAAGAAACATGGGAACAATCTTATTTACAGGGCTTGTTGCAATAGGACAAAAGGTAATGATTTTAAACTAAAAGAGGGTAGATTCATAGTAGGTATATGGAAGACATTTTTTTTACAAGAGAGGTGGAACACTGGCACAGGTTGCCCAGAGAAGTGGTAGGTGACACATTCATGGAAACATTTAATGTCAGGTTGGACAGAGTTCTGAGCAATCTGATCTCGTTGAAGCTGTCCCTGTTTATTGCAGAGGGGGTGGACTATATGACTTGTAAAAGTCCCTTCCAACCCCAACTACTATATGGTTCTGTGATTCCATAGTCCATGTAATAAAGGCAAAAAGTTTTAAAAGAAGGACATGTATATAAACTGATGAAAATTGCAATGAAAAGAGCAAATGGGTAAAAAATGAAATGTGATTCCCATGTAGACAAATCACCATGTACAAACAAGTCAGAAAGCAAAATGGCAAAAGTTAAATAAAAATGTGGTAGCCACTATGACCTATATTAGAAGAGCTAGAGCTATGTGTTACCTCTCCTTACAACAAAATAATGCAAATGAAAAAAAAATCACATTCAGAGTCCTGGTTAGTCAGAGACTCAAAGAAGAATTTTTGATCATAAAATAACACTCAATTTTCCCCAGCTCTGGCAGCTGCTTTGGTAAAGAAATAAAGAAAAAAATAATAATTCATTTCTTAAAAGCCTGCATTTAAAAGTAAAGACAGATGAGCATCTCAGACAAATGACACTTCTTTTGTGTCTATCCACAATGCAGGTATCAGGAAGGTCTGAGCAGCAAACCATCCACAAATCCCCTTCCTTCAACTATAGAAAAAGACTTGGAACTAACCTCTCACAACCCACCCACCCTTATGCTGCATAAAGCTATTCATGCAAAAGCCTACACACTCTCCTATTACTTAGTGGAAATATTTTAACATAGGATGCTAGAAACTACATAAAAGGCAGTACTCCTGACTTATTTAAACCACCTGTCTAAGCATTTAAATGAATTAAAGGGGGAAACTAATCAGGGAGAACATAAAAGGAAGAACATCCCATTGCATCACCACATGATGTTGCACTCTCAAGGCGAGAAGATATGACAATTCACTTAATAAAACATCTGCAGTGTCACACTGAAGTAGCAAAAGGCAGTCAGCTATTGCAAGTGTGCATGCTCTTCTGCAATTATAAAAAGAACAATTTGGGTTTGGCTTCTTTAGCTTCTAGCTAAATATGAAAAAACAAACACCCACTTCCTTATGTTTATTTCTGCCTTGAGAAAGACAAACACTGCAATCTTTTGTCCTATTGTTGGTTTGTTATTTTTTCCCTGAAAGAAAAGATGGAGGTCTTACTGTTCATTTGCTGTCTTTTTCAATTTCTTTGTGTCTCATAGCTCACATGTTTCTGTATAACATCTGTGTTCTTCCAGAATACTACTTGCCACTTGCCATCCCAGGGACTCTAGTTAGTAAGACAGATAAATTTAATGCCTTTTCATGTTCTTCCTCCTCTTGAATCTTTCCACCAGGAATGGACGCTTCCTAAGGTTCATTCTTAATCTACATCTGTTCCTGCATTCTTAGATACTTTCTACTTAATTCCCAGGAAAATAAGAGGAAAATACACATTATCATAATATATTGAGTTTTGCAGCTTCAAACAAAACCCTCTCCCTTCCCCGAAGGCTTATGAGCTAGGAATTAAACCTATCGAAATCTCCATTTGTAACTTTCTTTTGGCATCTTCTTGTCCTGTCAACTGCAAAACTGCTTAGTGATTCCTTAGAAAAATCTTTTCAATCTCTTATGTTTTTATCTATCATGGAAATTGAGAAATATCAGGATCACTACTAATCTGATAGCCTTCTATGAAACCATGACCAATTGGGCAGATGAAAGAAGAGCTGTGGATGTCATATATGTTGACTTCAGTACGGCTTTGGATACTGTCTCCCACAAAATCCTCATAGAAGAGTTCAGGAAATGAGGCACAGACGATTGGTCCATGAGGTGGATTGTAAACTGGCTCAGCAGCAGAATTCAGAGGGCTGTCATCAGTAGCACAGAGTCAACTTGGAGGCCTGTGGCAAGTGGTGTTCCCCTGGGAATCAGTACTGCGTCCAGTTTTGTTCAATATCTTTATCAAGGACCTGGATGAGGGGATTGAGAGTACCCTCAGCAAGTTCACTGATGGTACAAAACTGGGGGGGTTGGCTGGCAGCCCATCAGGCTCTGCAACCATCCAATCCGAGGAGAAACTTCCTTGCAGTGACGGAGCACTGGAACAGGCTGCCCAAGGGGGTTGTGGAGTCTCCTTCTCTGGAGGCTTTCAAAACCCACCTGGATGCATTCCTGTGCGGACTACAATTGTGCTGCAGCATACCAAACAGGCTGCAAAAATTAAGAGCTCTGCAAAGAGGTTACCAGAATAAAGAAGCTGTATGTTTACAAGAATGTTGCAAGTTTGTCAACTACTGTGTAGAATCGCAGGCCTTGCAAGCTGAAAACAAATTTCTTCTTCTCTTATATAAGCACATCTGTGATGGAGATCACATCCAGAGCTTAAAGGCCAGAGAGCAGGAAATCATGACCTGTTTTCACATCTCCAAGAGATGATACAGCCATTTCATTGGTCCCTGGTCTCTGCTAATTACATGCTGTGGCTTGTCTTGAATAGAGAAGAAATAGCATCCTTCTGGAGAGTAGCGGAATAATCACAGCTGGGTGAAGCTTCTAGAATGCAGCAGGATAGAAAGGGGATTAGAAACACACAATGAGTCCAAACTAAGACCAGGAAACTCCTGAACATAGCTGAAGGGTTTATGGCAGCAGAGAACATATCTGGAGTCAGATTAGAAAAATGATGGAAAGGAGGTGTTCCTAGGGATCCTGCAAGTACTGTGGAGTTGACATCTATCCAAAAGATTCCAAGAAAGGAAAAGACCTACCTTGCAAGGACAAAATGGCTGGGGGAAGGGGACTGAGTTTTTCTAAGCCTTTGATTTCAACTGCCTCACTAGAAGTATCCTTTACATAAAAACTTATGTCATGGTAGCTTGCTATTTTGTGTTCTAATAACATAGAAGCTTTAGTGATGAGAAGTATTTGGTGCTTCTTTGTACACATGTCTTAAAAGTTAGAAGTTGTTCCATCGCAAAGGCTTTAGCCAATCCACTATTCATCCCAACATCAAACACACCATATCCCCTGCTTTCCATGAGCCATTTAGAGACGAAATTGTCTGGAAGGAGCATTCAAAGAAATGCTTCATTCTAAATGGATATTAAAAGAATTCACAGAGCATGAGATTAAAGGACTTGCAAATGAGAACATTTTTTCCTAGGAAAGACTCTTAAGAGCTTATCCACTAATGGAAAAGACATATAAATAACCATTTTAGATAATACTCATAATTTCATTTCAAAATACTGCCATTCCACCTGCAGTCTACCTATTGTAGGCATCTGCCTTAAGATAAGGTGAGAAGTGTCCTTGAAAATGCACTTCAGTTGAGTAACTTGGGTTTAGGAAGCTCCATTTGACCATATGAATCTCATCTCACTTACCTTATTCATGGCTACAATTGTTGCTGTAGGCAAATAGAAAGCTGTTTACCAGAAAGATTCTGGGTTTTTTTCTTCAGTTCCAAATAGTTTGGCTGGTTTATCCTATGAACTGAAGAAATAACACAACATGGTAGAGTTTGGGTTTTCTCCTGACTTTGAGTTTATACCATTTCTATTTTTAAATGTGTATTATATTAGAGCAAGGACATATGGTTTTTTTTTTTCATCAAAACCACTTTCCTCTGAAAACAGTGTTTGCTTAAATTAAAACATTTCTTTAGGTTCCCTGGTGGGGAAAAAAAAAAAAAACACAAAAAAAAAAAAACTTTCTCAAGAAAGATTTCTATGGTCCAAATTCTAAGTCAAAACACAAGACAAAGAAACCCGAAAGAAGCAATATCCCAAGTGATTATCTATCATTCAAAACATAAAAAACAAAGATTTGTTCCACATAGGAATTACACAAGCTGCATGGATACCATATGGGCACCCTTACAGTCTAGTCATTCTTTTGTGAGAAATTTCCAAATGTCTAGTTTTACTGGGAAATAAGTATTTAAAAACCCTAACAGCAACAACAACAACAAAATATGTAAGAAATGTTTATTGCCTAGCTCCAAGTATAACACACAGAACGCTGGCTGTGGTATAATTTAATGAACATCAATAACATTTTGATTGAGGACTACTTGCAATTAATTGTTTATAAACAACCCAGAAAAAGAAAAGTGTTTATCAAAAATATCGAGAAAATGAATTTAATTAATTTAGAAGTTCAAATAAAATCACAGGCTGCTCATTAACAATTCATGAACATCAAAAAAGACGGAATTCATTCTACGAAGGACTTGATACTGGTTATTATTATCTCCTTATTTCCACCAGAATGTGTTTGTTCTAGTACAATCCTGGTCAGACAGTTCATTCTAACACCCTCAGCTGCAAACAATCAAACCCCAGTTTTGGCCCTGGTCCAAAATCCCAATCCAATGTCATAACAAATGCTACCAATTCTTCTGACTTTACCCAGATTCTCAACATTTCTCAGAATTCTGATGATCCGTGAAAGTGTTCTTACAAAAGATAAAATGGAAAAGTGTTTCCTAGACACATTTATGTTCCAGAAAAATAATTCATTCCTTCCTAATTCTTAAAAACTCATTCAATCCACGTTAGTCTGTCTCAACTAGTAGCCAGTAGGAGTTTACCGTGGTTTATAACAAAAATTGTCTGTTATATGTTTAACTGGGTTTTGCCGTTTAAGTAAAATCCACTTTGTAGGAGAAATACTACAATTTTAAGTGCTTACAACAATAAGTAAAAAGAAGTATCATACTTAAATATATACCAATATTCTTAAGCATGCACTTTAATTTAGACTTATGCAGATATATTCTTCTAATGTATTCTCTCAGGACCTTATATAGGAATCCTTTAAAGCCACCTAGAACTAGATGTTGATTTATTGAGTGGATCTATGGGGGACCTTATTACTTTCACTAGCCACCATTTCAAACTCTTTTAACATTTTGTTGGGTAGATCTGGATGTTCAGGCCAGAACAAACAACCCTTGAAATTCTCCCTCAAAAATTTCAGAAACTCCAAAATACAGCAATCTGCGGACTTGTGTGCCGTCTCCATCATCCTGCCCACATTGCTGCTCACCAGACTCCTTGGAATCGGTGCTTGAACTTGCTTCAGCCCTCTCATTCACATTCCCTCTGCATATTCTCCTTAGCTAAACCCCAGTGTTTCACTTTGATTGTAAACCAAACAACAATTAATTATTAAATCTTTGCTTCAAGCTCAGTCTTTGTTTCAGGATCATTCTTCTCTCCAGTATTAACGCTGAATGGCAGCTGTTCAATCTGCGCTAACTTTGAGCTATGAGTACATGATCCATTATTACAAATAAGAGTTTTCAACCAAAAACCTGTCCCTGCAAGTTTTACACTGAGCTTCAGAATGTTTGTAATTTGATCATTCTCTTTTCTTCCCTTCCTTTCTTCCTTATCTTTCCTGTAAACAAATCCAGGTGTTTACAGTGATTATACTGAAAGCATACTCTTACAGTGACATTGTAGTGCCTTTACAGAGAGGTTCTGTTAACAGCTATTACTTCTCCAGGGTTAGAAAGAAGTTAAGAAGTTGCTTCTAATCATCTAAGACTACATTGTCAGTGCTCAGCCAATCAGTGGAGGTACAATGCACGCTGGCTTCCTTTCCCAGGAGATCCCATCACCCACACTCATTGCCTCCAATCTGTAGCAAGAATTACAACCGATCAGCTGCATTAAATTGACAGAGAGGTTGTGCATCTGTATCTCAACAGAATAGTATTTCCTATTTATATGCACTGATAGCCATTGCTAGTTTCCCCCCTTTTACTTAGGAAAAAATCCCTCCAAAAGCCTCAGATTTTTTTTCCACAACTCAGTTTCACAAAAGTATCGGTCCCAACAGTCTGCAAGTAAGCATAAAAGATCGTTTTAATGGCTAGGAAAAGTAATTAGATATGACAAGTTGAAAAACAGGACAATTGGATCCAACTACACAAAATGCTTCTTTAAGAGATAATACTTATACCAAATAAAAAATTAATCATCAAGTCACTTAGAACTTATTCTGAGCAGGATTTTGAGGAGTAAGACAAACAGATGGATTGGAAGTGTTCTTCATTACCCTAGGTGATCCTGCTTTGGCAGAGGGGCTGGACCTGACGATCTCTGGAGTGCCTTCCAATCTCTAATGTTCTGTGATTCATGTATGACACTTATCTGCTGTATGGCATAACAAGATGATCCTGCCAATAGCTTCCCTCTTGTGTCACTTGAAAAGGAACTTGTTGATTTTGGATACGTGATCAGAGGTCACTCAATAGAATCTGACAAACCCTACATGCCATCTGCCTCTACTGAATGTTTAGGATGACTTACTACAATCCACATGCACCGACTCTGGGTACAAAGGCAAAAGATAACATACTTGCATGTTATATATGCTCCAGTTTTCTTGGGGGTGTTGTTTGGGTTTTTTTTTTTTTAATTGCTAAGTCTCAGTGAAAATCAGTTCATTTATTAGAAGTGCTAAATGTTAGCATGGGATATGCTACTTTAACAGTCATTGTTAGAAGAAGGAATCATGATGTCTTTCAGACACTCTAGCTGAAGAATGTTTAAAGTACATTTTGAAGTTACAGAAAGTTGCCAGTCTTCAGGCAGGCATTTATCATTCTCATTAGGCATTCCTCCTTGATGACAGATGGTCCTTTCCAGAAAGCAAAACACAAAAGGAACCACCAAAGTAATTTACTGTACACAGCAAACCATCAAGTTGTGCTTTTTAGCTCATGTGAGGGCAAATTTCTCCTGACAGCAAGAAAGATGGGTCTTTCTGTGACCACATGAGTTTTAAGCTTAAACACATCATCCTTGACCATATTTCTCAGTAGTAAGTGTGATGCATTATAACTATTCATGAATTTTCTATGTAGACACACACACACAGTAGAGTCCAGGGCTGAGACTATTTTCAGGTAGCTGTTTCTAAACCAAAAAACTCGTGGTTTTACTGTACCTCAGAGAAATCTGGGATGAGCAGGTCGTCGATGTCAGTTCAGCAGGAGCCTGTTAGTTATGGTAGAGGTTTGAGATTGCATCAGCTTTTACATATGTCTTTCTCTTGGTGTTCAATAAAGATGAACTGTCCTGCAGTGATTAGTGTGTAGTCAATTTTTTTCTTTTTATCTCACTCTCTCATTGCATTTAATCTATTTATTGATAAATACAGAAAATCATAAAATCATAGAATGCTAGGGGTTGGAAGGGACTTCCAGAGATCAGGAGGACACCTCCTCTGCAAAGCAGGATCAGTTAGGGTAGATCACATAGGAATGTGTCCAGGTGGGTTTTGAAGATCTCTGGAGAAGGAGACTCCACAACCTCTCTGGGCAGCCTGTTCCAGTTCTCTGTCACCCTCATAGTAAAAAAGTTATTTCTTATGTTGATATGGAATTTCATGTGACTGAGTTTACAGCCATTGCCCTTCGTCCCATCACTGAGTATCCCTGAAAAGAGACTGGTTCCATCCTCCTGGCAGCTACCCTTCAGATATTTGTAGACATTGATAAGGTTCCCTCTCAGCCTCCAGATCTCTGTCTTTCCTCGTAAGATGCTCCTGTCCCTTAATCATCCTTGTAGCCTTCCACTGAATTCTCTCCAGTAGTTCCCTGTCTCTCTTGAACTGAGGAGCTAGCACTGTACACAATATCCCAGATGTGATATAACTAGAGGTGAGTAGAGGGGGAGAAACCTACTGCAATATAGACAAATCATAGGACTTCCAGACAAAAGCACAGGAACACATACAGATCTTACTCTCATGAAGACCTAAGTGAGAGCCAACAGCCTATGCTTGTTCATATGACATTCCTTGATATTTTTCATCTTCCTCTAACTCCACCAGTCTGTTATTGATTTAATTTTCCTTGAAATCCTCTTTGAACAATGTAAAGTTAAATGGCATTTCCTCACATTAACAGTGCCACCTGAAATTGATCTTATAATTTATACACAGACTTTGGTAATGTCCTTTAAGTGAAAAGTCAATGACTCTCTCCTTTGTTTCATGTTATGGATGAAATATAGATTGATGGTTAGTACTATGGGGTGTGGCTATTTTAACAGTACAGAAAATAATAAATTTCAGTCAGAAAAAAAACAGGTTATAGCAGCCATTTCTAACATTGAATGCTTTCTTTTCTATGTTGGACAGTGAGATATGAATAGTTTTGGATATGCTAACAGTGAAATTCAAAGGTGAAGTACTCATTATCTATGAGGTGACACTTAGAAATGCTGCATCTTAGAAAAATGAAACAAGAGCAAAAAATACGGCCAACTTTGGAGACATAAATAAAATACTAAATGACAGATAAAAATTCAACCCAGAACTGCTCAAGAAATGGCAAGTTATTGCTGAAATATTGCTACTCTGTAAAGGCCTCTTCCACCCATCTTCTCACTTCATCACTTAGCAAATGCAATAAATATTGTCCATGTTGCTCAGGGTACGTGAAGGTCCACTCTCTTTTCCATTCTGGCTTTTTTCCTGTTGATGCTCAGAAACTTTCACAGAGTAAAGGAAAGAGCTAAGGAGTTTGAACTGGGGGACATTTAGAGAAAGGGAAAATACAAGAGGAGCTGAAAGACAAGGATGGAATAACAGACATGTTGTGTATCATTGCATTAAACAACACTGTAAAAATTCAGAAACCTGGAAGAACCAACAATAAAAAACCATAAAAATGCATAATTTCAAGAAAATTAAAATTTTCAATACAAAAGTTTTTCTGTTGAAATCTAAAAACCTTATTATTCTAAGAATTCTAAGGAAAAAAAAAAAAAGGCATGTCAAGAAGGATTGCCATTTTACCAAAAAGTAAAATATATATCAAAAGTAAAATCTATTTGGGTGTTGTTTGAATGAACAGTGGACATAACATGACAGTGAAGGAAAGGAGAATGTGAAAAGTAGTTTGGGTTTGATCCAAAAACAGTAAAAAAGAGACTGATAGTAACGGTATCTGTCATGTTGTTGTGAGTGACTCAGTGTCCCTGGCTTATTCTTATCCATCCTCTCAGATCCCCATCAAGGACCTATTAACTTTTCAAGAGAATTGGTTTCTCATTGTATTGGCTTTGGGCTGAGCTGGAGCTCTCCTCAAAGCATCTTTCTAGTGCTGTGCTTTGCAGTGCTGTAGCTGTGTTGATAACACACCAGTGTTTTGGCTACTGCTGAGCCAAGCACCCAGGCTGTGCTTTTCCAACATTTCCCTGCCCCAAAGGTATGTAAAGGAACACAGCTGAGCCAGCTGACCCAAACTGACCAAAGGGGTATTCCATGCCATATGACATCACCTCAGCTATAAAAACAAAGTGAAAGAAAGAAAGTGGGGGATTTGTCCATGGTGTTTGTCCTCCAGAGGAGCCACCAAGCTTAGGGAGCCCTGCTTCCCAAGACCGACCACCATCCTGCTGATGGGAAGTAGAGATTAACATAGAATCATAGAATCAGTCAGGGTTGGAAGGGACCACAAGGATCATTTAGTTCCAATCCCCCTGCCATGGGCAGGGATACCTCACACTACATCAGCCTGGCCAGAATCTCATCCAGCCTGGCCTTAAACACCTCCAGGGATGGGGCCTCAACCGCCTCCCTGGACAACCCATTCCAGGCTCTCACCACTCTCATGGGGAAGAACTTCTTCCTCATGTCCAGCCTGAATCTCCCCACTTCCAGCTTTATTCCATTCCCCCTAGTCCTATCACTATCTGATAGCCTAAAAAGTCCCTCCCCAGCTTTCTTGTAGGCCCCCTTCAGATAAGGGAAAGCCACAAGGAGGTCACCTCGGAGCCTTCTTTTCTCCAGACTGAACAGCCCCAACTCTTTCAGGCTGTCCTCATAGGAGAGGTGCTCCAGCCCTCTGATCATCCTGGTGGTCCTTCTCTGGACATGCTCCAGCATGTCCATATCCCTCTTGTAATAGGGGCTCCAGAACTGGATGCAGTACTCCAGATGGGATCTCACCAGAGCTGAGTAGAGGGGGAGAATCACCTCCCTTGACCTGCTGGCCACACTTCTCTTGATGCAGCCCAGGATCTGGTTGGCTTTCTGGGCTGCAAGTGCACATTGACAGCTCCTGTTGAGCTTCTCGTCCACCAGCACGCCCAAGTCCCTCTCCTTCTATGATTCTATGATTTCTTCACTTTGAGTCCTGCCAGACCAGGAGGAGGAATCGTGGGTTGGAGTTTGTTTTGGTTTTTTGGATTAGTTTTCTTTTCTTTTTTTTTTATCTTCATGGGGGAGGTGAGGTCTATTGCTTTGCTTATCATTAGTATTAAATGCTTCTATCTTGTAGCTGGTTTTTGTTATATTTCCCCCTCTTCGCTGTCCATCTAAGAAGGAGATTGTTGGGACAGCTTTGTTGGGCATTTGGCCCCTAGCCGGGGGCAAACTGCCAAACTCATACACAGAATACAAAAGAAAATACAGAAAAATGAGGCAATTTATCCAGAGAGGAAAAAACCAAACAAACAACAAAATCAAAATCATAACCTGAAAGGAGCAGTCCAGAACCAAGAACTCTATAAGCATTCTGAAGACTTTGAAAAAGTATTTTATTAGGAGTCCAGGCAAAATATGTGTCACAATTCAAAAAGAAAACAAAGCAATCCAATAATCCCCTTGCATGGCTCAATGGGAAAGTTAAGGGGGCTGTCACAGGGAAAAGGTCAGCAGTTTAAAAATGGAAAGCTTGCTCAAAAAAAGGAGAACAGGTCAAAAATAAAATGGGTCACTTCAAGAGTTAGAAGGACTGTGCAGTGTGCCTTGCATGGGGTAGTTTTTTTCTACTGACAGTCATAAATTCGTTAAATATTTCAAAAGCAGAAAGCAGGTGAGATAATCAATGGGACTGATGATGAAAATGGAACTCCAGTGGAAAAGCTCAATGAACTCTGCAGCTGTCTTGACTATGCAGAAGAAATGTTCTCATCCAGCTTTTTCCATGCTAGGTAGATCAGAGAGGTTTGACAGGATATAAATAAAGAAAAAAGGTTTTTTAAACCCTGCAGACAATTAATGTATCACCAGAAGTAGATGGCATTTACCTGGGAGAACTGAAGAAAATGTGAAATAGAAAAGCTGCAACTGATACATGTCAAATAATCACAGCTAGGATCCCCTATCCTACAGAAATGCTCAGGTGTCACAGGAACTTGACTACAGACAAGTCTGACTTCCAGCTTCAGCATGACAGAAGAGTCTGTAATACAGAAAAAGATCACAGAGTGAGTGAATTAAGACAAACTGCTGGAAACAGGTCAGTAGGTCAGTATGGCATGTGCAGAGGCAACTCCTGTCATGGTTCAATGAGAATATCCATAAGCTGATACAGGGAATCCAATGGACATCACAGGTTTGGTTAAAAAAAAAAAAAAATTGCAGGGGGGAGGGTTTCTCACCAGAGAACATCAAAAAAGCTGTGGAGGAAACGCCCTTTTATGGATGGGAAGCTGTTTAAAGAATGGGAACCACAAAGCGGGGCTCAATGGTCATTTCACAAAGCAGACCAAACATCAGGAAATGGGTTCTCCAATGATCAGTCCTGGGACCAGAAAGCAATAAGCATCATCAGAAGTGGCTCTGAGAGCAAAATGCACAGCTTTATGTTGCCACTGTATAAAACTTTGGCACACCCACATCTTGATTACTGTGCATGGTTCTTATCTCCACACCTCCACATTGCAGAGATAGAGAAGATACAGAGAAGAAAATTATGATAAGGATGGAGCTGTCTTATCTGGAAAGATTAAAAATATCTCTGCTCTTCAGTTTGGAGAGAAGATTCAGTGAAGAGACCAATCTAACTGGAATTTAAAAAAAAAATCACAAAGTCGGTAGATCATCAGGATGCAAATCCCACCATTTTAGAACTAGTGACTTAAACTGAAACTAGTAGCAGGTTGGTTTAAAACAGTTGCAAGCATGTAGTTCTTTGTGTAGCCAGTAGCAAAACTGTCCCTGTGGGAACTTTTGGAAATAGAATCAACAGGTTCAAAAAACGTGTTATACATAGGTAAGAAACCCACAAACAGATATTAGCATCCTTCTGACGGCAACAGTGCTCACTGGGGTTGTAGAATGGGAGGGAAAACATACTCAAATTTTCTTCTTTCACTGTCTCAGTTCCTGTCACCATCAGAGTCAGAAGCTTACACTAAATGGGCCACTGATCTGACTCAGCAGGGCATTTCGTTTTTCCTTAAGAGATGAAATAATGCGACCTAAGCCCTGCCTTGGGGACATCCCCATAGCAATGCTTTATTTATTCTTTTCTTCTTCTCTCCCGATATCACCCATCAGTCTGGTCTTACAGCTTCAGTACCACCAAGGCATAAAAGCAGCAGTCTAGACCAAGATAGCTGTTTTATCAGAGTTGAAGATTCTTTGCCTTTTTCTAACTCTTCCAGTTTTTATCCTCCATCTAATATTCTGAACAGACACGATGTTTCTGGGAGAAATTAATGCATATGGAAGATAAAAGAATGAAGAGACCTTTCATTCCTGTTTCATTCCTGTGTTTCATTCTTGTGTTTTCCATAGGCAGCCAGTGAGGCTGATACACAGAGACCGCAATCGGGAAGGAAATTTTCAAGGTTTGTTTGCTTGTGGGTTTTTTCCCAGGTTGCCTTAATATAGACAGCTATAATAAAAATGAAAATAACATGGCACTGCAGGGTAATCCAGAATTCTTGCTACTCAAATTTCCTTTCAGTCTCTGCAATGCCTACTCATGTTCACCTTCAATTTTCACAGGGTCCAGGGTCCCCTACCACTTTGGGTTTATTCAGTGCATAAGCAATTCAGGACAGAAAATGTCTGATTTTCTGTGTGAAAGGCATATTGATGTTTTTTACATTCTTGGTATCAGCTAGGGAGGAGTAAATAAGTCCCAGACAGTAAAGACCTAGACATGCACTTAGACACGTGCACACACTGATCAAAATGGAAATTAAAAAGTTCTGGTTTGAAAAATTGAGAAATATGGGTGGAAACATTTATTCAGCTTGCAATCTATGTTTGACAAGTGCTTGCATGAATGTATGAAGTGTTGGCGCGGCAGTCTGTCACGTGTTAGCCTATTTCGACGGCACTATCAGCCTGAATTAGCTATTACACAGAGTGGCCTCATTTCTGTTGGTCTGCAGCAGAAGATGGGCTTTACCATGCAATTTGCTTAATTCTCAGTTACTCTGATTTCCCTCCTGCTTTACATACCTAGCCACTAGAAGCAAGATGCAACGTGACGACTCAGATACTCCAATTTAGCAAGATTCATTTTGCTAAATCATCCCTGTGCATCTGAACCGCTGTCTATTTGTGTCTAGCAACATCTGGCAAACAAGCACTGATATATTATAATGTTTATCATGCCAGATGGCAATATGTCTTCAATGTCACCTGCAGGATGAATTAAAACCATTGTTATCACTACTTCTTACCCACCCACCCACTTCTTCCTTCCCTCCCTCTCCAGTAATCACAGGAAAGCTCAAATCTGTGCCTGCAGAGCATGGTTAACTATTCATATAAATGTAGAAAATGGCAACAGGTTACTACACAACCCCAATTGCTAAAAGTCGTAATGCATTTAAATAAGATTTTATGGTGACTCAATGACATACTACTTTCACTATAAACACCACAATTTCTGCACAATTAAAAATTACTAGTAAGCTATCATTTTAGACAGTGTTAATTGTGTACTGCAAGCCACAAAAATATTCAAGGTCAGACCTATTTGAATGCATGCACATGAAGTCAAAAAGAAGCATTTCCAGCTGCCATCCATGGAATATCAAGTGCTTTCTTCCACTTGGGATTCCCCATATGTCCTTGAACAAGGACAGTTTGAAGTCATTTCAATCTTCTATTAATGGGGGTTTACCTATCAGTCTGTTTTCTGGGAGCTCTCCTTGTAATGGATTTAACCTGGGGTTGCAGAAAAAGTAGGGTGGAAAAAAAATTGAGCCATTCTCTTGGCTTGTTCATCAGAGAGGTTTTTCTGCTCATTTCCTTTTGTTGCCAAGTGAATATTCTATTATACTTTATCAAAAAAATCTTGGATATCTTCAAGCACAGTGTGATATATTGTGTACATTTTAGACCCGTTGGGTTGAAAGCTTTTCATATCAAATATATATTTTAAGCCTAAAGGATATTTATTTTCATAAGCCAGTATCGTAAACCATCACACCTTCCAAGTCTCAGAGCTTTTCATACTTTGACTGTTCAATGTCCAGAAAAATTAATATATTTTGCTAAAGTAGAGGTTCCCTATCTGTTTGCAAGCCAATTAAGATATCTGCCATTTATCAATGGACTTGGTTTCCACACATACAATGCAAAACCAAAAACCACTACCCGTTTAAGGTGAATTGTTGCTAACATTCATAGATGAAGAAGATTAGCAGCATGGTTATCTTTGAATATATTTTCCAAGGCCTGAAACAGTAGCACAAAATTAGTGAAGTCCTCCTGCTTCCTTTGGCATTTTTAGTCAAGACCTGTAGTTATTGGACTTCATGACACAGGACCAAAGAATTACTCAGCTGTGTATTTGGTTCCCTAATTACTGTTTAATTTCACTTACATTCTCACAAAATGAGTGTTAAAAATGAAAATGAAGGAGTAATTAGGGGGCCAAATGCGCAATTGTGCAATTCTTAATAGCTTGTGCAGCTACTTAATAGTGGTGGCAAATTAAGCATAAAATCCAAGCAAATGAACCCTTCTTTTGATTATCTGGAAAAGGCCTTATGGCCATCAACTGGTGCATCTGGAAATCAGTAGAAGTCTAACCTTTGACTTTAGAGATATGGGGATTGAACCTCTATTTCGTAATGGGAAGCTGGAGTATCTGTGAAGAGGCATGTTTCTTACTTAGTTCAGTGGCTGAACTGAAACATCCAAAATTATGGATTTAAACAAAACTAGGCAAACTTTAGAGGGTCGTGGTACTTATCTCTAAAAATTAAAGAGAATCTGAAAAATATTTCCTTTTTATAAATATGTCTGCCTTCACCTATAGACTTTCCAGTTCTGAACATCTAAACTGTCTTGTTTTCTCAAGTTTGGATTCATATCAAATTTAGCTCCAGATAACAGAAGTGAGATGCTTCTGGTAATCCCAGAAGTATACAGATGAGAAATAAGATCAGCTTTATCTTTTTAAGGACTTACTTATTATTGTTTTCTTATAACATGACATACATCCTGAAATCAAATGTATTAAACTGAAGATAGCAAAAGATGAAAGACCTATTCTGTTTGTGCATCATGGTCCTTCTGAGCCTGCCTAATTGCAACAATGCCCAGAAGACAGAGTAAAGGACTGTGACTTCTTGTACAAATACAGAAAATAGATTTGTTCCCCATTGTAAAGTCTCAAAAGGCTATTAAGAATAAATTTCCAGAGCACCAAAAAGAACTTATTTTGGACCAAATACTTCTGACCAGAGGCTGATAAAATAGAGGAAGGAAGGCTGCAAGTGCAGTTTTCATTGCTCTACAGAGATGCTGAGGATAAGATTAATTTCAGATTCATTTCCTCTCACTTTAGCTGGTCACAAACTGAGCATCCCAAAGTAATGATTTTATGTGTTCAGACAGGTTGGCTGGTAGAGGCAACAATAGATGCCATGGGGTTGGGTTAGATGCCTCACTTTCCATCAATAACTGCCCAGCCAGGGGTCTTCCTCCCATTGTGACAATCCCAGTGTCACAAACTCTGCTTTAATGCTATAGGGATCTGAATTTGCTTCTCATGAGCAAAGAGATGTATGCAGAAAATTTATATAGAGAAATCTACTTCAAACCACCCAGACAATGACTGCAAGGCTGCTGGCAGCACTATGCTGTCTTCAGTGGGGTTACAGCCAGGATACTTAGCTGAAAGCTTCCAGGATACAGTGTGAGGTGGTCTGGGGGCAGAGCAGATATACCTTGAGTCCAGTAAGTCTCTGTGGGATCATTCTTTGCCTTATACAACATGTCAAAGCTCACGGAAAGCAATTTTTCTTTCAGTGCCTCCTTTTCAACTGGGAAGCATTTGAAGAGAAGCACTTTCCTCTTGAGTGCTCAAGTGTGTACTTTGTATTGCCAAAGAAAGGGCACTCCAATTGCTCTTCTGGGAAAGCACACCGCATTTCACATCACCCCATGCACTTTCAAGGGGCTTTGCAGAAATGGCTTGTTCTGGGACATCTATGAAATATAATTAGGAAGAAAAATAAAGAAGCTTTCTTCTCTTTCAGATTGAGATAATTCAGAGTCAGAAAACTAAGGGGTTTTTTTTTGTTTTTTTTTTCCTTACCCGGCGTGCTCTCTCTGCCAATAGGTCATCTTTGAGACAGAAGTGTTTTAATTCCTAACTTCTAAAGGAAGCAATTACGATATTCAAGGGACACAGTGTGGGCTTTCTGCTGTTACTTTCTGAGCAAGGAATGCATTGGTGGTCTGTATCCACATACTAGCAGGAATATTCCTCTAAGCCACCATCAGGCATGGGCTGGTGTCTGCAGGAAGAGTACGGCTCCAGCAGGTACTAAGGTGGTTATGACCTTGCTCAGTGCAATGGGCAGGTGATAGTGGGTATTAAGGCCAGAAATGACTGTTGCCTCCTTGGTCATCTCTAGTGCAAACCACATACAGTGTGAAATGACAGCGAGTGAGGCAATGTGAAACTTGAGCTTTTTAGACAAGAAGGCAGAACGGCAAGAGGAGGGAGGGAGTCAACTCAAAATACCATACACATCACTAGATAAGACTCTGTGAGTTGTCTGGATCTCCCAGCCTCTGAAATTGGTACCCTCGGTAGTTCTTGGCACCACTTGAAGGAAAGAAAGTACAGAAAAAAGGTAATATGTGTGGCTATAAAGGGGAATGGGGATGGTCCCATTCACTGACATAAGCAGCTCAGGAAGTTAGTAAGAGGTACCCTACAAGCCCATATGGCTCATGAGTCCCTTACTGTATGAGAGTGGCTGCACCATTCACCTAGACATGAGCAATGACAAGGGCATGAACTGGCAGATGTTAGCCAAAACCTCTCCTCTCAGCCTGGAGCATAACTTAGAAGCAACAGGCAGAATTTGTCAAGCAGAACAAAGCAGCATACACTGGTTCAATCTCTGCTTACTGAGTTAGCAAAGCGCTAAATATTGTGTGTGTTGAACTGCTAGATCTGCTGGTTGGATACCTGGGCCATTAGGACTGACCTTCCTTTTCTGGGTATGCACAAAGTTCTGAGTGGGCTGAGTTGTTTGCCCATCAGATCCAGCCTGCCACTTGTCTAATTTTTGACCCCTGATTAGGTACCTTTTGCAACATAAACTCATACATGAATTAGAATTGTTTTGTAAGAGCTTCAACAAGGAAAGATTTGATACCATGGACAAAACATAAGTCAAAATATGAATAGAAGAGGTTTTATTTCAGCCTTGAGTTCATCTCTAATTTATAGCAGCCCGAGATATTCAGCTGTTTACTCAAGAATATTTCTGCACTGCTTGATACAACAGTTTTATATGAAGATTCATTTCACAGAGCTTAATGTCAACCCAATAAAGTATTAGAAGGAATTGGTGGGCTTTTTTGTTGTTGTTGTTATTTTGTTTTTTTGGTTTTTTTTTTTTCCAGACTGGTAATAATAAGGCTCAAAATATCTTTAGGAAAAAGGTTGATGGAGAAGTGCAAAGAAAGATGAGTGTTTATAGGGATAAACCTGGCTCTTTTTTAATTGTAGTATTGTCCATTTCGGCACTGTTGGAAGAAATTAGGTCTCTCCATGGTGCTTTGCTTCTCTGCATCAGGAGAAATGTGGCCAGCAGGTCAAGGGAGGTGATTCTCCCCCTCTACTCAGCTCTGGTGAGACCCCACCTGGAGTACTGCCTCCAGTTCTGGAGCCCCTATTACAAGAGGGATATGGACATGCTGGAACGTGTCCAGAAAAGGGCCACGAGGATGATCAGAGGGCTGGAGCACCTCTCCTGTGAGGACAGACTGAAAGAGTTGGGGCTGTTCAGTCTGGAGAAAAGAAGGCTCCGAGGTGACCTCCTTGTGGCTTTCCAGTATCTGAAGGAGGCTCCAAGAAAGCTGGGGAGGGACTTTTTAGGCTATCAGGTAGTGATAGGACTAGGGGGAATGGAATAAAGCTGGAAGTGGGGAGATTCAGGCTGGATGTGAGGAAGAAGTTCTTCCCCATGAGAGTGGTGAGAGCCTGGAATGGGTTGTCCAGGGAGGTGGTTGAGGCCCCATCCCTGGAGGTGTTTAAGGCCAGGCTGGATGAGGCTCTGGCCAGCCTGATGTAGTGTGAGGTGTCCCTGCCCATGGCAGGGGGATTGGAACTAGATGATCCTTGTGGTCCCTTCCAACCCTGACTGATTCTGTGATTCTATGTTTTCCCATCACTGTGAGCCACAGAGCGGAAGGCATGTATGTTTGAAACCACCACAAACAAAACTAATTGCAAGTAATGATATTTATTACTCTCTATTACTTTTTCTCTGGTTGTGTTTTTCAAAACACACAGAGATCCTTTTGAGGAAAATTGTGAGGACTTTGGCTTCTGCCTGGCTTCCTTCTGTACTTATGTGGATTACAGCACAATACATGGGTTTGCAGAGGCTGAAGGAGGCATTAGGACTGTGCTGGCTGACCTCCTGGGCAAGGCTAGCTGCAGTTGAGCAACTATAATGAGAAACAACAGTACCAAGGTGCTACATGAGGGCAAGGTACCATGGCTGCATTATCATTTTTTGGTTATAGTTAGTCTGTCTCCCTTCAATCTTCTTTCTTTAGATGCACAGAAACTCTTTGGAAAATGTAGAAAAGTTTTCTGTCACAAAACTTAGCCTGTATTTGTTACTTTTCCTCTGTTCTCTCCCTAGTTTTTCTGTGTTGTCTTCAAAACCCATTGCTTGTAATGGACTACTGTATTTCAATTATAATCCCAGCAGTGCTAGATAGAACAAAATAATTATTTTTATTTCTCTTATATGGACATTACCATCATCCTCATTCCTCTTGTCACAGGCCTGAAATGTAGAATCTCAAATACATTGTAACATTCCTTCCAGTTCAAATCAAAATGTAATTACTTTTCGTAAGCTATTTTAACCCTGCAATATTGAAACCTCTGGAATTACTGAAACTGAGAAGCTGTAACCCAACATGTTATAGCATGCCTGAGACTGGCAACTGCACATACAGGTCAGAGCAGCTCAAGGGAACCCTGGCAAGAAAAGCGAAAGGCAACAGAAGAAAATGTTCCTCTGGATGGCTGGAGGGTGGGATGGACAGTTCAGCACATGTGAGAGGTTCATTACAGATACAGAGAGTAGAAATAATATTTTCCATCATGTAGTATGCTATATGCACCCTGAAATAAGAAGGCTGTAAGTGTCTAAGAAAGAAGTGGAGGAGGGTTTATGTCCCTGACTTTTGAACTGGTCTCAAATAGGACGAATTGCTCTACTCAAAGGAGAGAAATAGATGAGGTAAGAGGATCCAGAGAGTCACTTCTGCAAATGCCTGTCTTGGTCTGGATTACTTTCTGAGGGATATTTTTTTTTCTCTCACCAGCAGTGGATATGTAGGCAACAAGCCTAATTTTAGATAGATAAACTTAGGTGACAAGGACTTCATCCTAACAGTCTAAAGCATCTACCTGCAGGAATACTTATGTTCTACTCAGATGAAGACCATAGAGGCACCATACTTCCATTAGAGTCCAGTATAAAGAAAATGTACCTCACTAAGGGTATGAACAATACTGCAAAAAACCCACATGCCTGGCTATTAGCAAGGGCTCTGCTATTGACATCGGCAAGAATAGGCCCTGAACCTGAAAGTCAGGCTAGCCAAATGCAATGTTGATGCTCTGCTTTTACAGGGCTCAGTCCTAATCACATTAGTATAAATCAGTAGCAAGCCTATTTATGTCATTACAGTTACATCAAGCAAATCAACGTGCTTGGGCCCAGTTTCACCTCCTCTTACTAATGTTCTGCCAGGATTATTGATAACACTGGTGCACAAAGCAAGGAAACTATCAAAAATATTCATTTCAAGCTCCACTGCAAGTGGAGTAAAATAATCAATATTCACTTATAAAAAAAGTAAAAAAGCACCTAAAAGAAAAGAAAAGAAAAAGAAAACTTGCTTTGGAACCACTCTTCTAGAGACTTACAAGTAAAATGCAGTATGAGTAAGTGGAAGAAAATAGTACATGTGTAATTAAAATAAGCTGTATAAAGGAACTTTCTCCAGATAAATAAAATCCATACCTAGTTTGCTTCTTTTTTTTTTTTTTTTTGCTTATCGGCTTGCTTTGTCTTTTAACTATTTTATTTTCCCACTGTTACATGTAAATTTTGTCAGCTTGGTTCTTTCTGAAGCCAGTTGATTTTCCTATTTTTAAGATTGGAACATAGCTTCTTGGCTTTGTCACAGATACCTTTTCAGATGAGCAGGTACCTGAACAGAATAACTGAGCATTTTGTGCTTTCCCACCCTTTCAGTTTTCACAAAGATTTATTTTGTTTTGGTCTTTTTTTTGCTTTATTTTTTTTCCCCTCTGGGTATCACCAAAATTAGTTCACATTTTAATTTAATGTTCTACCAGCAAAACAATAACAAAACTAACCCCAAGTTTGGAAATAAATCAAACACAATATTTAGTCTCCAGCGTTCCAATATTTGAGCACTGGATTTATTCGACTGCTTAACACTATTTTCCAAAATTTCTTTAAAACATAGGCTTATATCATCTAAAATCATGTAAGTTGTTATTCTCTTTCCTACAGACCATGCAGTGAAGATTAATTTTTGTGACTAGATGCTCAGCTGGAGTTATTCCTTACTTACCACAGAAAAGCAGATGTTTCATACCCTCTGGGTAACTATACATCATATAAAGTCTTTCCATTTTTTTTTAAAAAAGGAGAACAAAGCAAAACAAGCTAACAATATTACATCTTCCACAGTGTTTTCCATTCTAAATTCACCAAGAACACCAAAATGTGGCAATCCTGTATGAATTCGGAGGACATCATTATAGACTCAATAGCGGACGCTTATTCCTTACTAAGAGAATTGTAAATTCTCTTTACATCATACCAAGATGTAAAGATTTCTGTGTCTACAATTCAAACATATTACTCAGTCACTAACAAGACTGTAAAACTGACTCTCAGCAGGAGTAGAATGTTTTCCTGGGAATGCCCAAAAGACAAACTGGAAATTAAGACAGCTGCAAAGCAATTGCTTTTTTGGGGTGGCAGGGATGTATGGACAGGTTCCTTTGGATAATCTTGGCTGTGCATTTATTAGGCAGTCTATAAGTTGTCTGTGATGTGTTTATGGATGTGCTTTTACCTGACGTTGTATGCAAGTTACTTGAACCAGCAATGAAAGTGGAGAAAAGTAATTCTCATTTTTTAATGTCGGAAACATTTGTCTTGGAGAAGATACAAACCATTGGAGACAATTATTGCAAACCACTCACCGTGCAGCAAGTTCGCACCCTACAGATCAGGTTTTGTTCTTGATCTCCTGAATTATGACTCCTCATTCCTACTGTAGGAGAAATTAACAACCTAGAGGCAAAAAGCTTGGTCCTGTCAGGCTGTACACCTAGCAGCGCAGTAGCAAGAGGAAGCCCCTTCCCATACAGAAATTGTGCTGAACAAGCAGGTGGCTAGACTCTTCAGGTGGGAAGACAATCTGGGAAAGGAAATTAATGGGGAGAACAATCTTGTTTCATGTGTTGGACCGTAGCCTCTGTGCATCATCTGCCACTATCCCATTCAGCCTTCAGCCATTTGTCATGCACTCTAGTACCTAATAAAGGCTCTTGATGCCAGGAGCTCCTGGGCAGCCCTAATTAATTCACAAAGTTGTACTCTGTCTCTTCCACTAACACTGTATATGCAGGACTGGAAGCTTTCCTGGCACACCCACGGACTGTTTCATCATTATGTATCCTCTGTGGGAGGAGAGGTGAATAGAAACTTGAGCTTGGGCAGGGAGGATAAAACATTCTGTTAAAAATGAATGTAGTAGAAGGTTTTGCTCATCAGTAAGAAGCAGTTAACTGAAACAGTAGAATGAAAATAGATGTGATACTATTAGTCAGGGAGAACTTTTAAACTACCTCTCTGAGGAAAAGTCCACTTAAGCCTGCTTTATATCAATTAAATATTAATACAAGAGCTGTTTTCTTTTGACCTGAGCCAGAGATCTCAGAGCACTTACTAAAGTTGATTCTGTGTTACCTCCTCAAGTTGAAGGCTGCTTCTCATTGATTCCTGGGGTTCTCCTTAGTGTCTGCAAGGTCACAGTGCCCAAAGCCCTATCCAGCATTGGAGCTCCATTTGTTTTGAAGCAATTTTGAACAGAGTAGGCTGATGGCCCTGACTCCAGAAGCTTTCAAGTTCAAGCTAAATCCTGGTGATTGTCAATGTGCCATTCCCTGTTCAGGCTCTCTATCGATTATGTGAGGGACTCTGTGCAGAGACAGCAGTTTTCTCCTCCACAACAGCAAAAATCAGAGAAAACTTGAGCAGAGGTTAATAGAAAAACAGAAATGAGGGTGGAAGTGAGGGACAACTAAAGTTGCTACAATAAGAATAGGTGGCTGTGTAGGTGAGATGTGCACAGAAACTAAGTCCTAGACAGATATTGCATACAAGTGGAGAGGTGGCCTTACTCCACAGAGCCAGGTAATAGCAAAGTCAAAAACAGTCACTGGATCTTTTATTCTTTTCCACTAACACTTTCAATATTGAGCATTGCCAAACACCTGGTAGAGCATCAGCAGTGTGGCAAGGCAATTGCATCCGAAGCAGTGGGGATTTTGTCATTTGTGTTCACATGTTTATTCTCTACAGCTCAGCAGAGCTTGTGACTGACAGCAGAATTGGGTCCATTGGATACCAATAAGCAAGTATCTGTATTTCAGAGTTCATTTTGTTATAACCTTATGACAAGGCTAAATGATGGTTCAGTCACAGCACCACTCTCTCTTTTCTTTTTTCTTTCATTTCTCTTATTTCCTTTAGCAAAGGCCATGATGAAACAGTGAAAAAATCCACACAAGGCAATGAAGATTCAATAAACATTGCTTAGAGAGAATAATTTCCCTATAAATTGATTTCAAAAAAAAGATCTTGGCATTTTGACGAAAGCCACATCTCTTAAATTATCTCATATCCCTCCACACACACAGACCTGAGCCCTTTTTTGTCCACACTAGAAAGACAGTCATACTCTGGCACAATTTAAAAGGTTTTGAGAATGATGATGATTTAAAACAAAGTATTCCCCAAGCAGACTGTGGGCTTGAGCAGAAACAGCCGCAGAGTCCTGCAGGGACTTCACAACCTAAAATTGATTTAGCAGGGAAGTGTGTAGATTGAACAGTGATGGATGTTATAGAAAACTCTGTGATATAGAAGATAGATGGTCATTTGAAAAAGATCAAGGAAAAACACACTGAAAACCAGAAGAGCCTCCAGCTTTTTGCAAATTATGATCAGTATCAGGCACAGTAAGGATGCAGGAAAAAAGTACATGGATAAAGCCATGCTTTGCAGTTTTATTTTTCTTCAGAAGGGATGCCCCAGTGTGTATAAAGTTACTGCTGAAATATATTTCATGGTCATAGATTCCATTAGACATTTACACAGCTATACAAAAACTCCTCTTACACAACATAGGGACATGTATGTGGTGTTTTCACACACTGAAATATTGATATTGCTAGTGCCAGATACAGGGAAAATAAACAGCTAGTGCTTCCCTGGATTCTCCTGGGCAGGGGCTGAGCCCCTCAGCCACACTCCCACCTCCTTTTTCTGCCTGCACTGGACCAAGTGCTGTAGGCAAGGCACTGCACAGATGATCATCTGGAGACCCTGGCTAATGATGACCAGCATAGGAAAGGAGGAGGATGAGGCCTCCCTGCCCTGGTTGGTGACAAGTGTTCATTATATGCATTTCCATTTCATTTTTGTGAGAGAATTGGGTTTTAAGTTGTGGAGACTAAAGATGAAGGTTATCCATCAGTGTTACTCTTAGCAAGCACTTTGAGTCCTTTTATGTTCTGCAAGCAAAAGATGGAATGATGGAAACATGCCTTTTAAACATTCCCTGTCTTCTCATGGAAACACACCCCAAGACAATATATTGTAAAATAACAACCACACTTTGCTGCTAAATTCCTATCAGGTAAATAAAATCTCATCACACTGTAAACACCAGAGAATGTACTTTTTGGTAAAGACACAAACAGAGAATACCTACATTTGTGCTTACAAATTTGAGTTAAATTAAAAGGGCTCATTTCTAGACTCATTTACAATTCTTCACTTTGCAAATGCTGTTAATACTTTCAACACCTCATTAGCATTTCCTGTATGCTTTTTAAATTATAGAGGCGCTGATATCAAAAAATTGCTGAAGGAGATTCCAGAGAACCCCGACACACAAAAAAGGATGCTTAATATCTACCATTTTAGTGTTAGTCAGAGCCTACATAGATCAAAGATAAATTCTGGGACAGTATGATTATAAGCCTGCACAAATGAAGAATAAGAACCAAATGAAAGGGCAGGACTCTGAGCATCTGCATTTCTGTAGACTAAATACACTTACAAAGGAAAACGCATTGGGAGACACTAATGAGCTGTACACTATAGCAGTGCCAGAAGAGCTGGGACAGAAGATAGGCACTGGAATACTAAAATTATAGCAATAAAAATTAACAGTTTTCTTTCTCAAAGTTTGTACTGCTTTCCATCTGGTTCTTCATGAAAGCAAAATTTTCCATTTGTTGTAATATTTAAATGAAGAAACCAAAAACATAGACAAGCAAAAAAAGCTTTGTCCATGAAAATTTCCTACAAGTAAAAAATTTTTAACAGGAAACTTTGAAATATGATACATTTCTGTAAAGCCTTTAAAATACACTATGTGAGCAAACACAGGCTTCTTTCAGAACAAGTGAGCAAAAAATAGAGCTAATTTTGAAAGGGCTGCAAATGTTTTCATGCAGGTTTTATTTGTATTTTCCAGCCACAGGAGTGGTGGCAAATAGTGTTAACTTGAAAGAGCTCATGAAAGTAAATGGAATACTTTTTAAAAAGAAACCATAAATTAAGCTTTCAACCTAGGAGCAATGTATCTTCAGGAGTTGAGCTCAATGACCATGCTGCTTGGCTCATTTGCTGATTGCCAGTTTTCTGAGTTTTCTTGATCTGAATAACTTCCCTTGGAGAGAGGGAAAAAAAAAAAAAGAAAGAGAGAGAGAAGGGGGAAAAAATAGGTATCAGACTCATTTATCTGCCCTGTAACTACTAAACAATCTACTGATTTCTATCCCCTCATTTGAATTTACAAATACAGAAAACCCATTATATGTCAATATATTCCTTTTCATGCTCATAATCCAGAAAAGTTTGCTAACATTTTTCATTCCCAAGAAGTGCAAAGAGTCTTACAGGTTGTGAACAAAGATAATTTTGCCCACTCATAATAAATTTTTATGTGAGAAAATAGAGCAATTCTTTCCTATTATAGGTTTAAGAACTGGAAATCTTAATTAGACACAGGGTTAATATCAGCTAGTTACATTAAACAGAATAAAAGCACATAAAGGGTATAAAATCTCATGCTTCAGGACATTAGTCAGGCAGTAATGGATGGGTTAGCACAAAAACACCCCTGGGGAGTAGACAGTTTTTTCATTTCCCCCTTCATTTATTGCCTTTGAAAGTTAACTCATCTGAACAGGTGTAAATGAGTCCAGTGGGTCTAATGAGACAAATGAAAAAGAGGATGGGAGTTACAGTGAGGATCACTAGTTTGGAAACGACTCTTCATGAAAAGAAATAGCTGAATAATGCATTAGTCTGGCTGATAGCCACCTCTGTTACTTTCCCCCCTGCTCCTTGCCCCACGTTTTGTCACCGATTACCAAGGTGAAGCAATTAGCCATGTCGATTCTCAACTACCCATAACCTATTGCTAGCTCCCCAGCAGGGATGAGCCTATTATGTACACACAAATACAGTAGCTTTGTCATTTGTCCAGACCAGTACATTTTTAGGATCAATTTAGCTCACTGTTATAACATGGAAAAGAGGTGTAATGTGTATTCTTACTATACCACACAGTTTGATTCGATGTATTTTTTTCTCTTCAGCCCAGTATGTGTTCTTTCTGTGGGGAAAACTTGATGTGTTATATGAATTTTGGTGTCACCTATGGTTTATCTTCACTCCAGTGATGGTTGTTTCTACACAGAGATCATTCATGTTGCAAAATCCTAACAACAAGATGTAGATTGTAACCTCAGTAAAATTAAATTCCCTCAGCCCTACAATCCTCACCTGCTACTTATTTGCAGCAAAAACTACCAACATCATCTCTGCTAGTATTTTACAGCAAGATAGCTGTAAATCCTGCAGAAACACCCCTCTCTGCACTGAAGACAAAGCCTGTGCGCACAAACCTAGCTGCCAATAAATTCAATGCAAGTTGTGCATAAGCCAAATTCTCAGCTGGTGTCAATTGGCACAGCTCCACACACATCAATTACGAGCAATATGATGTCTGTCTCTGCTGCTGGTGGGCTATGTGCTAATTTGCACCAAGAGAGGACACATCACACTGGACGGATCTTGCTGGACTGCAGCAGAGCACGGTGAATTAACTGTTTGCGTGGTTTGATGACCACTCCATCTTCACCCAGGATCACAGTGGTTGGGGCTTTGCCCTAGACTAGGTTCCCAGCTCTGCTGGAGAAGATCAAAACATCTCCCTGATTGCATTAATTGTTCCATTACACAGGATGATGTGGTGAGTAGCTGTCAGCTTCTCTCGTGGGTGTTGCTCCAGTGTGCACATCACAGCGTTACATTTCCATGGGCAGAGGAAGCAGGGGTGTGGACAGCCCTGGTGGAGAGACACTGAAAGCAGAACTATAAACATTTTGTGGGCTCACAACAATTATTTATCATTTAATACAGACAGCAGGCAGCCAAGGTTAACAGGCTACTAGGCTCAGCATGAGCATGCTCACTGCCCATGATAGAGGCAGCTTATGAATATCCACTGTCCAGGTGGCCATCAGTCAGATGGGGAAGTGTCAGCTTCCTTCTTGGAAATGACTGAACTTTGACCTTGCTGAGTTGCTCTCATTTTAGTTCTTGGAATATTATACTATCACATGCCAGTAGTTTTCTCCTAAGTACTTAATTTATGGCTCAACAATCTCGCTTCTGTGTTTTCACTTTTCTTCCTTTGCATGGCTTTGGCTTATGTTCCCTTAGAGTTCAACATCCATTTTTTTTTTTTCAGTAAAACTGAGCTGAAATCACAGAGCTCAGCTTCACAAACCCAGGCCTTGGGTCACAGACAGCTAAAACCCTGGGCTTCATGCTCCATCACCATCTCCAGAAGCACAGTCACACTCTTTCCTTCACACTAGTGCTAGTTCTTGGGCAGCTGAGCAGAAAGCCTGGACACATGATCCAATCCAGACAGAAGCCTTTTTTTTTTTTTTTTTTTCTTCTACATGGATTTAATTTTCAGCCAGGCCATATTCCTGGCAACACAAGTGTTAGCAGTTGCACTAAGGAGGGAAAAGGAACAGACATACAAGGACAAGGTGGATGGAAAGCAATCCTGTAGCTTTCATCATCAAGGTAATCTTTCATCTGATTCTACCAATTAGGTAACTACAGTTGGAGAACAACCTACCCAAAAAACCTATTAATAACTTAATTAGGGAAGCATCCATAGGAGATGTGAGTCTTCCTTCTCCTAGGCAAAGTAGGGAACTGGCCTCAAATCTCTCAGCCCTGAAAAAGCCCCCTTAATACTGAGCTACTGAGTAGAAAGGACACATGTCCCACTCTTCCTTTATTTTGTAAAGGCCTGTGAACAAAGTCCTCCAGACCAACACATATCTTTTCCTTAAGATGTCCAAAATCAGAATAAGACATTTCAGGTCAAAAGAAATGTTTCATTGGATTCGGTTTTGTGGGGTTTTGGGTTGGTTTTGGTGTTGGGTTTTTGTCTGGTTTTTGGTTGGTTGGTTGATTGGTTGGGGGTTTGGGTTTGGTTTTTGGTGTGGTTTTGTTGTTTGTTCATTTTTTTATTTAGTTGCAGGTTGAAGCAAGACTTCTTCTTCCATTTAGCATCCAAACTAAGAAATCATTCTTCATGGAGTCCTATCATGCAGTGCGGCTCTACTATGTATTTTATAGAAAATATTTCCTACAGTTTCCACTGTCCTCTGTCTTCTCAGCAATCATAGAATCATAGAATCAACCAGGTTGGAAGAGACTTCCAAGATCATCCAGTCCAACCGATCACCCAGCCCTAAGCAATCAACTAGACCATGGCACTAAGTGCCTCATCCAGTCTCCTCTTGAACGTCTCCAGGGACAGCAACTCCACCACCTCCCTGGGCAGCCCATTCCAATGGGCAATCACTCTCTCTGTGAAGAACTTCCTCCTATACCTCCCCTGGCACAACTTGAGACTGTGTCCTCTTGTTCCGCTGCTGGTTGCCTGGGAGAAGAGACCAACTCCCACCTGGCTACAGCCTCCCTTCAGGTAGTTGTAGACAGCAATGAGGTCACCCCTGAGCCTCCTCTTCACCAGGCTAAACAACCCCAGATCCCTCAGCCTCTCCTCATAGGGTTTTTGTTCCAGGCCCCTCACCAGCTTTGTTGCCCTTCTCTGGACAAGTTCCAGTACCTCAACATCTCTCTTGAATTGAGGAGCCCAGAACTGGACACAGTACTCAAGGTGTTGCCTGACCAGTGCTGAGTAGAGGGGAAGAATAACCTCCCTTCTCCTTCTGGCTACACTATTCCTGATATAGGCCAGGATGCCATTGGCATCCCAAAGGACAGTCTTCAGGAGTTCCTTGACCTTGTATCCTTGAGCCTTTCAGAAAGAATCTGCTGATAATACTGAAACAGATGATACAAAATGAAACAGACTGAAGACAACTTCTACGGTTTGAGGTTATTTCAGAGCACATATTTAAGATCACATTTCCACTAAAATATAGGAACACCCTGATTTTCCATATCAATATCTTCTTCTGAGGGTAATAGTTAGGAAAAAGAGCTTTCTGATCCTTCTTTCACCTATGCAGATTCTTCTGAAGAAAGATTACATATGGAGTTCATCATCATATAGCATAACAGGTTTTTAAAACTTTTGGTTTGACTTAATTCTCATGAAAATTTTCACCCAAATCCTAAGAAGAACTGTACAGAAGATTGGACTGATGGAAGGATTTGTTTGTGCCTGACATCATTGAAATATTCATGTTGGTTAGACTGTAATTAAAAATTCTCTTTGACTGATGCATAAGAGAAAATTTTTCAAAATTTTAGACCTCAGAGACCCACATTAAAAGAGCTAGGTCTAGGGCTTCAGCAGGTCTAGAACATAGCAGGTGTGGACATATAATCTAACAAGGCTGAATTATGACAGGTGAAAGAATTGCCACTCTGCAGCTGAGCTCCCACAGCTGGCCAGTTGTGCTTCCTGGCTTATTCCAGTAATGAAGCAGAATGTGTTAGATGAAGCAAAATGTGTTTCCCCAGTGGTGGAGAAAAGCAGGAAGAGTCAGTTATTAACACCCAGCTGCTGGGCCATGATTTCTTACACCACAATGATTCAATCATTCTTGATTGTATGCCAAAAAGGTACATATAATCAGTGCTAGGAGCCCAGATGATGAGTGGTAACTTTCTGAGTTTCCAGGGCTTGATTGCATTTCATCATGTGTAACTTCAGATTCATTCTCAGGAATTACACAGTCATTTGTGCCCACATTGCCTGGAGAGTCTCATGTGGGCTTTTCAAAAGCATTTTGGAATATTAGAAACTTAAATTCTATTGAAAACAGTGAAATATTTACATATGATATAATACTTCTAATGTATACCTGCCAAATTGCTTCATCTTGTAACTTGTCACATCAGAGTGTTTCAAGATGTGTGACAAGATGTTTTGCAACCTTAAGGTGTTTTTGTTTGGGCATTATTTTACACTGAAAGAATTAGCAATGAGTGTACCCTCAATCAGATTATTTTTGTGTGCAGCAACGTGCCAAGTTTTCTATTTCAGCACTCTTTTGGGGAAAAAACTTTCAATTTTTGCTCTTTTGGGATATAAAAAAAATCTTTCCGTCTAAGACTGCATTGAGCATAACGTTATGGAAATTATTCCCATGATATACATTTCCTTTCCTTTTTTTTTTCCCTCCTACCATTTTTGTGACAAAATCTCCCAATAAAGTAGGAAGCACAAACAGAAGTGTGTAGCAGCCATTTCCACTGGAAAAAACAGTGGTTTACTTCTTGATCTCTGTGGTAAGATGATTTCCTGATTCCTGGCCAATATTCTATACAGCTATAAAGAGCTTTTTGGTATTCATTTTGACCTTTGCATTAAGCTGGATTTCACCTGACTAAATATCTTTAGTGTGGACTGCAACATATGAGGTTGATTCCTTCCTCCCTGTTACGGTTTTTGAAAGATAAAGGCATTGAGATGGAACAGACTGTTTTAGCCTACACTACACATCTAAAATGGGATGTCTAAAATGAGACATCGAATTTATGCCCTTAAATGCCTAATTCTTTCCACTGACTAAAGGGAGCTGGTGATGACTAGCTCAGATACAGATTTATTCAGAACAGGCATCCAAAAGTGATATGAAGAGATCCAATGCTTTTGCAAGTTTTTTTTTTTTTTCCCCAGGATCTTGTTGATGAGAGGAAACGGAAACTACACAATTTGTTACTGCTGCCAGATATCTACCATTCCAAGTTTCATCCCACCTGCATTTAGCAAACAAACATTGCTATTCACCATGAAAATAAGGAATTAAACATATGTGCAGTGCCACTGTCCCAGCTGTGCCTACTGTCCCAGCTAAAAAAACACCCCATCATTATAAATAATCAGCAGAAATGGATTACCACTAAAATGTTAAATTAAGGTTATCCAATATTTTATTTTGAGGAGTGGGGGAGGGATTTCTAACCTCAGTCACATAATAATATTGAACGAGCTGCATTTCAATCTTGTTGGCCAATAAAACATTGATTACACAGCTGATGCCACAGTGCAAAAATTATATCTCTCTAAAAAAGCTTGTGAATATTTCACACAACAAAGAAAATGTACTGTGCAGAGAAATATTATGCAATGTGTTACGTAAAGCCAACATAGCATGGAGTGTATTATTTGCTAATATCCATTTTTATGGTACCTCTAAGAGGTCTGTAAGTCATCTGTTTAGCCTGTAGAAATACCTCCTGAGTGTTACAAAGCCAGGAAAAATCTGCAGCTCAGAATCCATGAACATTTTAGAGGCCAGCTAAATTTCAGTCCTGATGGAGCTTGTGGCAAGATCCACAGTTCCAAATTCTGGCACAATGTGTTCTTGCAAGCTTGGTTTACTAACCCTTGGTGAGGCACATTTCCTAGTGCTTTTGATGTACTCATGCATTGCCACTACAGAAATTGCTCTCTGAGAGAAAGAGAGTAACTGCATGTTCTTTAGAGTTTTCTTATTTGGTTCATATTTGGAGAGACTGACAAATATGCTTTCCTTTTTTGGCAGAGGAAGGTTTTTAGAAAACTGAACAGACATTTTGGAATCCACAAAAACTGTTCTCCTAAGTGTTCCTCTGATAATCCCCTCTCTGTTCTTTAGCTGGCCATGCCCAAGGAAATACAGCTTTCTTCTTCTTCCAGGGGGCTGCGTTTCAACACACATACAAAGATATTCCTCCCTAAAGCCTTTAGCTGTTTTTTGCACAGAAACTTAATGAACTTTCTTTTTGGCCAAGGCCTTCAAAATACATCCTACCTTCCTTTCCTTCATTGACTTTTGAGTGCTGTTTAATCACTCACAAGAAAGAGGGAGCAGAGCTAAACAGAATGAAAGTACCAGAAGAGGAAATGTGGGATCAGATTCTCTAGTTCTTTTCATGCTCATACTCCAGAAATCATCAGTGAGAGATTGTCTGATTGGTTCCAATCTCATTTAATAGCCAGATAAAGAGGTTCCTGAAAGAAGCCAGTAACATTCAGTGACTCTGAGCACAAAAGGGCATTCAGGGATTTTGTTTCTCAGTCCAAGGAAAGTGTTCAGAATCCTTTCCAATAAGATCATTCTTTAGCTTTAATTTCTCATTAGAGAGGTTTTCCGTAAGTCTGAAGTCAGGTTTCTATTCAGTCAAATCTTGTGAATACAAGTTATTGTGCTGTTAAAGTGTTTGTTAATTTAAGAGAACGTGTAGCATAGATGCATGTGTTCTCTTGATCCACTTTAGATAAGTGAGCATGTCCTTTTTGAAGCATTGTGGGATGTGTTTTACTGTGCTCTTGCTCAGATGGGGCAACCTTGCCTGTCCATAGAATGAACAGGTGTCAAGCAGTCCTCCAGCATTATAAACATGTTTTTGACTTGGTAATAAACTGCACAAAATTCATATATCATTAAAGTAAGGGGCAAAGGAAAGGAGAAATTCAGTTTGAGGAATTCTGATCTGACATAGCAGTGGGTTTCAACTTACATGCATAGTGATAGTACTAAGCACTACCTACTGCTTTTATACAAACTTTGTTGTTTGCATTATGCTGTTGCTCTGTGGACTGAGAAGAAATGACCTACAGAGGAGAAAGTTTTCCCTCTCCAGCTCTGGGACTTGGCTGCAGCATGTAGAGGATGAGTAGATGTTTATGTCATGAGGCTTGACTTCATGCTTAAAAGAGTGATCATAGAGATTAAAAAACATGGGCTTTCCAAATAAGTATTCCTGAATATTAGGTCACTTTACCAAAGGTTTACAATGACTCTCCAATTTGATTTAAGAAGAAATAAAAGAAATAAAAAACCAAAACAAAACAGAAATAAACAGTCTCTCTCAGATCCTTGTTTAGTCATCGTTGAGGTAAGAAATTGCCCTTACAACACTACCTTGGGAGCTTGGCTGAGCCATAGCTGATAACTTTCCCTTCAAAGGCTCCACTGACACTGATAACCCCTAAATGGCCATGAGGCACTTGATCAAGTGAAAGACTAGAAAACGGCAGGGCCCCCCACCACACACTGAGAGCCCATATTTGTGTTTGAAAAGGAGAAGAAGGCAGGGGAGTGAGATGCTTCATAGTTCCTCATATAGAATGGGAAATAACACTGATAGCACATAAATCCTTACACTTTTTACTATGTTCAGCTTCTGTGCTCAGCTGCAGCCTATTCACCATTTTTATTATTTATTCCTGAACAAGTGTCCTACTGTGTATCACATGGAATGAAGTAAGATCCTTCACAGAGATGGTAAGGTGTTCAGATTAATCTGTAGCTGAGCACCCTAAAATACCCAGATGGAATTATGTTTCTAAAAATGAAAGGTAAGGTTCTCTACAGAGTGAAAACCACAGCATTAACCCAATGCACTAGCTGAAACCTGACTCTTCTAAAATCTCCATGCAAAACTTTGAAACAAAACACTGTACCTGTGGTAATAAATCCAAGTGTGCCCAGGAACATTCCTGTGCCCTGAATCAAGGCCATCTTTGCTAACAAACCTTTAGACTGTTCTCTGGTATGCAGGTGAATTTCTCACACTCTCTCTTTTACTGAAATCACAGGTTGTGCTCTGGGTGTTAAACAGCCCAGGGACCATTTCCAGTAGATTGCTGGTGTTTAGTTACCCTCTTGTGGTGGCTAACTAGTGCATATATAAACTACTCCAGAACCTCTACACCAAATAGCTTTCCCCAGTGTGTTTATCTTGGTGGGATATCCATAGACCTAGCACCGAAATTAGTGTCTTAAGTTAATATCTAGGCAGCTAAATGAAATTATCTTCATTCTCCAAGTTGTGGAATACCCCAAACACCTACTAAGGTCAATGGCAATGACAGGTTTCTAGTGTTCCTGAAAATTGATCTTGTTTTATTTGTGTAGGATTTCAGAAGTATGGTGCTATATTTGGAAATTTTGCCCAGGCTCTGTGTGACAGTCTTTAATATTGGATGGATTATTCCCATAATCCTTATGGAAAATGCAAACATCCATTTGCAAACAAAACACCAGGTTGATGTGTTTGCACTAGCAGAACCTGAATGTGGCTGGAAATTTAGCCCTGTGTGGCCTAGGAAGTTTATTATTTGAGTCTTAGCTGCAAAAGGTAGCACCTATAAAACCTCAGCCAGTGAGATAATAAATTCAGAAACAAAATAGAGCAAAGCCTTTGCAATTCATGGTCTGCATCTGTTTCTTGAAATAAGAAGCAGGTTGTGGCAATTCTTTGTCACATCAGGTGGTATCTAAAATGCAAAAAGCATTTTTGGATTCCAGTCCATGGCTGTTATTAATTCCTTTGAAAATCCTCTCTTAATGCCTCATTTCCAAGTTGAATGTGGTTTTTAGAGGAACTGCACATGGTATTGCAGAACAGCCATTTGCTACTGATATTCTTCAGTCTTGAAAATATCCTGTGATGAACCAAAATGAAACCCATGCACATTTTTAATATGGTATCTCATTTCCCTCTGATTATTTAGTGTAAACTATATAGTGATTCCTTAGCATGGTTGGATTATAGCATCTTTGTCATGCACAGCACGGCTTAGAGAATTGACAATGCTTTCTAAATAGTCATTTAATTTTAGACTTTTCACTTCAAAAGGTAAGTTATACATTTGTTACCTGGATATTAAATCCTATTTTCTCCATACACATATCTTTCTGAATTATCCTTATTAATCACTGTTGTCACAGCAAAGTGACTGGAGGCAAAACAACGAGTCAGCAGGGATTAAAATAAATGATGAAAGAAATGGAGTCATTGCGTGGACACTGCTTTTAATCTATCATGAAGAGCGATGCTTATACCGGAAACAAAACTATCCTGGTGGTCCTCATCTCTTCTTCAATCGATATCCCATCTGCATCTTAAAAAGCAAGCTTGTCTCTGCCTCTCTCTCTTCACAGGAGGGGTGTTTATCGCTGAGGTTGTCAGCTGGCTCTAAGTGGTGTCATTCTCTTGCCTTTCATAGAGCTACATTCTTTAGGCAGGCTTAAGATCTCAATACACATACCAGGCGTGTCAAAGGGCAGGGTAAAGGTATGTGAAACACCTGTCAGAATACAGCAGGATAATCACCTCTTGTGACTGGCTGATTTTGCTGTGTTGATGAACCACAGCAGTTTGGCCCTCTTGGATGCCAGGGTACACTGCTGACTCATACTGAGCCTGCTGTCAACCAGCACTCCCAGATCCCTTTCTACAAGGCTGTTCTCTAATCACTGCTCTCCCAATTTATACTTGTAGCCAGCAGTAGGTACTTGTTTTGGCACTTTTTTCCCCTCCATCTCGACACTGCTGTTCTTCAGCCCTGTGTCAGTGAGAGGAGATATCACAGACCTTGTGTTTTGTAAATACTCAATTCAACACTGCTTTACTCAGGTCTAATACTGGTATAAGTCCATTGAATTCCAGCTACCTCCTTAATTTTAGGACTGCCTGAAATGGTTGAAACCGTGATTATGTCATGTTTTACCACTTGTAAAACAGGGATAATGTTACCTGCCTACTTTGTTCTGCACTGCAGAGCCTCTGTAGGCAAAGTGTTACATAAATGCTCTTCATTTATTATTTCAAATAGTAAATCAAGGGCAGGCCGAGTACAACAAGCTGGAACAGGTCTTAAATCTGCAGACATAAGCAGAGTTACGTGCAGAAAATGTTTCAAAAATAATATAAAAATGTGAGACATTCTCTGCAGTGAAGAAGAGGAATTGCAGAAGTATAAGGGTGAGATGGGAACCATGGGAATTATCATTCGCACAAAATTAGCTGTAACAGTATTTTGCAAGCACACAGGACAAGAATATGAAAGATCAAAATGACTGGAGAAGTCATCCAGCAGAACTATAGGAAAAGCCAGATTCTTTTTTTGGCTACTGTTAAAAATTGAGGCCTTTATGGTTTTGCTTCGTATGGACTAACTGAACATTACTGACAGGACTCTGTTTATATTGGCATAATTCATTTCCCCACAAAAAAAATTCCTGCACCGGTTAAATCCATAGAAAAATTTCTATTAAATAAAGAATTAGGTCTTTGCATAAAGCTTCAGACAACCTTCACATCAGTGATATATGGGAATATAGAGGTGCAAGACTTCCTCGAAGTCAAGTAGTTTAATATCTTTAATTTGTCTGAAGAGCTACAACTCCACTTTCAAGTGTAGATCAGGTAAGTGTGTCTTACTTAAGAAGACACAGGGGTCAGTTTAAGTAGCATTAAGTATATTTATATAGAAAATAATACATGAAAATATGAGGCAGCCCATCTTCCTGTAAATATACCTTGAGTGAAAGGGGAGATCAGTCTTGGACAGAGCAGAACCAGAACAGATATATTCTGTATTTGAAGACCATATATAAAAGGTACTTACGTCCTGGATGCTGTTCACTACAACTTTATTAAGCTCCCTCTGATCATAGATTAAAAACCTCTCTTAATCAAAAACATCTCTTCACCAAAAGAGAGGGTTTGCAGCAATGGCTGCTTTCCTTTATCCAGGTTTTATGGGATTTCCATGTGGTTTAAGAAGATAGGGCTGAAATCCTTCACTAACTCGTTTGAAAGTAGGATAAAATAAGTTATCTGTTAAATTAATTAAGGACAGATTATATCCTACTTCCTAGGGGAATGTTGTGATTGTAACCCTTCTAACAAATTTCTTCCTCTGCACTTTACTGCTCACAAAGAAGATGCTGTATGCTGAGGCCACAGGCATTGACGTGGGGCTACTTTGTGCAGAAGTACATCGCACCACCAAAACCAATGCTTCTCCCAGGCTCCTTGCTAATGCAGAAATCCCATCAGCACTGCTGCAGGCACTCCTGGAAGTCGCTGAGACTCCTCAGTGCCCATTAAATTAGAAGGGAACACAGGGTGTGCCCAGCTGTTGAAAGAAATGTTCAGTATTTCATAGAACCAATTCTCAAGAGTCTGTTACATGAGAACATGGTGCCTGGGACTGGTGTTTGAAGGTCAAGAGCTTGAAGATAATGCCCCTGTTTCTATACAATATCCACAAGACAAGAACATTGCATAATAATCATGGTGTTCCTCGTGCAGACTTTAGCTATAGCTCAGACAGGAAAAGAAAATTCATAATGAAGTGCTTGGAGTTCCCAAAAGCTTAGTGCTAATTGCAGCTACCAACAGTATTTTCTGCAACTGAGATCTTAAATCTCAGACCTCTGAAAACCATAAAATAACAGGTATTAATCATACACATACACTTTTACCCAAACAACTTTAATTCTGCTGCCCCTCAGTGAAGGGGTAGGAAGGAAGAAGCACCTGCCAGCAGTTTAACTGTACCCAGTTTATTAGCTCTAAGTGTCCTGAAGGGCCGAAGATAATATGGAGCAATCAGGAGAGCTGTGATTGTGATGTGAAGTGCTTCAGGCATCCTTTGTGTGTGTGGAGAAAGGAAGAGCTGCAAACACACCTCAGCAAAGGCTATGGTGCCTCGTTTCAGCAGTGAGCTGAATAGGTTGTGCCAGAATTTTAACATAATTGCTCTCTTTTGTCTTGAGGATTATAATCCCTTAAATGAGAGATGAGTGAAAACTATGGGTTTTATGCTGGCAAAATGAGAGTGGTGTTATGTGGCATCATGTATAAAGAATGAGGGGACTACAAAAGGAAATGGAAGAACCATAAATATTAGCAGATGTGTTGATTTTCAGAGCATGGAAAGTATTTTACAGCAGGCTTTTCCACTCTATTCATTTCAAAGACAAGGAGCACACATATCTGGTTAAAGGTACAGCATATCACTTAGAGATGGCATAATTATAGATGTGTTCCTCTCCTGTATTTGCTTTTAGAGATTTGAGATGGATTAACTCAGCAATCCAGAAGGACACAAGACATCGTGGGCAGCCTCATATCTAACAAGTTCTGCCACTGTTTCCAAGGGGGCGGTTTGCTGCCTTCAGTAGTTTAGTTTTTACCTTGTCTGCCTGCTTTTGATGGAGGAAGGCTGGGGTATTGGGGTCTGTTTCAGGAAGAAAAACTGTTTCTCAGACAAGAGTGTAATCAAGCACAAAATAGTTGGTTTATGGTGTTTTGCATAGAGTTGCAACCATGTTTAAACAGAAATAAAGGATGCTTCTTTATTCTGAAACCTTCCTTTGTCCATTGTAATCTGTCAGGTGTGAAGAGTAATCATTGTGTGGAGAGTATGAATATGCTTGGAAAAATTTTCAAAGAGTTCATTAGACCTCTGAAAAAAAAAAATATCACAAATGTAGTCTCTCTCCTCCTATGTTAGCATTTCTACTCCAGGGTGGGAACAATGAATGGTAATAACAGGTGTGAAAAATCATCTCTGTAAATATGGTTCTCTGAGCAGAATGAGAATATCCACAAGTATAAATAATATAGATGGTGGGAGGGAAGCTCAAAAAGCTGTGAACCACTTTCTTTCTATCACTGCTACACAGCAGCACTAGTGCATGAGAATCTCTGTCGTCAGTTAGAGGTACTTGTTCTCACATTCTCTAGCCAAGCACTATCTTTGAAGTGTATTTCAAACACATCTTTTCCCTTGTACTCCTTTTACAGAAAGACATGACAAAACCTACCAAAAAAAAAGGAAACACCCCCCCAAAACAAAAGAAAGAAAGAAAGAAAAAAAAGAAAAAGAAAAAAAAAAAAAAAGCAGGTCATCAGATTCATAGGCGTTCACAAAAGACAGAACAAGAGAATGCAAAAACCTTTATTACACTGACAGTTGCTGGCAATTCACACAATTCCAAAACTAGAGCATGCAGAAAGCCAGCCTTGTGCCTCTCTTACATCAGTAATTGTTAGATTCCAGGAGATAGCAAAGAAGAAAGTCCCCACATCCCACCTACCCTTTCTCATCCTTCAGGAATGTCACCTTAGCTTAGGACCAGTAAACTCTTGTGTGCTTCCAGATACTTCCACAAATTCTTGCTTGTCACTTTACAACCATTTCTATCTGTAGCTCATTTTATTTTGCAAGGACCTCCTTAATTTCCTGCTGAGTTCAGATGAGTTCATCCCCCATTCTCACTATCTACTTCAAGAATATCCAGGGTTCACAGATACACAGATTCTAACAATATGAATAGCTTAAAGCAATAGAATGATTTAATTTTCCTTTTCATTTAACATGATGGAACTACATTAGGAAAAAGGGAAGAAAAATCCAGTGTGTTTTCAGAAAAGCATATGCTCATTTTAAGCCACTGTACATAGAAGAGCAATTAGCTGATTTACATGGTAAAATTAATCTTCAGTTCTTCAAAATATGGCCCAATGTTATCAATAAGCTAATCTGTAGAAATGCAGAGGCTACAAACTCAGTTCTTCACTTAAAACTTTAATTAAAAAATGCAGTTTAAAACCCATTAATATTAGCAGAAGACTTTCCTCTGACTTCTAAAGGAGTCTGCATCAGACCATCACAGGTATAATATTTCTGGCTCTGTGGAAGAAATAGAAGCCAGACATGAAAATTAAATCACTTAACTGTGGGTTGTGGACAGAAGAAAAATACATCGAGCACATGGAGATGAAGCATGCCTTTTCCTCTAATGCACAGAGGAACACAAACAAGAAAAGCAATATTCCAAATTTCTAATAAATTACCTACTCAAGCACTAGTATATGCTTAAGTGGCAGACATTAAGATATTTTCAGACAGTCCACTCCATCCTGTTATTTGGCACCTTGTTGCCACAGCTGTCTTCTGCTTAATTCTAGTCACACCTCTCCTTTGATAGCACTCTTGTAAAGTCACCTTGTGGGTCTCTCATAACCTGATTCCATTTTTGCTTTACAACTAGCATGATCTGCTTTCCATGTGATTACAGATGAACTCCAGCAGAAATATGTGTGCAGTGGATAAAGCATGGGGTATTTCCAAGGCAGTCTTCATAAGGGTAAGAAACAGCAAGCAAAACTAACTGCTGGAGAATTAAATATAATGACCACCCAGCTACAGTTTTTCAACATATTATCAGTTCAGCTTGCAGATAAGAGTGACAATATTATGAGGAATGAAAGCTGCTATCTCTGCATCTGCTTTTTATTCAAAATGAAAGCACACAGATGAAAAATACCACAACCTAGCCATCAGATTTTTCTCCGTTCTGAGAAAGATATCACAGTTCTCCTGGAGGTAATGAGTTGCCCCAAAACACTGCAGTTTGTCAACCAGTACAGTAGCCATTTTCTCTTGACAGTAGGTGGTGGGAAGCTTTCACAACTGTTGTGTTTTGTGCTAGCCAACACAATGTTAGCAAATGTTCTTTCCCTTGAATTGCAAAAATAAGCAAATTAAAAGCTTTTGCTGATCTGCTCTTTCAAAGATGAAAACCCCCCACCTTTTATATGAATGAGGAGGGAGAAGAATATGCATGTTGGCCCAGAACACTTCTTTTTCTTTCCTTCTGCACTATACTTCCCTCTGAAAACTTCTTCTAAGAGAAGTTGAAAGTTTCAAATAATCCTATGACTGGAGCTGTGACTTTAATGAAAACAACAACAATAACAACAAACCAAACAAGAAGATTTTGATGAAAAGATCAGAATGCAAAGGAATACTGTTCATTACAATCAGGCTGAGAAGTTGAGGGAAAGAGATGACAGCTGCATAATTAAAAAATCTGCTCATTGGTGTTCAATTCATAGGTATTGAATACCTCTCTCCATTCCCTGATAGAGAAAAAAAAATTAGTCCTGTTCAAAACACAGAAGATTGAAAGGAGAAATATAAACCTTCGCGTTTTTAAAAGAAAGCAACAAATTCTTGCCATGAGATAGGAAATACTTATCATGTAGATGTTGCCCTGAATATCTTCACCTCCACCAGTGACACTGCAATCACTCCACTGTCATCTTTAATGCGAAATGGCTCATGGTGATGAGCCTGGTGCAGAATAAATGACTAGACAAAGTATCTAGGGATATAGTAGATCCCCCTTCACTTGAAGGCTTTAAAACAAGAAGAGCTGTCAAACTCAAACAGATTTATGGAAATGAACAAACACAGTTATTGTCCTGTCTGTGATGGAGGTCAGACTAAATTAATATTACTGGTGGTTTTCTGTGAATCATGACCACACCAACACTTGATGAGTGGGATATCATCAGAAATGGAAACTCCCAAACGGCAGGAAGCCATATCTGCCTGTTACAGAGTTGGACTATAACCCTAGGTGGCCTTTTTCCTGTTCATTTCACCTGTCTTAACCAATAAATAAGCAAGCTTGAGCAATAAAACCATGAGAAGGAAAACTTGCTGACTAATGAACTGGATTTTTTCTCATTCCTGACCTTGGTGGGTCAGGCCACCATCTTAGAGCATCATTAATCAACAAATCTCTTGCATTTTATCTTTGCCTGGAAAACAAAAAAGTTTACACCTAGTATTAATGTCACACACATAGAGTTTCTAAAGGCTTATTCAAAGAACAACTATCCATTTTAATAAATTAATTATCAGTTGTTGTCAACAAATTGCTTATAACCAGAGCTTCTCAGCTCTCACTACTTTTGCTTTCGTGTTCAGCTCTGTTAGTTTTACACAGTGCTTACTATTAACAATCAATTTAACATTTTAAAACACTGCTTCATATATAATGTGACTAGGAAGACTGAAAATACATTAAGTCTCCTTCTGATATCAGGGAACAAAGACATTATTTCTTTTCTCACTACCCTTGCTTAAGAGTAACAATAGAAACCAGTGTAACCACTAGCAAACATATTAGTCTCTCGGCTTTATTTCTGAAACTTCTCTATTAGAGCCTGTTTAATTAGATGCATAAATCTTGTAAATGATGTCAATGTTCATAATTAAATGAGACAATTGCAAAATCAACTGCAGCACAAAATGTAGATAAATGTGGAAATGAACAATACAGGATTGCTTTAATATAAATCTGCATGACTAACACTACCATAGTGATGTAGCAGAGAACCTATAACATCTGCTTCATACATATGAAAATTCAATTAAATTATCAGCCATGAATTACTGTAGCACAAATATCAGCAATAAAAACTTTGACCTAATTATTTTGAGATTTTTTTAAGCAGAAAAAAGGTCATATTTCAGTATGATGAAGCTGGTAGATTCATTTTGTGATGCTTAAACAGCTTAATCCTGTAAAGTGTTTTAAAAAATCTTTCCCCAATAGCAAGAATGCCAAAAGAGGGGCAAGATGGTTTTAAAATTTATTGCTGCTCAGAATAAAATCAAATAATATAAAAATAAAAGGCAGTAGCTTAGGTGTAAACTGTCATAGCAATCAAAGCTCTATTAATTAGAATATTTTATACAAACTCAAACATTTTATACAAACTCAGGGTCCGTATCGAAGTCCAAGGTGCAACTTACTCGTTTTTTAGAAGAAATACCTATTTTCATGAAATGAGATGCATGCTTCTGTCTCTCCAGTAGTTTGGTGAAATGAAGAGGAGTCTAGAAGAAATGGCTGGAGAAGAAGAATTTCAAATGCTTTCACCTTCCATGAATTCCAAGCATACAGGACTGACAGCAACATTGACTTTGCTTGCAGTATGTATAAATGCATATTTATATGTGTATATACACATACATGCATATATGTACATATGTATGTATGTATATATATATATATATATATATATATATATATGTCAAATATCTATCATGCTCTTTTTGCACCATCTCTGAAGCTGGACACCCTTTGACCACACTAACATCTAGCCACAGTTCCATCCTTTGGAAATATACACCAGACAGATACTGTCCTCTCAGATCGGAAGTGAATTTGAATATTTATCCTCAACTAAATCTTGATGACAGATGGACTAATTTTTCCATGAAAAAATAATTAGATGGTAGGCCCTCCAATAGGATCTGGCAGTCCTCTTTGCAAAAGCAAACCTCAAAGCCTTTAGGCAGATGCTCATGTCTGCCACAATAAAGTCTCAGTTGAAGAACTGAATCCTTCATGAGTAAGGTCTTACGATGCTTTGTAATTCGGTGCTTTGTGATTCAGTGCTTCAGAAATACATTGCTCCTGATGTCAGAGAAACATGCACACACAACTAGCCAGTTGCCCCGTCTACACATTCCCTACATAATAGCATCTTCTGCTGTTCCTTATAGACTGCCAAATCTGTTGTCACTGCTTAACAAAGAATAATACCAACAGGACATACTCAAAACACTAACTTGGGGTTATCAAATGGCAAAGTGCTAGATGGGAGGGTCACTTCAGGAATTTATCCCTGTAGGCCCTTAAGTAAGGTATCTAAGCAGAGACCTTCATTCTGTACTAAAAGAGCAGCTCGGCATGTCCTTGGCCCTTACACAGGCACACAGAAGAGTATATTAAAGACTTAGGGATAAGGATAATAATGGACAGCAGGTAGTACACCACTCTGAACTTGGAATTTGTTGCAGAGCTTAAAAGGGACATGGGTGTACAATAGCTGCTCAACCAAGATATTGTTTGGGTTTGGAGAAGAAAGCTCACTGCTCTGTCCTTTCCCCAAGTTTTCCCAGGATATTTCCTGGATGGAGGTCTTGGGAAAACTTGGGGAAAGGACAGAGCAGTGAGCTGTTTTCTCACTACTCCTGATACAAACCAGGACATCACTGACCTTCTTGGCATATTGGATGTGCTCCTGTGTGACCTTCTCTAGGTGATCCTGTTTTAGCAGGGGGGTTGGACTTAACAACCTCCAGAGGTCCCCTCCAACCCCAGCCATTCTGGGACTCTGTATGAAGTCATCTTACCCTAACTCACAAATGCCATTGAATTTCTATTCACCCAGACTTGTACAGACATCTAAGGAGAACAGAGGGTTCAACCCTGAGAATCTTTAGTTCAATCTTAGCTCCAAAGGAGATGAAGCTTTAAGAAAGGTGATCTGAATATCTGGAATAAATTTGCCAAAGGAAACCTGTAGGTTGCTCCAAAGCCTGTGCTGTTCAAGGATTGTAGAGAAGAGCACTTGCTATGTGTGGGAAGGTGCTGGCAGTCATTCATGGCTCAAAACTAGCTGGGCACAAGCCAGCTTTGGTTCAGGTGCTGTCTTATCAACTGTGATTTCATGACTTCCATATCAGAACTGGATGGGGTCCAGACAGTTCAAAGCACAGGTGAGGAAGACACAGATACAACTGTCTGCACCCTTCCAGACAGATATGCCCTCAGACTTGAACAATCTTGCATTGAGTTGGTGAGTTGGAGTATTTGCTCCCTACACATGCTTAACCTATTACACACTGCAGTAGCTCACAGGTTTCACAGCATGTCTAGAGCCTGTTGTATTGGATGTGTAAAGTACTAGAGTAGGAGGGAAGCCATGGTGCTGCAAAACAGCAGGAATCATATTCTGCTTACTTTTAGCACAAAACAAGTAGATGTGGCACTTTGGGACATGATTTAGTGGTCATGGTAGTGTGGGGTTGGTCGTTGATAATCTCAGAGGTCTTTTCCAACTGTTATGATTCTATTCTGTGATTTTCTTGCTGAAACTTGGTTCTGGGCTGCTTCTTTCCTGTATGGTCCACTGCAGCCCCTATTGTCTCATGATCTAGAGAGCCAAGTATTGGTGTGACACTCAGACACTGAGAACATACATGTGCTGCTATTCCTTTACCATATAAAACCTTAGATAATATTATTTAACTAAGGAAAAAAAAATTCAAAAGCAAGCAAACTGCAACAAGACAGTCATCATGCAATTCTGCCCTGAGGCTGAGACAGGAGTGAATGAGCTGCTTCTGACAGATGTCACATAAAGCACCACCTGCAGATGGCGATGCTCTGCAGTGCTCAGGACACCTGCATAATGCACCTGCATAAATTAAAATGAGTTTTGCCTTACCCACACACATAGAGAGACGTACTCCTGGGCAGCTTAAGAGTAAGCACATGTACTAATGGACAGCACTTCCACAGCACAGTGCCAGCTTATTTGCAATGTTTGGTTTAAATATCTAATGCAAAGGAAAACAACACTAAACCTGTTTCATATATTTGCTTCCAGTCAGAAGGCAGATGTAGAACAACTAGCTACATAAAGTCTACTTTATTAACTGAGACATAGGTCCTATCTTTGTGGATGGTTAATATGATGTCTTCACTTCCACTATTAACTGACATCTATAAGAAGTAGAGTCTGTACAGTGAGTAGAGTTTACAGTGATAATTTGCATCAAAAATGGTCAGCTACTGAGTGATGAGCTGCTGATGAGAATTGTTCCCTATGCTTCAGTCTGTTGTCATCTAACCTGTACTGAGGGTATTAAAAGTTAAGTGTGACAACCCCACATCTCCTGAACTTCACAACAGCTTGATGTTGCCTGTATACATTACTTGCTTTCATTTCACTATAATTTACCCAAGTACATTAGCAGCTGATTTCAGTTATAACAGTAGATTTAATGTGTCAGGTCTTAGAAAAATTCCTCTCTGTCATATAAGTGCACCTGGAATCACTATTGATTTTTAATAGTTCTCGCTTGTTTGCCTTTTTGTGTACCTGAAATGAGTGATGCTAATTGTTTACATGTGTAGCAATATGCTCCTGTCACTCTTCCATCACTACATCTCAAAGGCCTGCTGAGTCCTGAATCCACTTTTTAAATTTTTAATTCACTGACATCAGGATATCCCTAAAGCTTTTACCATGCCCAGAAGCAACTGCCCTCAGATCTTGCTGATGTCTTGGTGAGACGACTCTGACTGAGAGAATACCTACCCTTGCAGCATCTGCAGCTGAACCAGTCACCCTCCTCTTGGCAGGGGATTAAAAGAGTGTAGTTCAGTGCATCCTCATCATACTGTTTTCCCCTGCAGCTTTGAGTTTCAGTGTGGCACATACTTAAATATGGCTTAACAATGAAATTAGAGAAAAGGACAAAATGAAATAACCTTGCATTCAATGTTCTTTACTCATTAGTAGGTTAACAAGATCAGACAGGAGAACTGTGATATTTCTGTTCCAGGCAGAGTTCAAATTCACACTTCTTATGATCCAGAATTATGTTTTTAATTAATGTGTTCCCTTTCCAAATAAATATTCAAAAAAACCCTAGCAGTAAAGTACTAGATGTGCTGAGATTCAGAGCTAGTGAAAGCCCTCTGTGTTTTGAGCTTGCTAGGGTCTGGCTTCTCAATTTGATTACACTGCTGTAAATCACAATCTGGTCAATAATGTCACATAGGAGCAGTGCAGTAAAAAAAAAAAAAAAAAAAAAAAAAAAAAAAAAAAAAACCCAAACAAACCCACAACCCAAAAAAACCCACACAAAAAAAAGCTGGAACCAATATATAAGCTTCATAATCCAATCCTGCAAGGACCCATGTGCCCTAAGCATCCTGAATCTCACAGGGTTTTGCAAATATTCTTATGTTCTCAGTGTGTTTGAGTCTTGTGTGTATAATTTGACTACTGAATCGTTCTAGATTTTTACAGAAGAGTTTAAAGCAGCCATGGTGTAACAGATTAAGAATCAGCCTCCAGTCAGGTAACACACATATGTGACAAGATCCTGTGCTGTTACTATACTGCACAAATATATCTCAGGATGAGTTTTATGTTTTCCAGCATTTTTTTAATATAAATTATTCATTCTTTGGCAATATTGTTGATTTAGGAAAGAGACTTTTAGGTAACCAAGTTCAAAGTTATCTCTCTCTGACACATTAATATCTTCTGCACTCAGGACCTACCTATCTCTCTTGACTGCCTGGCACAAGAGTGCAAAGGAAGCACCTCACTCCTTGACCAGCATGGTGACTGCACAGCTGAACAGGTTCCATAATTCACATCCTATAAATATCTGGAAAACAGCAATATTTTACACAGTAGCTTCAGCTTTTCAGTCTTCCTGAAACTTCAGGAATGCCTTTGTTTCAAAAGAAAAAATACATGCAGGGTCAAGAATGTACATTTAGTACAGTAGCCAAGGAATACAAAGCCATACTGGGTGTGGAAGCCACTGGTTCCATCAATCTCTCCAAAGGCACTTAGAATTGTTCCTCCCAGGACTCTTCTCTGGTTGGTTTTCTGCTCCAGGATCTGACTCTCTTGGAAAAAATTACTTGCTGCCAAGTGTGTTAATAATGTGTTGAATTGTCACAAAAGATATCTGCTCTGCAACTTTATAAATACACACAAGCAGTTTTAGCTTTTATTTCAATAGAACTTGGCTGACATACCTACTTAAAAAAGGGTGAGAAATAAGCCTTACCTTTCAGAGTTTTCCATCCCTATCTGACACAACATGCAAGAAGTGGACCCAGTTAGGATAGCACAGAGACCATGAGCTCTGTTTCCTTTCACTCATTTTCATTTCAGCTAGCAGGCTGAGGCTGAACAATGAAATAGTTAAATATTCTGGATTAAACATTTATCTTAGAGCATTTGTCTTCTCACACATAAATTAAATTTTCTTGTTTAATCTCTGCTTTTCTTCTAATTATCTCTCTCCACACACACTAATGGCTCACAGCTAGCATCTCTCTTCATGCAAGATGATTAGGAAGTGTCTGTAGTTGGCCTTTATTTTTTTCTTTAAATTTTCTCCTCCTAGAGATGAGAATACCATTCACTTGCTATGTAGAAGCAGTTACAGCAAGGGATATAAAAGGCAAGAACAGATCGACAATTTAGGCACTTCTCCTTATACAGGAGACACAATTTGCATTTTTGACATCACATTTTTACAGATTCTTTGAAATGAAAATTCCTGTATTTTTTTTTCCACTTTGACACCTATGACCACTCTTTCAGCTTAAACGCTGATCTTTTTTCTATGTATATAGATAATATTTTAGAGATGAATATCTGGTGAGGCTTTATTACAAATAAGTACAGCTTCCTTTACTGTGCCTTTTAAGGGCATGTCTATGAACCTGGGTAAAGAAATAAGAAAATTTAGGCAAAAGGATGTAAAAGGATACAAATATCATTTTTCTAGAATCTACACTGCTAAGGGAAATGAGCCACAGGGCTGGATCCTAAAACTCCTTTGTTTCAGTTGCATGAAAGGTAACCAGGAGAGGGAGCATAAAAGTGGTGTTCACAAAGAAGTTCTAGGATCCAGCCTTGTGACTTATTTCCAAGTCTAGTTTAGGGGTGGAGGTTATCCTTACATCCATAATGAAAGACAACCTCCAGCTCTAAATTGCACTTTGAAAAGCCTTCATGGAGCACTTTCTTTTAAATATAGAAACACATGTGTAGGTGTAAAAAAAAAAAAAATATATATATATATACAATAACAACCTATAAAAATAATAATAGAAAGTGTTTGTATCCCTGCCTCTCCTGAGTTTGTCCTCAGTCAGAATACACAGCATAAAAACTATGATGCACTGAAAAAAAACCCAAAATGTATAAACTACCATGTCTATGTCACTGTGAAGCTTAATCCAGAGATGGTTTTCATCATTTCAGAAATATATCTTTCAACTGACTTTCCTTCATATATATCACATCACAAACAAGTACTTCTCACTTTGCATTTGTGTTCCACTCTTGAAGCTCATCAGAGCATTTGGCTATCATTTGGCTCGAAGTACTTCCAGCCTTGCCAATTAATTGATGAAGAACCATTATGAGACAAATACATCATCTGCATTTTAACTGCTCAAATGGAAGGTTATTGAAGTAATAACTGGCAACAGCAAAACCATTAATAAAATATGGGCTGGGAATAGCAAATTACAAATTTCTCTACCTAGTTCCCAAAATAAATGTGCTCTTGAAGGTAGTTTTAGCTCTCACAATGTCATAGATGAATGATGCTGATTAAAAAGGAGTGAAGAAAAGATTATCACTTTAGTATAGAAACCACTGGCATCATTATCAGTCTCATCTAAATAAAAAGTGTTGAATTTTTCAGCAGCTTCATAGCCTTGGTGTGAAATTGCAGGTGTCACTGTGTACTGGTAGGCAAAAATGGAGATAAACTAGGTTAGACCAAGAACAAAAGCTCATGAAGCATAAGAAGAGGTGACAGTTCTGCGGCTTTAAAACAGGCTGCTCATGTGCTTCCTTTTGTGAATGAAATATTTGTATTGCTTCTGCCAGTCATTAGATGTCCCTTACAACACAGACACAATCACAATGAGGGAGCCAATAGCTATTTAATGAGTAAAGATGTAAATTATTAAATAAATTATGACAACCCAAAAACATGAATAAGCCTCCTAGAGAGGGAATGAATAGGCCACAGGGCTCAGAAGTACTCTTTCTCTGTCACATATTTGCAGGGAGGCTGTAGGTGACCCTCTTTCCTCCTGTAGACTTTTTTTTCCCCTCTCCCACACTCTCTGTCTTCTTGTCAATTTAAAATTTAAACTTTTTGCAGCAAGATTGGCTCTCACTATGTGGTTTGTACAGTCCCTCACACAATGAGACACCAATGTAATGCAAATCGCAGTATTAAATATTCATACAAAAGCTTCCTAGTGTGACTGCATGAAATCAGAACAATCAGGGAACAGGCATAAGCTGAATGCCTAGGTAAGATGAAGCACAGAGATTTCTATTACAATTGCAGCCTCATTACAGAAAGTGTGCTGACATAAGCTGTGTTTTCATTGTCGTAAGCCCAATTTCATAACCATGTATTAGAGTTATGAGTTCTCCTCGCAAGCCATAATGTTTTCACTTTTGGCTGTGCAATCACATATTGTTAGCCTAAGACATTTTAAATTTATAAATGGCTCTGTAATATGTGGTCTTTTCAGCTATAAAATTGTTCCTTAAAAAATAATCTGAGGCACTGGTCACTGGAGCCAATGTCACCTAACAGCAAATAAATTTTGGCAATAAATTAGAAGTTAACTGCGAGCAATTCCTTCAACTAAGAATTAGTCATATATTTTCTGTCCTTATAATAAAAACATCACTGAAATGCTATGCAGTGTTCCTGTTCCTATCTGATGCTTTGCTTCAGAATTGACAAAGGATGTGTCCAATACCGAGCTATTTGCAGCAGTTTGCAGGACTTAGCACTGAGAGTTTTAGCTGGAATGTCTGGATTGATGCAGCCTGTTTAGGAAAACTTGCCTTACTCAATAAGCCAGATAAGGAGGCAAGAAAATCACACATGGATGGCTTGGTGACATGAAAATACACTGAATAAAATAAAATCTGCACTCAATAAAAAGCTTTTCTTTTGGCCCTTGATTGAGAGATTGAGCCTGTCTCCGGCTATATTGGCTGTCTATTTAGTCTGTTAGCCGTTCAAGGCAGCTTTTATCTCCTGCTTGTCATGAAGCATGCTCTTCTTCTAAATTATAGCTGTGAAAGCTCATTCTTACTCAATACTTCCTTACTGAAACTGGTTATTTTAGAGGAAGAAAACATGGCTGATGTCCATCATAATTTATACACAGGAGAGTTTACATAAATATATTTTTATCACAGTGGACATGAATTGAAACCCCAGGGATTTGACTTGGGGTTAATGTTTTGTACTTCAAAGCTTTAGATCACAAGCCAGTCACAAGTGGGGTCCCCCAGGGATCGATACGGGGCCAGACAATGCTTAGTATCTTTATAAGTCATCTGGATGTTGGGATCAAGAGCACCCCGATGAAGTTTGCAGATGACACCAAAATGAGTGAGGAGATTGACGCTCCAGAAGGAGAGCCACCCTCCAGGAAGACCTGGACAGGCTGAATGAATGGGCTAGCTCAACAGGGACAAATGGAGGGTCTTGCAAGCACCTGGGAATACTTAACCAAGGAGTGCATCTCAGACTGGGACAGACTTGGCTGGAGAGCAGCACTGTGGAAAGGGACCTGGAGGTCTTGGTGGATAAGCTCAGCATGAGTGAAGAGTGTGATGCAGTGGCAAAGAAAGCCAGGTGGATGCTGAGTTGCATCAACAAGGGCATCATCAGCAGAAATAAAAAAGTCATTGTCACTTTACTCAGACTATATCTGGGGCATGCTTTGGTCCCCACTGTACAAAAAAGATGCAGACAGGCTGGAAACATCCAGAGAAGCACCACAGGAATGATCAGAGGACTGAAAGGCCTGCCATATGAAGAAAGGCAGAGAGAAGTGGGCTTGTTCAGCCTTGAGAAGAGAAGACTTAGGGGAGACCTTATTACCACATACTAGTATGTAAAGATGGAGATTCTCTTTTTACAAGGAGTCACATGGGAAAGACAAGGGGCAATGGGTACAAGTCACTGCTGGGGACGTTCCAGTTAGAATCCAGAAGAAAATTTTTCACCATGAGAACAGTTAGACATTGGAATAATGTCCCAAGGGAAGTAATGGGTTCTCCTACATTGGTAAATTTTAAGACTCAGCTTGAAAAGATACTAAGCCATCTCATTTAATCTGCACTATCACCTAGAAAGGTTGGACCAGATGGTCCTTGGGGTCCCTTCCAACCTGGCATTCTGTGATTCTGTGACTTCAGTGTGTTCTCTAAAATCAGACTTGGGTCAATATTTTCAGAAATGAGCAATGACATTTATGCCTGAAAGACAAGTGGGCAACAGACTTAACCCAAAATCCAGAATTTACAGATTATCCTAATTTTAAGAGATCACAGCAAGATGTCATGTCTTTACCAATCTTTACCTTCTTCTGACATCTAATATGAAAACAAATCCACATTTGGCATGCTGCCTCCAGAGCCTCATGGGTGCAGATGCAAGATGGGATCCAAAGTACATCAGGGCCAATAGTGTTGCATTGCCACCAGCATGACAGAGATAAAAAAAACCAAGGCCACTCATTCCATCAGAATGATGCACTGAATTTTTAAGTATTCTTCATCCACTATATCATAAAAATGAAGCAGCATCCTCAAAGTTTGCTCATGAGACCTTCACCTCCCTCACTCCAGCCAGGAGCAGCTGAAAAGAGTGCTGGTGTGGCCTTGCACTCTTACAGCTTCCACAGAGCTGTCACTGCCCCAGACTGTTCACAATGAAGGCAGAGAATGCTGGTTTGGTGGCACTTAAAGCAATATCAACATGTGTTGATCTCTCCCTGTTTTGTTTCTTTAAAGGACTTTTATTTCATTGTTTGATGAAGATACTTCTCACTGATAGCATCAACTAATAATAACAACAATAATAACATTATCATTATTATTACTATTATTTGTTAGAATCATGACTGTAGTCTCTAGTTACGTGTTTGTGTTACAGTAATACCTGACTAGGCTGATCTTTGAGCAACGCCCTATGATACCAAACACTTCACCAGCTCCAGACTGCAGCTGTTTCTCACCAACATCCAAATTCCATACCCTGCCTATTTTACGCCAAGCTATAAATGCACAGATACACCTTTGTGAGAGATCCTGTGGCTGATGACCAGAGAGGAGAGTTCCTTCATTACTTCCACATTCAAAACAGAGGCCAGGGCTGAACAGGTCGAGTGTGCTTTTGTGAAAATACTTCACAGATGAAATGTCACACTGTTCAAACAGGAAAGAAACTAGAGGTTAGATGTGGGATGCAAGCATGTTCCAGCTTTACTGTTGGGCTGCATATCGACACAATACTGTGGAGCACGTCCCATTTCACTGCTGTACACAGAAAGAAAATCTGGAGCTACAGTGTGGCCAGGAAAACCCTGATCTGGATCCAGGTAAATCAATCTTGACATAGCCACAGAGACAAGCTGGGCTGATACCCTGATCCTCTGTGCTTGGTCCACATACTGGCAGTGTAAAGAGCAAGGATATTTCTGCATTGGTATCTTTAGGACTTTGAACTAACTGTATCAAAAATAATGCACAGGATTTGGGGGTTGTTTGGTTTTGTTTTGGTTTGGTGTTTTTTATACCATCAACAACTGTTTGTGCTGCTGCTGGTTTCTGACTCAATAGCAACAGGGGCATATTCCTTTAACAGGAGAGGTTGTGGTTTTTTTAACTGAGAACTTCATGTTCTGAGTGAGTGTATTCATGAACTGTGGAAACATCATTAACATTCACTCTGAGCAAAAGAACAGCTTTTACTGCATCCACATTCGTTGGATGTCTCACTCCATCCCATATGTCGCCCATCACACTGAGCACTCATTCCCCTGGACCGTTTGCTCCCAGTAAACAGAGAGCACATTCTGGGAAGTACAACAATGTATCTTGAGAAAGCAAACAGTTTTTAGCTTCAAGAGAAACACAACACAAATTTTTTGAGTGATGAAATGGAGATAGGGAATTTTCAACTAGCTTCAGAGGAGTTCCTGTAAAACTGACACTGGCCTATAAGGACTTATAGTAGTATTTAATTAATCATGTGGAAAAGTGTTTGTGGTTTAACTCAGTCTTGTAAATTCTGGGGTTTGTTTTTTAATCCATGCTGTGTAACTTTCCTTTCCAATTCAAGTGTGAATTTCCCAGATGAAATATCAAAGGGAAAGAAATATACCAATGCCTTAAGGTTTTTTAAGCTTTTTTAAGCTTTTCCCCCCCACACACACACTATCCTGTGCTTCAGAGCTGTGTTTAAGGACTGCCACTACGTTTAGGATTTGATACTCTTGAACAAGACATATTTCTTTCCATTGTAGTTTACAACAAGAGTCCATTAAATACATACCAAGGGCAATGAGACATTGTTGCAACTAGCATGTTTATTAATAGCTATTACAACCAAATCGTTTCACTGCTTGTCACCACCTTCTCACACTAGCCCAGTAGTCAAGAAATAATAGCAAATTTAAGGGAAGACTTCACTTTCCTTTATGTTTTCCTTTTATTTCTAAGTCTTATCGTTTATGATATTCAACCAAACCTAACTCTCTGGATTCTCAGCCTTTCCTTTTTTGTTCTGATGAAGTAATACATTTTTAGCTCATCTCCCTTTGATCTGGAAAGTGTGATAGTTAACCATCTTTAAAACATTTCCAGCTTTATAACAATCTTAAAAGAAACTTGTCTGTAAACAGCCATTGAAACATGTTGAAGGAGCAACCTGCAAGCTGTTCAAATATATCTCCATTTCTGACTACAGAATTACCCAAGTGTTTCTACAATGCCTGGTTGCATTCCACTTAGCCATAGTCACTCAAAGAAAAATACTAAAACCAGACACATAAAATGAAAGATCCTACAAATAATCCTCACATAACTCAACATGGGCCAAGCCTTTGAGAAAACAAAAATTAGCTTTCTAGTGATTTTGACTGATGTATTAACGTGAGTCTTCACAGCTCTTCACATTTTTTACTTGAATTCACTCTGATAGCTTTCCAAATCTGACTTAATTATTGCATGAAGGTCAGGAAAATTAAAAAAGAAAGAGACAAGAAATAAAAATGATATCTCTTTGGTGCCTGGATGAAATGAACTGTAAGGTTTTTGCCTGAGTATCAAAAGTAAGTGTAGCTCTTAAGCATTCTTCTCACAAATTAATAATAAATCTGCCATGGGTTATAATTTTAATTGGGAAGGGAGTATTTTATAAAGTAGCCAAACCCTAATCTGTACTGCCCCATCTATTATTGTGAGGTAAACCAGCTGCACTAGTGGGAGAGGTCAGATAAAAACATGTGAAAGCACGAGGAGTGCAACCTGATAAGCACCTTCAAAGTTTGTGGACAGTAGCCAAACTGAAACCAAGTATATCTACTTATGACTAATTCCAGTAAAAGAAACTGAGATACTCAGCAACATTGCTCGTTTTCCACTATTTTCTGTTCTATTCCTATGGCCTATGGCAAATTATTTCTGACTGGAGTCAGTAACTGGCTTTGTGTTGTCTCCCCAGCACAGAAGGCAGAGCACCCAAAGCAATCTGGCTCCTGGATACCAGCTGCTCATGCTCCAAAACCTAGTTTACTAGAAGAAAATATTCTGTGTTCCAGTCATATGCTTGACCACAGCATCCCATCTATAACTTCCCTCCTTTCCCCTGAAGGGTGCCAGAGTGTGCTCTGTGCAATGCTTGTGATGAAATTGTGGTTGCTTTTTTATTTTTTAGCATTATTCTTTTCAATTTTTGATAGCTGAGAGACAGTGTTGCTTAGTGACAGTAAACAGTAGCTCTCACAGTGTTAGCTCACCAGTCAGCTCTTTCTCAAGCATGAAGATCAGTCACCTTAACAAAAGTATCTGTCACCTGTGGGTTTTTTCCAGTTACCTCTGGAAAAAATAGTTATTCCTGGTGTTTCCATAGCTCCTGAAGGCCCCAAGGCCACTTCAGGATGCATCGACACTAACTACATTTTTAGAAGTATATCTTAGTCACTGAGTTATCAATCTAAAGGAAGAAACAAAGACATGGGGAAAACGGGGCCACAGCGCTCTATGGAGAGAGAACTTGTAGAGGGAGGAAGAGAGCTTGATCTTCCCAGCCTGAGCTTGGTTTCTTGCTCTGTGCATCATGCACTTCAGCACCTTAAAAAAGCACCAGCAGTTTAAGGAAAAGATTGTGAGCACCAGGCACAGGACGATAACGATGTGGCTGAATGAAACAGGGACAAAATGCAGGTGGGAAGGGGGTTAGGTGGAGATTCTGGCACAGATGGACAGTAAGCAGGTGATATACCCCAGGCAAACACCCAGAGGAGATGGATGGTTGGGTTGGCCTTGAGATTTGCTGCCTACTTGCTGTCTCCCATGCTCCTTGACAGATTTGGTTTGAGTATTTCTGTCAGCTTTTTGGATGAGGTTTCTGTCTGTTCTGTAACTCTGTTTAGTATCAGTTTACTCAATATGTCTTTTATATCTATAATGACAATGTAAAATGTTACAAATCTACCCAACAGATGACAAACCCACTGCTGGTGCAAAGAAACTGCTTTTATTTGTAACTATTCGAGCAGAATGCCTTCCTAACTGCAGATGATCCACCTTTGTATACAGAAACATCACATCTGGTTTGTTTACTCCCGCAGAGGAAAAATATGAAAATGATAGAAATGATATAACTGAAACATCCACAAACTATTGGTAGTTACAGTCAGGCTTCATCTGCCTGTCTCTAGCAGGACATGTGCCAGCAGCAGCTGCCACAACAGGATGAGGTTCAGCCCTTCAGCTGCTTCTCCACTCTGTGATCAGGAGAACACCCACCTCCTGACAGAGGTGGGCTGCGACCATTTTATCTCCTCTGTTCCTTAACAACTCCTTCCCTGCTTATAGCAGTGCTGTTAGCACTTTCATACCTCAGTATTTGGGTCATGTCAGACTGACATCCTAGCAAGGTCACCATCCTCAAATCACGTACCTGAAAGTCAGGCTAGAGAGCTACAAGAAAACTGGCTTATTTTAAATTGTTCTTTATATCTTCAAGCTGTCAAAAAAATTCCCACAAATCCCCCCTCTCTCCTCCTATCAAGCTTAGTAACATGAAACCCATGCACTTTTCAAGCCTACAGGCTCCTGTCAGCTCCACTTTGCAGCGGGGTAGCAAGCCTGTCAGCAAAGCCTTTGGCCGCACCGCTGAGGAGCAGGGACGCTATGTTCATCTCCAGGACAGGCAGTAGTGCAGGCTTGGCCATTTCATGGACCTGCACAAGGCAGACAGCTGGAATTCGAGTCCCCACAGCTACTCACATTTGTCATGTCATAAAATGACAGGAAAGCACCAGAAGAGAGATGTGAAGAGTGAGAGATAAGCTGACATCTTCCAATATCAAGACTAGGAAAACAATCCTGTGCACAAGTAATTAGCTGGAGTTAACAGCTTTATATTGTGTTCTGCTTTACATGAACATGTTTTTACAGAAACTTCCATCTACACATGCCTCAGGACCTTTTCTGAAACTCAGTCCCTGAAAAACATTACTTTTTCTCCTATTATGCACACCAATTTGCCAGTGATTTCTAAGGAGGAATTTTGAATCCTCTGTGTATAAAACCTTCATTTTCCCCACTCTTGATTGCTGTCAGTAGAGTGTGTATTTCTTTCACGAGTAAACCATCATATGTCTTACATTGCACTAATTTGGAGCTACTTATCATACTGATGTTTACAATTTCAAATAAAGTTGTGTTTAACCTTTCCTTTGACAGTCTGCCTTTCTCTATGGTAAAGAGTCTGAATATTTATTATCCCAGCTCATATCTGCAGTGAGCTGTGGCTAATATTTAAATACTGATGAGATCACAAGAGCTTGTCTACCTGGTGCAAGGCCAGCAGTGCCCAACCTCCTTGTTATGTTATATACCTTAGACTAATTTCTTGCCATGATGAGTCATCTGATGCATGCATGTATGTACGTAGAGTGAGCAGCTGATCTCAGCACTCACAATAACTCATTTTCTTCCCCCAAAAGCTTTGGATAGATATGCACCAAACTGCAGACCTAACCAATTTTTTTGAGACATTCACAAGTCAGTAGCAGGCCACAGGCCAGGTGAAACTTCTTGGTGGGTCAGAGACCAACCACAGTTATAGATGAGGCATTCAATGCTTGTAATGGTTACATAATACTTCCTTGAGTACTTGCTAGAGTGCAAACTCCAGCCACACAACAATAGAAGCATGTTAAGTATGTAAGTATTCTCAGCATGCACAACTTGGAAGTTTATAATAAAACAAGATCATTCAGCAAGCTAAGCAGCAAGGCCAATATACTAGCTCATTGTATTCTCACAGCTAGTGCCCAGATATTACACATACCAAACCTTCCAGCACTATAGAGGAGAGGTGGTTATACCCTGCTTTCCTTCAGATGCTCCACGGATGACACTATGGAGCATCAAAGGCAGACTAATTTTTTCTGCTCCCTCCCAAGGAAATATACCATTCTCCTAGCAGTTAATACAGCACAACCACCTACAGAAAGGTGTAGAGGGAAGACTGACCGTGGTGTTTACATCACAGTTGTCTAAGCCAAAATAATCTGTGGACATCAGTACAACTCATTGCTCCAAACATTCATCATTATGGTCGAAATTCAAAATGGTCTCTAAGTATTTTCAGTGCTTCAACTCCTCTGACTTTCTCCACTTCAGTTGTTTTCACAAAACTTTAGAATCCCCAAGGATGGCTGTT